>NW_028295801.1:4200000-4569341 GCF_964341445.2 Mesoplodon mirus | reverse complement strand
GTTTCTCCTGCTATTCTGCCTCGCTTTCAAGTCCGCCTCGTTGCCTTCCCTCAACAAATTTTTGGACGATACTTGGCCTTGATTACTCTGCCAGTTGTGAATTGCTGTGCCCCTGAGCTCCATTTTTCAACTCGTTTCTTGTGAGCTGAACGCAAGTCCAAACTTTTGGTTCAGGACCTAAACTGGTCCCGGTGGGTGGGCTGAGACTTTGGTTCATTCTTCTTCCTGCCGGGAAATTAGAGTGACATGTGCCCATCCAAATGCCTAGCAGCTACTCTCTCATTGGTTCTCCCTCTTCCCTTTCATCCTCTGCCAAATTGGCAACCTGTGCGAACCAGGAGCTTAAAGGGGCTGTCTCTCCAAGTTGGGAGATTGATAGGAAAGCAGTTGGAAAGTCAAACCGGAGCACCAGGAGAGGGGCTCTTCGTTGAGTTTTAGAAACCTGTCGTATTCACAGTGTGTCCATTCTCTAGGTTTCCGTACACGTTATAGCTGTAGTAATATTCCCTTCAACCTGGAGAGCTGGGACCCATGGAATGGGTGCCATGCATTATTCTTTAAAGGGTCTGCATTTGCTCACCCAATCTCACCAATCCTCTCAGTCCCAAGTGTCCAGCCTTATGCCACATCCAGCTGTCATTGTAGATAGGGTCATTCCAGGTTGCATCAGAGACCCTGAAGGAATTGTGAAGAATTTCCCTGTTTCTTTGTTCTGTTTTGAAATTCCTTTTAGAGTGGGTTTGAGCTGATTCTCGCTGCCCTGTTTATGCCAGTCTAGACACACTTGATTCCTTACGGAGACATATCAATACATAGGTTTTAAGATTCTTACTAGTCAGATCTATTCCTCTGCGGAAATATGGGGTTTTGAGTCCCTTCACTGAGGAAGGTGTAGGTCTTGTCTATTCCATAGTTGGTTTTTGGAACGGTACCTGTGCTTATATCAAACTCGGGTTGATGCATCACCCCACCTCTCCTTCCCCCTTAAGCAGGCATAAGAGTGTTTTCTAAATGTGAGACTCTGTTCTCTTGCCTAACTCAGTTCATGTGTAGCCATGTTTACAGGATCTTCCTAAGTGATATCTTATGATAAGTTTCTTTTCCTGTGTGACTTCTTTCACTTAGAATCATCGTACCTGAATCCACTCATTTTGCTGCTACTGGTCTTATGACATTGATTTCGTGGCTGAGGGATATTCCATCGTACGTAAGTTCCACAATGTTTGGAACCATTTTTATATTGCCTGGGATATTTCAGGTGTACCCAGGTTGAGGTTCTTGTAAGCAGTGCAGCCCTCAATTTGGGGGTGGCTCTGTCTTATGGATTTTCAGTTTTCCCAAGGTATATTCCCTAGACTGGAAGTGCCCTTGGCTCTGTAGCTCTGTTGTTTACTTGTTTTAGGGAACACAATGCACTCCTCCAGTGAGGCAGTTGGCAACTTACATCCCGCCCATCAGCATAACAAGGCTCCCTGTTCTCCAGGGCCTGTCTTGCCTTTCTGGTTTTTACACATTTTGTGGATGTCCCTTTTGACCGGTGGGAAGTGATACTTCTTTGTAGTGCAGATTTGCATTGCCCGCTTGCTTGCTTGGCCAAAAAGGGCGTATGCGTTTTCTCCTGAATATATTCAGGAGAAAACGCATACGCCCTTTTTGGCCAAGTGCATCATGGTCGAAGTTGTGCCCCTCTTCCTGTGCTTTACAGGCGATTCCAACGTACCTCTTGAAATCTGTTTCCTGCTATTCTGCCTCGCTTTCAAGTCCGCCTCGTTGCCTTCCCTCCACAGATTTTTGGACGATACTTGGCCTTGATTACTCTGCCAGTTTGTGAATTGCTGTGCCCCTGAGCTCCATTTTTCAACTCGTTTTTTGTGAGCTGAACGCAAGTCCAAACTTTTGGTTCAGGACCTATACTGGTTCCCGGTGGGTGGCTGAGACTTTGGTTAATTCTTCTTCCTGCCAGGAAATTAGAGTGACATGTGCCCATCCAAATGCCTAGCAGCTACTCTCTCATTGGTTCTCCCTCTTCCCTTTCATCCTCTGCCAAATTGGCAACCTGTGCGAACCAGGAGCTTAAAGGGGCTGTCTCTCCAAGTTGGGAGATTGATAGGAAAGCAGTTGGAAAGTCAAACCGGAGCACCAGGAGAGGGGCTCTTCGTTGAGTTTTAGAAACCTGTCGTATTCACAGTGTGTCCATTCTCTAGGTTTCCCGTACACGTTAGAGCTGTAGTAATATTCCCTTCAACCTGGAGAGCTGGGACCCATGGAATGGGTGCCATGCATTATTGCTTTAAAGGGTCTGCATTTGCTCACCCAATCTCACCAATCCTCTCAGTCCCAAGTGTCCAGCCTTATGCCACATCCAGCTGTCATTGTAGATAGGGTCATTCCAGGTTGCATCAGAGACCCTGAAGGAATTGTGAAGAATTTCCCTGTTTCTTTGTTCTGTTTTTGAAATTCCTTTTTAGAGTGGGTTTGAGCTGATTCTCGCTGCCCTGTTTATGCCAGTCTAGACACACTTGATTCCCTTACGGAGACATATCAGTACATAGGTTTTAAGATTCTTACTAGTCAGATCTATTCCTCTGCGGGAAATATGGGGTTTTGAGTCCCTTTCACTGAGGAAGGTGTAGGTCTTGTCTATTCCATAGTTGGTTTTTGGAACGGTACCTGTGCTTATATCAAACTCGGGTTTGATGCATCACCCCACCTCTCCTTCCCCCTTAAGCAGGCATAAGAGTGTTTTCTAAATGTGAGACTCTGTTCTCTTGCCTAACTCAGTTCATGTGTAGCCATGTTTACAGGATCTTCCTAAGTGATATCTTATGATAAGTTTCTTTTCCTGTGTGACTTCTTTCACTTAGAATCATCGTACCTGAATCCACTCATTTTGCTGCTACTGGTCTTATGACATTGATTTCGTGGCTGAGGGATATTCCATCGTACGTAAGTTCCACAATGTTTGGAACCATTTTTATATTGCCTGGGATATTTCAGGTGTACCCAGGTTGAGGTTCTTGTAAGCAGTGCAGCCCTCAATTTGGGGGTGGCTCTGTCTTATGGATTTTCAGTTTTCCCAAGGTATATTCCCTAGACTGGAAGTGCCCTTGGCTCTGTAGCTCTGTTGTTTACTTGTTTTAGGGAACACAATGCACTCCTCCAGTGAGGCAGTTGGCAACTTACATCCCGCCCATCAGCATAACAAGGCTCCCTGTTCTCCAGGGCCTGTCTTGCCTTTCTGGTTTTTACACATTTTGTGGATGTCCCTTTTGACCGGTGGGAAGTGATACTTCTTTGTAGTGCAGATTTGCATTGCCCGCTTGCTTGCTTGGCCAAAAAGGGCGTATGCGTTTTCTCCTGAATATATTCAGGAGAAAACGCATACGCCCTTTTTGGCCAAGTGCATCATGGTCGAAGTTGTGCCCCGCTTCCTGTGCTTTACAGGCGATTCCAACGTACCTCTTGAAATCTGTTTCCTGCTATTCTGCCTCGCTTTCAAGTCCGCCTCGTTGTCTTCCCTCAACAGATTTTTGGACGATACTTGGCCTTGATTACTCTGCCAGTTTGTGAATTGCTGTGCCCCTGAGCTCCATTTTTCAACTCGTTTCTTGTGAGCTGAACGCAAGTCCAAACTTTTGGTTCAGGACCTATACTGGTTCCCGGTGGGTGGCTGAGACTTTGGTTAATTCTTCTTCCTGCCGGGAAATTAGAGTGACATGTGCCCATCCAAATGCCTAGCAGCTACTCTCTCATTGGTTCTCCCTCTTCCCTTTCATCCTCTGCCAAATTGGCAACCTGTGCGAACCAGGAGCTTAAAGGGGCTGTCTCTCCAAGTTGGGAGATTGATAGGAAAGCAGTTGGAAAGTCAAACCGGAGCACCAGGAGAGGGGCTCTTCGTTGAGTTTTAGAAACCTGTCGTATTCACAGTGTGTCCATTCTCTAGGTTTCCCGTACACGTTATAGCTGTAGTAATATTCCCTTCAACCTGGAGAGCTGGGACCCATGGAATGGGTGCCATGCATTATTGCTTTAAAGGGTCTGCATTTGCTCACCCAATCTCACCAATCCTCTCAGTCCCAAGTGTCCAGCCTTATGCCACATCCAGCTGTCATTGTAGATAGGGTCATTCCAGGTTGCATCAGAGACCCTGAAGGAATTGTGAAGAATTTCCCTGTTTCTTTGTTCTGTTTTTGAAATTCCTTTTTAGAGTGGGTTTGAGCTGATTCTCGCTGCCCTGTTTATGCCAGTCTAGACACACTTGATTCCCTTACGGAGACATATCAGTACATAGGTTTTAAGATTCTTACTAGTCAGATCTATTCCTCTGCGGGAAATATGGGGTTTTGAGTCCCTTTCACTGAGGAAGGTGTAGGTCTTGTCTATTCCATAGTTGGTTTTTGGAACGGTACCTGTGCTTATATCAAACTCGGGTTTGATGCATCACCCCACCTCTCCTTCCCCCTTAAGCAGGCATAAGAGTGTTTTCTAAATGTGAGACTCTGTTCTCTTGCCTAACTCAGTTCATGTGTAGCCATGTTTACAGGATCTTCCTAAGTGATATCTTATGATAAGTTTCTTTTCCTGTGTGACTTCTTTCACTTAGAATCATCGTACCTGAATCCACTCATTTTGCTGCTACTGGTCTTATGACATTGATTTCGTGGCTGAGGGATATTCCATCGTACGTAAGTTCCACAATGTTTGGAACCATTTTTATATTGCCTGGGATATTTCAGGTGTACCCAGGTTGAGGTTCTTGTAAGCAGTGCAGCCCTCAATTTGGGGGTGGCTCTGTCTTATGGATTTTCAGTTTTCCCAAGGTATATTCCCTAGACTGGAAGTGCCCTTGGCTCTGTAGCTCTGTTGTTTACTTGTTTTAGGGAACACAATGCACTCCTCCAGTGAGGCAGTTGGCAACTTACATCCCGCCCATCAGCATAACAAGGCTCCCTGTTCTCCAGGGCCTGTCTTGCCTTTCTGGTTTTTACACATTTTGTGGATGTCCCTTTTGACCGGTGGGAAGTGATACTTCTTTGTAGTGCAGATTTGCATTGCCCGCTTGCTTGCTTGGCCAAAAAGGGCGTATGCGTTTTCTCCTGAATATATTCAGGAGAAAACGCATACGCCCTTTTTGGCCAAGTGCATCATGGTCGAAGTTGTGCCCCGCTTCCTGTGCTTTACAGGCGATTCCAACGTACCTCTTGAAATCTGTTTCCTGCTATTCTGCCTCGCTTTCAAGTCCGCCTCGTTGCCTTCCCTCAACAAATTTTTGGACGATACTTGGCCTTGATTACTCTGCCAGTTTGTGAATTGCTGTGCCCCTGAGCTCCATTTTTCAACTCGTTTCTTGTGAGCTGAACGCAAGTCCAAACTTTTGGTTCAGGACCTATACTGGTTCCCGGTGGGTGGCTGAGACTTTGGTTAATTCTTCTTCCTGCCGGGAAATTAGAGTGACATGTGCCCATCCAAATGCCTAGCAGCTACTCTCTCATTGGTTCTCCCTCTTCCCTTTCATCCTCTGCCAAATTGGCAACCTGTGCGAACCAGGAGCTTAAAGGGGCTGTCTCTCCAAGTTGGGAGATTGATAGGAAAGCAGTTGGAAAGTCAAACCGGAGCACCAGGAGAGGGGCTCTTCGTTGAGTTTTAGAAACCTGTCGTATTCACAGTGTGTCCATTCTCTAGGTTTCCCGTACACGTTATAGCTGTAGTAATATTCCCTTCAACCTGGAGAGCTGGGACCCATGGAATGGGTGCCATGCATTATTGCTTTAAAGGGTCTGCATTTGCTCACCCAATCTCACCAATCCTCTCAGTCCCAAGTGTCCAGCCTTATGCCACATCCAGCTGTCATTGTAGATAGGGTCATTCCAGGTTGCATCAGAGACCCTGAAGGAATTGTGAAGAATTTCCCTGTTTCTTTGTTCTGTTTTTGAAATTCCTTTTTAGAGTGGGTTTGAGCTGATTCTCGCTGCCCTGTTTATGCCAGTCTAGACACACTTGATTCCCTTACGGAGACATATCAATACATAGGTTTTAAGATTCTTACTACTCAGATCTATTCCTCTGCGGGAAATATGGGGTTTTGAGTCCCTTTCACTGAGGAAGGTGTAGGTCTTGTCTATTCCATAGTTGGTTTTTGGAACGGTACCTGTGCTTATATCAAACTCGGGTTTGATGCATCACCCCACCTCTCCTTCCCCCTTAAGCAGGCATAAGAGTGTTTTCTAAATGTGAGACTCTGTTCTCTTGCCTAACTCAGTTCATGTGTAGCCATGTTTACAGGATCTTCCTAAGTGATATCTTATGATAAGTTTCTTTTCCTGTGTGACTTCTTTCACTTAGAATCATCGTACCTGAATCCACTCATTTTGCTGCTACTGGTCTTATGACATTGATTTCGTGGCTGAGGGATATTCCATCGTACGTAAGTTCCACAATGTTTGGAACCATTTTTATATTGCCTGGGATATTTCAGGTGTACCCAGGTTGAGGTTCTTGTAAGCAGTGCAGCCCTCAATTTGGGGGTGGCTCTGTCTTATGGATTTTCAGTTTTCCCAAGGTATATTCCCTAGACTGGAAGTGCCCTTGGCTCTGTAGCTCTGTTGTTTACTTGTTTTAGGGAACACAATGCACTCCTCCAGTGAGGCAGTTGGCAACTTACATCCCGCCCATCAGCATAACAAGGCTCCCTGTTCTCCAGGGCCTGTCTTGCCTTTCTGGTTTTTACACATTTTGTGGATGTCCCTTTTGACCGGTGGGAAGTGATACTTCTTTGTAGTGCAGATTTGCATTGCCCGCTTGCTTGCTTGGCCAAAATGGGCGTATGCGTTTTCTCCTGAATATATTCAGGAGAAAACGCATACGCCCTTTTTGGCCAAGTGCATCATGGTCGAAGTTGTGCCCCTCTTCCTGTGCTTTACAGGCGATTCCAACGTACCTCTTGAAATCTGTTTCCTGCTATTCTGCCTCGCTTTCAAGTCCGCCTCGTTGCCTTCCCTCAACAGATTTTTGGACGATAGTTGGCCTTGATTACTCTGCCAGTTTGTGAATTGCTGTGCCCCTGAGCTCCATTTTTCAACTCGTTTCTTGTGAGCTGAACGCAAGTCCAAACTTTTGGTTCAGGACCTATACTGGTTCCCGGTGGGTGGCTGAGACTTTGGTTAATTCTTCTTCCTGCCGGGAAATTAGAGTGACATGTGCCCATCCAAATGCCTAGCAGCTACTCTCTCATTGGTTCTCCCTCTTCCCTTTCATCCTCTGCCAAATTGGCAACCTGTGCGAACCAGGAGCTTAAAGGGGCTGTCTCTCCAAGTTGGGAGATTGATAGGAAAGCAGTTGGAAAGTCAAACCGGAGCACCAGGAGAGGGGCTCTTCGTTGAGTTTTAGAAACCTGTCGTATTCACAGTGTGTCCATTCTCTAGGTTTCCCGTACACGTTAGAGCTGTAGTAATATTCCCTTCAACCTGGAGAGCTGGGACCCATGGAATGGGTGCCATGCATTATTGCTTTAAAGGGTCTGCATTTGCTCACCCAATCTCACCAATCCTCTCAGTCCCAAGTGTCCAGCCTTATGCCACATCCAGCTGTCATTGTAGATAGGGTCATTCCAGGTTGCATCAGAGACCCTGAAGGAATTGTGAAGAATTTCCCTGTTTCTTTGTTCTGTTTTTGAAATTCCTTTTTAGAGTGGGTTTGAGCTGATTCTCGCTGCCCTGTTTATGCCAGTCTAGACACACTTGATTCCCTTACGGAGACATATCAGTACATAGGTTTTAAGATTCTTACTAGTCAGATCTATTCCTCTGCGGGAAATATGGGGTTTTGAGTCCCTTTCACTGAGGAAGGTGTAGGTCTTGTCTATTCCATAGTTGGTTTTTGGAACGGTACCTGTGCTTATATCAAACTCGGGTTTGATGCATCACCCCACCTCTCCTTCCCCCTTAAGCAGGCATAAGAGTGTTTTCTAAATGTGAGACTCTGTTCTCTTGCCTAACTCAGTTCATGTGTAGCCATGTTTACAGGATCTTCCTAAGTGATATCTTATGATAAGTTTCTTTTCCTGTGTGACTTCTTTCACTTAGAATCATCGTACCTGAATCCACTCATTTTGCTGCTACTGGTCTTATGACATTGATTTCGTGGCTGAGGGATATTCCATCGTACGTAAGTTCCACAATGTTTGGAACCATTTTTATATTGCCTGGGATATTTCAGGTGTACCCAGGTTGAGGTTCTTGTAAGCAGTGCAGCCCTCAATTTGGGGGTGGCTCTGTCTTATGGATTTTCAGTTTTCCCAAGGTATATTCCCTAGACTGGAAGTGCCCTTGGCTCTGTAGCTCTGTTGTTTACTTGTTTTAGGGAACACAATGCACTCCTCCAGTGAGGCAGTTGGCAACTTACATCCCGCCCATCAGCATAACAAGGCTCCCTGTTCTCCAGGGCCTGTCTTGCCTTTCTGGTTTTTACACATTTTGTGGATGTCCCTTTTGACCGGTGGGAAGTGATACTTCTTTGTAGTGCAGATTTGCATTGCCCGCTTGCTTGCTTGGCCAAAAAGGGCGTATGCGTTTTCTCCTGAATATATTCAGGAGAAAACGCATACGCCCTTTTTGGCCAAGTGCATCATGGTCGAAGTTGTGCCCCGCTTCCTGTGCTTTACAGGCGATTCCAACGTACCTCTTGAAATCTGTTTCCTGCTATTCTGCCTCGCTTTCAAGTCCGCCTCGTTGTCTTCCCTCAACAGATTTTTGGACGATACTTGGCCTTGATTACTCTGCCAGTTTGTGAATTGCTGTGCCCCTGAGCTCCATTTTTCAACTCGTTTCTTGTGAGCTGAACGCAAGTCCAAACTTTTGGTTCAGGACCTATACTGGTTCCCGGTGGGTGGCTGAGACTTTGGTTAATTCTTCTTCCTGCCGGGAAATTAGAGTGACATGTGCCCATCCAAATGCCTAGCAGCTACTCTCTCATTGGTTCTCCCTCTTCCCTTTCATCCTCTGCCAAATTGGCAACCTGTGCGAACCAGGAGCTTAAAGGGGCTGTCTCTCCAAGTTGGGAGATTGATAGGAAAGCAGTTGGAAAGTCAAACCGGAGCACCAGGAGAGGGGCTCTTCGTTGAGTTTTAGAAACCTGTCGTATTCACAGTGTGTCCATTCTCTAGGTTTCCCGTACACGTTATAGCTGTAGTAATATTCCCTTCAACCTGGAGAGCTGGGACCCATGGAATGGGTGCCATGCATTATTGCTTTAAAGGGTCTGCATTTGCTCACCCAATCTCACCAATCCTCTCAGTCCCAAGTGTCCAGCCTTATGCCACATCCAGCTGTCATTGTAGATAGGGTCATTCCAGGTTGCATCAGAGACCCTGAAGGAATTGTGAAGAATTTCCCTGTTTCTTTGTTCTGTTTTTGAAATTCCTTTTTAGAGTGGGTTTGAGCTGATTCTCGCTGCCCTGTTTATGCCAGTCTAGACACACTTGATTCCCTTACGGAGACATATCAGTACATAGGTTTTAAGATTCTTACTAGTCAGATCTATTCCTCTGCGGGAAATATGGGGTTTTGAGTCCCTTTCACTGAGGAAGGTGTAGGTCTTGTCTATTCCATAGTTGGTTTTTGGAACGGTACCTGTGCTTATATCAAACTCGGGTTTGATGCATCACCCCACCTCTCCTTCCCCCTTAAGCAGGCATAAGAGTGTTTTCTAAATGTGAGACTCTGTTCTCTTGCCTAACTCAGTTCATGTGTAGCCATGTTTACAGGATCTTCCTAAGTGATATCTTATGATAAGTTTCTTTTCCTGTGTGACTTCTTTCACTTAGAATCATCGTACCTGAATCCACTCATTTTGCTGCTACTGGTCTTATGACATTGATTTCGTGGCTGAGGGATATTCCATCGTACGTAAGTTCCACAATGTTTGGAACCATTTTTATATTGCCTGGGATATTTCAGGTGTACCCAGGTTGAGGTTCTTGTAAGCAGTGCAGCCCTCAATTTGGGGGTGCCTCTGTCTTATGGATTTTCAGTTTTCCCAAGGTATATTCCCTAGACTGGAAGTGCCCTTGGCTCTGTAGCTCTGTTGTTTACTTGTTTTAGGGAACACAATGCACTCCTCCAGTGAGGCAGTTGGCAACTTACATCCCGCCCATCAGCATAACAAGGCTCCCTGTTCTCCAGGGCCTGTCTTGCCTTTCTGGTTTTTACACATTTTGTGGATGTCCCTTTTGACCGGTGGGAAGTGATACTTCTTTGTAGTGCAGATTTGCATTGCCCGCTTGCTTGCTTGGCCAAAAAGGGCGTATGCGTTTTCTCCTGAATATATTCAGGAGAAAACGCATACGCCCTTTTTGGCCAAGTGCATCATGGTCGAAGTTGTGCCCCGCTTCCTGTGCTTTACAGGCGATTCCAACGTACCTCTTGAAATCTGTTTCCTGCTATTCTGCCTCGCTTTCAAGTCCGCCTCGTTGCCTTCCCTCAACAAATTTTTGGACGATACTTGGCCTTGATTACTCTGCCAGTTTGTGAATTGCTGTGCCCCTGAGCTCCATTTTTCAACTCGTTTCTTGTGAGCTGAACGCAAGTCCAAACTTTTGGTTCAGGACCTATACTGGTTCCCGGTGGGTGGCTGAGACTTTGGTTAATTCTTCTTCCTGCCGGGAAATTAGAGTGACATGTGCCCATCCAAATGCCTAGCAGCTACTCTCTCATTGGTTCTCCCTCTTCCCTTTCATCCTCTGCCAAATTGGCAACCTGTGCGAACCAGGAGCTTAAAGGGGCTGTCTCTCCAAGTTGGGAGATTGATAGGAAAGCAGTTGGAAAGTCAAACCGGAGCACCAGGAGAGGGGCTCTTCGTTGAGTTTTAGAAACCTGTCGTATTCACAGTGTGTCCATTCTCTAGGTTTCCCGTACACGTTATAGCTGTAGTAATATTCCCTTCAACCTGGAGAGCTGGGACCCATGGAATGGGTGCCATGCATTATTGCTTTAAAGGGTCTGCATTTGCTCACCCAATCTCACCAATCCTCTCAGTCCCAAGTGTCCAGCCTTATGCCACATCCAGCTGTCATTGTAGATAGG
Organism: Mesoplodon mirus; assembly: GCF_964341445.2. Lineage (NCBI taxonomy): Eukaryota > Metazoa > Chordata > Mammalia > Artiodactyla > Ziphiidae > Mesoplodon > Mesoplodon mirus. The sequence continues at coordinate 4,558,263 of NW_028295801.1, read as the reverse complement.
GTCATTCCAGGTTGCATCAGAGACCCTGAAGGAATTGTGAAGAATTTCCCTGTTTCTTTGTTCTGTTTTTGAAATTCCTTTTTAGAGTGGGTTTGAGCTGATTCTCGCTGCCCTGTTTATGCCAGTCTAGACACACTTGATTCCCTTACGGAGACATATCAATACATAGGTTTTAAGATTCTTACTACTCAGATCTATTCCTCTGCGGGAAATATGGGGTTTTGAGTCCCTTTCACTGAGGAAGGTGTAGGTCTTGTCTATTCCATAGTTGGTTTTTGGAACGGTACCTGTGCTTATATCAAACTCGGGTTTGATGCATCACCCCACCTCTCCTTCCCCCTTAAGCAGGCATAAGAGTGTTTTCTAAATGTGAGACTCTGTTCTCTTGCCTAACTCAGTTCATGTGTAGCCATGTTTACAGGATCTTCCTAAGTGATATCTTATGATAAGTTTCTTTTCCTGTGTGACTTCTTTCACTTAGAATCATCGTACCTGAATCCACTCATTTTGCTGCTACTGGTCTTATGACATTGATTTCGTGGCTGAGGGATATTCCATCGTACGTAAGTTCCACAATGTTTGGAACCATTTTTATATTGCCTGGGATATTTGAGGTGTACCCAGGTTGAGGTTCTTGTAAGCAGTGCAGCCCTCAATTTGGGGGTGGCTCTGTCTTATGGATTTTCAGTTTTCCCAAGGTATATTCCCTAGACTGGAAGTGCCCTTGGCTCTGTAGCTCTGTTGTTTACTTGTTTTAGGGAACACAATGCACTCCTCCAGTGAGGCAGTTGGCAACTTACATCCCGCCCATCAGCATAACAAGGCTCCCTGTTCTCCAGGGCCTGTCTTGCCTTTCTGGTTTTTACACATTTTGTGGATGTCCCTTTTGACCGGTGGGAAGTGATACTTCTTTGTAGTGCAGATTTGCATTGCCCGCTTGCTTGCTTGGCCAAAAAGGGCGTATGCGTTTTCTCCTGAATATATTCAGGAGAAAACGCATACGCCCTTTTTGGCCAAGTGCATCATGGTCGAAGTTGTGCCCCTCTTCCTGTGCTTTACAGGCGATTCCAACGTACCTCTTGAAATCTGTTTCCTGCTATTCTGCCTCGCTTTCAAGTCCGCCTCGTTGCCTTCCCTCAACAGATTTTTGGACGATAGTTGGCCTTGATTACTCTGCCAGTTTGTGAATTGCTGTGCCCCTGAGCTCCATTTTTCAACTCGTTTCTTGTGAGCTGAACGCAAGTCCAAACTTTTGGTTCAGGACCTATACTGGTTCCCGGTGGGTGGCTGAGACTTTGGTTAATTCTTCTTCCTGCCGGGAAATTAGAGTGACATGTGCCCATCCAAATGCCTAGCAGCTACTCTCTCATTGGTTCTCCCTCTTCCCTTTCATCCTCTGCCAAATTGGCAACCTGTGCGAACCAGGAGCTTAAAGGGGCTGTCTCTCCAAGTTGGGAGATTGATAGGAAAGCAGTTGGAAAGTCAAACCGGAGCACCAGGAGAGGGGCTCTTCGTTGAGTTTTAGAAACCTGTCGTATTCACAGTGTGTCCATTCTCTAGGTTTCCCGTACACGTTATAGCTGTAGTAATATTCCCTTCCACCTGGAGAGCTGGGACCCATGGAATGGGTGCCATGCATTATTGCTTTAAAGGGTCTGCATTTGCTCACCCAATCTCACCAATCCTCTCAGTCCCAAGTGTCCAGCCTTATGCCACATCCAGCTGTCATTGTAGATAGGGTCATTCCAGGTTGCATCAGAGACCCTGAAGGAATTGTAAAGAATTTCCCTGTTTCTTTGTTCTGTTTTTGAAATTCCTTGTTAGAGTGGGTTTGCGCTGATTCTCGCTGCCATGTTTATGCCAGTCTAGACACACTTGATTCCCTTACGGAGACATATCAATACATAGGTTTTAAGATTCTTACTAGTCAGATCTATTCCTCTGCGGGAAATATTGGTTTTTGAGTCCCTTTCACTGAGGAAGGTGTAGGTCTTGTCTATTCCATAGTTGGTTTTTGGAACGGTACCTGTGCTTATATCAAACTCGGGTTTGATGCATCACCCCACCTCTCCTTCCCCCTTAAGCAGGCATAAGAGTGTTTTCTAAATGTGAGACTCTGTTCTCTTGCCTAACTCAGTTCATGTGTAGCCATGTTTACAGGATCTTCCTAAGTGATATCTTATGATAAGTTTCTTTTCCTGTGTGACTTCTTTCACTTAGAATCATCGTACCTGAATCCACTCATTTTGCTGCTACTGGTCTTATGACATTGATTTCGTGGCTGAGGGATATTCCATCGTACATAAGTTCCACAATGTTTGGAACCATTTTTATATTGCCTGGGATATTTCAGGTGTACCCAGGTTGAGGTTCTTGTAAGCAGTGCAGCCCTCAATTTGGGGGTGGCTCTGTCTTATGGATTTTCAGTTTTCCCAAGGTATATTCCCTAGACTGGAAGTGCCCTTGGCTCTGTAGCTCTGTTGTTTACTTGTTTTAGGGAACACAATGCACTCCTCCAGTGAGGCAGTTGGCAACTTACATCCCGCCCATCAGCATAACAAGGCTCCCTGTTCTCCAGGGCCTGTCTTGCCTTTCTGGTTTTTACACATTTTGTGGATGTCCCTTTTGACCGGTGGGAAGTGATACTTCTTTGTAGTGCAGATTTGCATTGCCCGCTTGCTTGCTTGGCCAAAAAGGGCGTATGCGTTTTCTCCTGAATATATTCAGGAGAAAACACATACGCCCTTTTTGGCCAAGTGCATCATGGTCGAAGTTGTGCCCCTCTTCCTGTGCTTTACAGGCGATTCCAACGTACCTCTTGAAATCTGTTTCCTGCTATTCTGCCTCACTTTCAAGTCCGCCTCGTTGCCTTCCCTCAACAGATTTTTGGACGATACTTGGCCTTTATTACTCTGCCAGTTTGTGAATTGCTGTGCCCCTGAGCTCCATTTTTCAACTCGTTTCTTGTGAGCTGAACGCAAGTCCAAACTTTTGGTTCAGGACCTATACTGGTTCCCGGTGGGTGGCTGAGACTTTGGTTAATTCTTCTTCCTGCCGGGAAATTAGAGTGACATGTTCCCATCCAAATGCCTAGCAGCTACTCTCTCATTGGTTCTCCCTCTTCCCTTTCATCCTCTGCCAAATTGGCAACCTGTGCGAACCAGGAGCTTAAAGGGGCTGTCTCTCCAAGTTGGGAGATTGATAGGAAAGCAGTTGGAAAGTCAAACCGGAGCACCAGGAGAGGGGCTCTTCGTTGAGTTTTAGAAACCTGTCGTATTCACAGTGTGTCCATTCTCTAGGTTTCCCGTACACGTTATAGCTGTAGTAATATTCCCTTCCACCTGGAGAGCTGGGACCCATGGAATGGGTGCCATGCATTATTGCTTTAAAGGGTCTGCATTTGCTCACCCAATCTCACCAATCCTCTCAGTCCCAAGTGTCCAGCCTTATGCCACATCCAGCTGTCATTGTAGATAGGGTCATTCCAGGTTGCATCAGAGACCCTGAAGGAATTGTGAAGAATTTCCCTGTTTCTTTGTTCTGTTTTTGAAATTCCTTTTTAGAGTGGGTTTGAGCTGATTCTCGCTGCCCTGTTTATGCCAGTCTAGACACACTTGATTCCCTTACGGAGACATATCAATACATAGGTTTTAAGATTCTTACTACTCAGATCTATTCCTCTGCGGGAAATATGGGGTTTTGAGTCCCTTTCACTGAGGAAGGTGTAGGTCTTGTCTATTCCATAGTTGGTTTTTGGAACGGTACCTGTGCTTATATCAAACTCGGGTTTGATGCATCACCCCACCTCTCCTTCCCCCTTAAGCAGGCATAAGAGTGTTTTCTAAATGTGAGACTCTGTTCTCTTGCCTAACTCAGTTCATGTGTAGCCATGTTTACAGGATCTTCCTAAGTGATATCTTATGATAAGTTTCTTTTCCTGTGTGACTTCTTTCACTTAGAATCATCGTACCTGAATCCACTCATTTTGCTGCTACTGGTCTTATGACATTGATTTCGTGGCTGAGGGATATTCCATCGTACGTAAGTTCCACAATGTTTGGAACCATTTTTATATTGCCTGGGATATTTCAGGTGTACCCAGGTTGAGGTTCCTCTAAGCAGTGCAGCCCTCAATTTGGGGGTGGCTCTGTCTTATGGATTTTCAGTTTTCCCAAGGTATATTCCCTAGACTGGAAGTGCCCTTGGCTCTGTAGCTCTGTTGTTTACTTGTTTTAGGGAACACAATGCACTCCTCCAGTGAGGCAGTTGGCAACTTACATCCCGCCCATCAGCATAACAAGGCTCCCTGTTCTCCAGGGCCTGTCTTGCCTTTCTGGTTTTTACACATTTTGTGGATGTCCCTTTTGACCGGTGGGAAGTGATACTTCTTTGTAGTGCAGATTTGCATTGCCCGCTTGCTTGCTTGGCCAAAAAGGGCGTATGCGTTTTCTCCTGAATATATTCAGGAGAAAACGCATACGCCCTTTTTGGCCAAGTGCATCATTGTCGAAGTTGTGCCCCGCTTCCTGTGCTTTACAGGCGATTCCAACGTACCTCTTGAAATCTGTTTCCTGCTATTCTGCCTCGCTTTCAAGTCCGCCTCGTTGCCTTCCCTCAACAGATTTTTGGACGATACTTGGCCTTTATTACTCTGCCAGTTTGTGAATTGCTGTGCCCCTGAGCTCCATTTTTCAACTCGTTTCTTGTGAGCTGAACGCAAGTCCAAACTTTTGGTTCAGGACCTATACTGGTTCCCGGTGGGTGGCTGAGACTTTGGTTAATTCTTCTTCCTGCCGGGAAATTAGAGTGACATGTGCCCATCCAAATGCCTAGCAGCTACTCTCTCATTGGTTCTCCCTCTTCCCTTTCATCCTCTGCCAAATTGGCAACCTGTGCGAACCAGGAGCTTAAAGGGGCTGTCTCTCCAAGTTGGGAGATTGATAGGAAAGCAGTTGGAAAGTCAAACCGGAGCACCAGGAGAGGGGCTCTTCGTTGAGTTTTAGAAACCTGTCGTATTCACAGTGTGTCCATTCTCTAGGTTTCCCGTACACGTTATAGCTGTAGTAATATTCCCTTCAACCTGGAGAGCTGGGACCCATGGAATGGGTGCCATGCATTATTGCTTTAAAGGGTCTGCATTTGCTCACCCAATCTCACCAATCCTCTCAGTCCCAAGTGTCCAGCCTTATGCCACATCCAGCTGTCATTGTAGATAGGGTCATTCCAGGTTGCATCAGAGACCCTGAAGGAATTGTGAAGAATTTCCCTGTTTCTTTGTTCTGTTTTTGAAATTCCTTTTTAGAGTGGGTTTGAGCTGATTCTCGCTGCCCTGTTTATGCCAGTCTAGACACACTTGATTCCCTTACGGAGACATATCAATACATAGGTTTTAAGATTCTTACTAGTCAGATCTATTCCTCTGCGGGAAATATGGGGTTTTGAGTCCCTTTCACTGAGGAAGGTGTAGGTCTTGTCTATTCCATAGTTGGTTTTTGGAACGGTACCTGTGCTTATATCAAACTCGGGTTTGATGCATCACCCCACCTCTCCTTCCCCCTTAAGCAGGCATAAGAGTGTTTTCTAAATGTGAGACTCTGTTCTCTTGCCTAACTCCTTTCATGTGTAACCATGTTTACAGGATCTTCCTAAGTGATATCTTATGATAAGTTTCTTTTCCTGTGTGACTTCTTTCACTTAGAATCATCGTACCTGAATCCACTCATTTTGCTGCTACTGGTCTTATGACATTGATTTCGTGGCTGAGGGATATTCCATCGTACGTAAGTTCCACAATGTTTGGAACCATTTTTATATTGCCTGGGATATTTCAGGTGTACCCAGGTTGAGGTTCTTGTAAGCAGTGCAGCCCTCAATTTGGGGGTGGCTCTGTCTTATGGATTTTCAGTTTTCCCAAGGTATATTCCCTAGACTGGAAGTGCCCTTGGCTCTGTAGCTCTGTTGTTTACTTGTTTTAGGGAACACAATGCACTCCTCCAGTGAGGCAGTTGGCAACTTACATCCCGCCCATCAGCATAACAAGGCTCCCTGTTCTCCAGGGCCTGTCTTGCCTTTCTGGTTTTTACACATTTTGTGGATGTCCCTTTTGACCGGTGGGAAGTGATACTTCTTTGTAGTGCAGATTTGCATTGCCCGCTTGCTTGCTTGGCCAAAAAGGGCGTATGCGTTTTCTCCTGAATATATTCAGGAGAAAACGCATACGCCCTTTTTGGCCAAGTGCATCATGGTCGAAGTTGTGCCCCTCTTCCTGTGCTTTACAGGCGATTCCAACGTACCTCTTGAAATCTGTTTCCTGCTATTCTGCCTCGCTTTCAAGTCCGCCTCGTTGCCTTCCCTCCACAGATTTTTGGACGATAGTTGGCCTTGATTACTCTGCCAGTTTGTGAATTGCTGTGCCCCTGAGCTCCATTTTTCAACTCGTTTTTTGTGAGCTGAACGCAAGTCCAAACTTTTGGTTCAGGACCTATACTGGTTCCCGGTGGGTGGCTGAGACTTTGGTTCATTCTTCTTCCTGCAGGGAAATTAGAGTGACATGTGCCCATCCAAATGCCTAGCAGCTACTCTCTCATTGGTTCTCCCTCTTCCCTTTCATCCTCTGCCAAATTGGCAACCTGTGCGAACCAGGAGCTTAAAGGGGCTGTCTCTCCAAGTTGGGAGATTGATAGGAAAGCAGTTGGAAAGTCAAACCGGAGCACCAGGAGAGGGGCTCTTCGTTGAGTTTTAGAAACCTGTCGTATTCACAGTGTGTCCATTCTCTAGGTTTCCCGTACACGTTATATCTGTAGTAATATTCCCTTCAACCTGGAGAGCTGGGACCCATGGAATGGGTGCCATGCATTATTGCTTTAAAGGGTCTGCATTTGCTCACCCAATCTCACCAATCCTCTCAGTCCCAAGTGTCCAGCCTTATGCCACATCCAGCTGTCATTGTAGATAGGGTCATTCCAGGTTGCATCAGAGACCCTGAAGGAATTGTAAAGAATTTCCCTGTATTTTGTTCTGTTTTTGAAATTCCTTGTTAGAGTGGGTTTGAGCTGATTCTCGCTGCCATGTTTATGCCAGTCTAGACACACTTGATTCCCTTACGGAGACATATCAATACATAGGTTTTAAGATTCTTACTAGTCAGATCTATTCCTCTGCGGGAAATATGGGGTTTTGAGTCCCTTTCACTGAGGAAGGTGTAGGTCTTGTCTATTCCATAGTTGGTTTTTGGAACGGTACCTGTGCTTATATCAAACTCGGGTTTGATGCATCACCCCACCTCTCCTTCCCCCTTAAGCAGGCATAAGAGTGTTTTCTAAATGTGAGACTCTGTTCTCTTGCATAACTCAGTTCATGTGTAGCCATGTTTACAGGATCTTCCTAAGTGATATCTTATGATAAGTTTCTTTTCCTGTGTGACTTCTTTCACTTAGAATCATCGTACCTGAATCCACTCATTTTGCTGCTACTGGTCTTATGACATTGATTTCGTGGCTGAGGGATATTCCATCGTACGTAAGTTCCACAATGTTTGGAACCATTTTTATATTGCCTGGGATATTTCAGGTGTACCCAGGTTGAGGTTCTTGTAAGCAGTGCAGCCCTCAATTTGGGGGTGGCTCTGTCTTATGGATTTTCAGTTTTCCCAAGGTATATTCCCTAGACTGGAAGTGCCCTTGGCTCTGTAGCTCTGTTGTTTACTTGTTTTAGGGAACACAATGCACTCCTCCAGTGAGGCAGTTGGCAACTTACATCCCGCCCATCAGCATAACAAGGCTCCCTGTTCTCCAGGGCCTGTCTTGCCTTTCTGGTTTTTACACATTTTGTGGATGTCCCTTTTGACCGGTGGGAAGTGATACTTCTTTGTAGTGCAGATTTGCATTGCCCGCTTGCTTGCTTGGCCAAAAAGGGCGTATGCGTTTTCTCCTGAATATATTCAGGAGAAAACGCATACGCCCTTTTTGGCCAAGTGCATCATTGTCGAAGTTGTGCCCCGCTTCCTGTGCTTTACAGGCAATTCCAACGTACCTCTTGAAATCTGTTTCCTGCTATTCTGCCTCGCTTTCAAGTCCGCCTCGTTGCCTTCCCTCAACAGATTTTTGGACGATACTTGGCCTTGATTTCTCTGCCAGTTTGTGAATTGCTGTGCCCCTGAGCTCCATTTATCAACTCGTTTTTTGTGAGCTGAACGCAAGTCCAAACTTTTGGTTCAGGACCTATACTGGTTCCCGGTGGGTGGCTGAGACTTTGGTTAATTCTTCTTCCTGCCGGGAAATTAGAGTGACATGTGCCCATCCAAATGCCTAGCAGCTACTCTCTCATTGGTTCTCCCTCTTCCCTTTCATCCTCTGCCAAATTGGCAACCTGTGCGAACCAGGAGCTTAAAGGGGCTGTCTCTCCAAGTTGGGAGATTGATAGGAAAGCAGTTGGAAAGTCAAACCGGAGCACCAGGAGAGGGGCTCTTCGTTGAGTTTTAGAAACCTGTCGTATTCACAGTGTGTCCATTCTCTAGGTTTCCCGTACACGTTATAGCTGTAGTAATATTCCCTTCAACCTGGAGAGCTGGGACCCATGGAATGGGTGCCATGCATTATTGCTTTAAAGGGTCTGCATTTGCTCACCCAATCTCACCAATCCTCTCAGTCCCAAGTGTCCAGCCTTATGCCACATCCAGCTGTCATTGTAGATAGGGTCATTCCAGGTTGCATCAGAGACCCTGAAGGAATTGTGAAGAATTTCCCTGTTTCTTTGTTCTGTTTTTGAAATTCCTTTTTAGAGTGGGTTTGAGCTGATTCTCGCTGCCCTGTTTATGCCAGTCTAGACACACTTGATTCCCTTACGGAGACATATCAATACATAGGTTTTAAGATTCTTACTAGTCAGATCTATTCCTCTGCGGGAAATATGGGGTTTTGAGTCCCTTTCACTGAGGAAGGTGTAGGTCTTGTCTATTCCATAGTTGGTTTTTGGAACGGTACCTGTGCTTATATCAAACTCGGGTTTGATGCATCACCCCACCTCTCCTTCCCCCTTAAGCAGGCATAAGAGTGTTTTCTAAATGTGAGAGTCTGTTCTCTTGCCTAACTCAGTTCATGTGTAACCATGTTTACAGGATCTTCCTAAGTGATATCTTATGATAAGTTTCTTTTCCTGTGTGACTTCTTTCACTTAGAATCATCGTACCTGAATCCACTCATTTTGCTGCTACTGGTCTTATGACATTGATTTCGTGGCTGAGGGATATTCCATCGTACGTAAGTTCCACAATGTTTGGAACCATTTTTATATTGCCTGGGATATTTCAGGTGTACCCAGGTTGAGGTTCTTGTAAGCAGTGCAGCCCTCAATTTGGGGGTGGCTCTGTCTTATGGATTTTCAGTTTTCCCAAGGTATATTCCCTAGACTGGAAGTGCCCTTGGCTCTGTAGCTCTGTTGTTTACTTGTTTTAGGGAACACAATGCACTCCTCCAGTGAGGCAGTTGGCAACTTACATCCCGCCCATCAGCATAACAAGGCTCCCTGTTCTCCAGGGCCTGTCTTGCCTTTCTGGTTTTTACACATTTTGTGGATGTCCCTTTTGACCGGTGGGAAGTGATACTTCTTTGTAGTGCAGATTTGCATTGCCCGCTTGCTTGCTTGGCCAAAAAGGGCGTATGCGTTTTCTCCTGAATATATTCAGGAGAAAACGCATACGCCCTTTTTGGCCAAGTGCATCATTGTCGAAGTTGTGCCCCGCTTCCTGTGCTTTACAGGCAATTCCAACGTACCTCTTGAAATCTGTTTCCTGCTATTCTGCCTCGCTTTCAAGTCCGCCTCGTTGCCTTCCCTCAACAGATTTTTGGACGATACTTGGCCTTGATTTCTCTGCCAGTTTGTGAATTGCTGTGCCCCTGAGCTCCATTTTTCAACTCGTTTTTTGTGAGCTGAACGCAAGTCCAAACTTTTGGTTCAGGACCTATACTGGTTCCCGGTGGGTGGCTGAGACTTTGGTTAATTCTTCTTCCTGCCGGGAAATTAGAGTGACATGTGCCCATCCAAATGCCTAGCAGCTACTCTCTCATTGGTTCTCCCTCTTCCCTTTCATCCTCTGCCAAATTGGCAACCTGTGCGAACCAGGAGCTTAAAGGGGCTGTCTCTCCAAGTTGGGAGATTGATAGGAAAGCAGTTGGAAAGTCAAACCGGAGCACCAGGAGAGGGGCTCTTCGTTGAGTTTTAGAAACCTGTCGTATTCACAGTGTGTCCATTCTCTAGGTTTCCCGTACACGTTATAGCTGTAGTAATATTCCCTTCCACCTGGAGAGCTGGGACCCATGGAATGGGTGCCATGCATTATTGCTTTAAAGGGTCTGCATTTGCTCACCCAATCTCACCAATCCTCTCAGTCCCAAGTGTCCAGCCTTATGCCACATCCAGCTGTCATTGTAGATAGGGTCATTCCAGGTTGCATCAGAGACCCTGAAGGAATTGTGAAGAATTTCCCTGTTTCTTTGTTCTGTTTTTGAAATTCCTTTTTAGAGTGGGTTTGAGCTGATTCTCGCTGCCCTGTTTATGCCAGTCTAGACACACTTGATTCCCTTACGGAGACATATCAATACATAGGTTTTAAGATTCTTACTAGTCAGATCTATTCCTCTGCGGGAAATATGGGGTTTTGAGTCCCTTTCACTGAGGAAGGTGTAGGTCTTGTCTATTCCATAGTTGGTTTTTGGAACGGTACCTGTGCTTATATCAAACTCGGGTTTGATGCATCACCCCACCTCTCCTTCCCCCTTAAGCAGGCATAAGAGTGTTTTCTAAATGTGAGACTCTGTTCTCTTGCCTAACTCCTTTCATGTGTAACCATGTTTACAGGATCTTCCTAAGTGATATCTTATGATAAGTTTCTTTTCCTGTGTGACTTCTTTCACTTAGAATCATCGTACCTGAATCCACTCATTTTGCTGCTACTGGTCTTATGACATTGATTTCGTGGCTGAGGGATATTCCATCGTACGTAAGTTCCACAATGTTTGGAACAATTTTTATATTACCTGGGATATTTCAGGTGTACCCAGGTTGAGGTTCTTGTAAGCAGTGCAGCCCTCAATTTGGGGGTGGCTCTGTCTTATGGATTTTCAGTTTTCCCAAGGTATATTCCCTAGACTGGAAGTGCCCTTGGCTCTGTAGCTCTGTTGTTTACTTGTTTTAGGGAACACAATGCACTCCTCCAGTGAGGCAGTTGGCAACTTACATCCCGCCCATCAGCATAACAAGGCTCCCTGTTCTCCAGGGCCTGTCTTGCCTTTCTGGTTTTTACACATTTTGTGGATGTCCCTTTTGACCGGTGGGAAGTGATACTTCTTTGTAGTGCAGATTTGCATTGCCCGCTTGCTTGCTTGGCCAAAAAGGGCGTATGCGTTTTCTCCTGAATATATTCAGGAGAAAACGCATACGCCCTTTTTGGCCAAGTGCATCATTTTCGAAGTTGTGCCCCGCTTCCTGTGCTTTACAGGCGATTCCAACGTACCTCTTGAAATCTGTTTCCTGCTATTCTGCCTCGCTTTCAAGTCCGCCTCGTTGCCTTCCCTCAACAGATTTTTGGACGATAGTTGGCCTTGATTACTCTGCCAGTTTGTGAATTGCTGTGCCCCTGAGCTCCATTTTTCAACTCGTTTCTTGTGAGCTGAACGCAAGTCCAAACTTTTGGTTCAGGACCTATACTGGTTCCCGGTGGGTGGCTGAGACTTTGGTTAATTCTTCTTCCTGCCGGGAAATTAGAGTGACATGTGCCCATCCAAATGCCTAGCAGCTACTCTCTCATTGGTTCTCCCTCTTCCCTTTCATCCTCTGCCAAATTGGCAACCTGTGCGAACCAGGAGCTTAAAGGGGCTGTCTCTCCAAGTTGGGAGATTGATAGGAAAGCAGTTGGAAAGTCAAACCAGAGCACCAGGAGAGGGTCTCTTCGTTGAGTTTTAGAAACCTGTCGTTTTCACAGTGTGTCCATTCTCTAGGTTTCCCGTACACGTTATATCTGTAGTAATATTCCCTTCAACCTGGAGAGCTGGGACCCATGGAATGGGTGCCATGCATTATTGCTTTAAAGGGTCTGCATTTGCTCACCCAATCTCACCAATCCTCTCAGTCCCAAGTGTCCAGCCTTATGCCACATCCAGCTGTCATTGTAGATAGGGTCATTCCAGGTTGCATCAGAGACCCTGAAGGAATTGTGAAGAATTTCCCTGTTTCTTTGTTCTGTTTTTGAAATTCCTTTTTAGAGTGGGTTTGAGCTGATTCTCGCTGCCCTGTTTATGCCAGTCTAGACACACTTGATTCCCTTACGGAGACATATCAATACATAGGTTTTAAGATTCTTACTAGTCAGATCTATTCCTCTGCGGGAAATATGGGGTTTTGAGTCCCTTTCACTGAGGAAGGTGTAGGTCTTGTCTATTCCATAGTTGGTTTTTGGAACGGTACCTGTGCTTATATCAAACTCGGGTTTGATGCATCACCCCACCTCTCCTTCCCCCTTAAGCAGGCATAAGAGTGTTTTCTAAATGTGAGACTCTGTTCTCTTGCCTAACTCAGTTCATGTGTAGCCATGTTTACAGGATCTTCCTAAGTGATATCTTATGATAAGTTTCTTTTCCTGTGTGACTTCTTTCACTTAGAATCATCGTACCTGAATCCACTCATTTTGCTGCTACTGGTCTTATGACATTGATTTCGTGGCTGAGGGATATTCCATCGTACGTAAGTTCCACAATGTTTGGAACCATTTTTATATTGCCTGGGATATTTCAGGTGTACCCAGGTTGAGGTTCTTGTAAGCAGTGCAGCCCTCAATTTGGGGGTGGCTCTGTCTTATGGATTTTCAGTTTTCCCAAGGTATATTCCCTAGACTGGAAGTGCCCTTGGCTCTGTAGCTCTGTTGTTTACTTGTTTTAGGGAACACAATGCACTCCTCCAGTGAGGCAGTTGGCAACTTACATCCCGCCCATCAGCATAACAAGGCTCCCTGTTCTCCAGGGCCTGTCTTGCCTTTCTGGTTTTTACACATTTTGTGGATGTCCCTTTTGACCGGTGGGAAGTGATACTTCTTTGTAGTGCAGATTTGCATTGCCCGCTTGCTTGCTTGGCCAAAAAGGGCGTATGCGTTTTCTCCTGAATATATTCAGGAGAAAACGCATACGCCCTTTTTGGCCAAGTGCGTCATGGTCGAAGTTGTGCCCCTCTTCCTGTGCTTTACAGGCGATTCCAACGTACCTCTTGAAATCTGTTTCCTGCTATTCTGCCTCGCTTTCAAGTCCGCCTCGTTGCCTTCCCTCAACAGATTTTTGGACGATAGTTGGCCTTGATTACTCTGCCAGTTTGTGAATTGCTGTGCCCCTGAGCTCCATTTTTCAACTCGTTTCTTGTGAGCTGAACGCAAGTCCAAACTTTTGGTTCAGGACCTATACTGGTTCCCGGTGGGTGGCTGAGACTTTGGTTAATTCTTCTTCCTGCCGGGAAATTAGAGTGACATGTGCCCATCCAAATGCCTAGCAGCTACTCTCTCATTGGTTCTCCCTCTTCCCTTTCATCCTCTGCCAAATTGGCAACCTGTGCGAACCAGGAGCTTAAAGGGGCTGTCTCTCCAAGTTGGGAGATTGATAGGAAAGCAGTTGGAAAGTCAAACCGGAGCACCAGGAGAGGGGCTCTTCGTTGAGTTTTAGAAACCTGTCGTATTCACAGTGTGTCCATTCTCTAGGTTTCCCGTACACGTTATAGCTGTAGTAATATTCCCTTCCACCTGGAGAGCTGGGACCCATGGAATGGGTGCCATGCATTATTGCTTTAAAGGGTCTGCATTTGCTCACCCAATCTCACCAATCCTCTCAGTCCCAAGTGTCCAGCCTTATGCCACATCCAGCTGTCATTGTAGATAGGGTCATTCCAGGTTGCATCAGAGACCCTGAAGGAATTGTGAAGAATTTCCCTGTTTCTTTGTTCTGTTTTTGAAATTCCTTTTTAGAGTGGGTTTGAGCTGATTCTCGCTGCCCTGTTTATGCCAGTCTAGACACACTTGATTCCCTTACGGAGACATATCAATACATAGGTTTTAAGATTCTTACTAGTCAGATCTATTCCTCTGCGGGAAATATGGGGTTTTGAGTCCCTTTCACTGAGGAAGGTGTAGGTCTTGTCTATTCCATAGTTGGTTTTTGGAACGGTACCTGTGCTTATATCAAACTCGGGTTTGATGCATCACCCCACCTCTCCTTCCCCCTTAAGCAGGCATAAGAGTGTTTTCTAAATGTGAGACTCTGTTCTCTTGCCTAACTCCTTTCATGTGTAACCATGTTTACAGGATCTTCCTAAGTGATATCTTATGATAAGTTTCTTTTCCTGTGTGACTTCTTTCACTTAGAATCATCGTACCTGAATCCACTCATTTTGCTGCTACTGGTCTTATGACATTGATTTCGTGGCTGAGGGATATTCCATCGTACGTAAGTTCCACAATGTTTGGAACCATTTTTATATTGCCTGGGATATTTCAGGTGTACCCAGGTTGAGGTTCTTGTAAGCAGTGCAGCCCTCAATTTGGGGGTGGCTCTGTCTTATGGATTTTCAGTTTTCCCAAGGTATATTCCCTAGACTGGAAGTGCCCTTGGCTCTGTAGCTCTGTTGTTTACTTGTTTTAGGGAACACAATGCACTCCTCCAGTGAGGCAGTTGGCAACTTACATCCCGCCCATCAGCATAACAAGGCTCCCTGTTCTCCAGGGCCTGTCTTGCCTTTCTGGTTTTTACACATTTTGTGGATGTCCCTTTTGACCGGTGGGAAGTGATACTTCTTTGTAGTGCAGATTTGCATTGCCCGCTTGCTTGCTTGGCCAAAAAGGGCGTATGCGTTTTCTCCTGAATATATTCAGGAGAAAACGCATACGCCCTTTTTGGCCAAGTGCATCATTTTCGAAGTTGTGCCCCGCTTCCTGTGCTTTACAGGCGATTCCAACGTACCTCTTGAAATCTGTTTCCTGCTATTCTGCCTCGCTTTCAAGTCCGCCTCGTTGCCTTCCCTCAACAGATTTTTGGACGATAGTTGGCCTTGATTACTCTGCCAGTTTGTGAATTGCTGTGCCCCTGAGCTCCATTTTTCAACTCGTTTCTTGTGAGCTGAACGCAAGTCCAAACTTTTGGTTCAGGACCTATACTGGTTCCCGGTGGGTGGCTGAGACTTTGGTTAATTCTTCTTCCTGCCGGGAAATTAGAGTGACATGTGCCCATCCAAATGCCTAGCAGCTACTCTCTCATTGGTTCTCCCTCTTCCCTTTCATCCTCTGCCAAATTGGCAACCTGTGCGAACCAGGAGCTTAAAGGGGCTGTCTCTCCAAGTTGGGAGATTGATAGGAAAGCAGTTGGAAAGTCAAACCAGAGCACCAGGAGAGGGTCTCTTCGTTGAGTTTTAGAAACCTGTCGTATTCACAGTGTGTCCATTCTCTAGGTTTCCCGTACACGTTATATCTGTAGTAATATTCCCTTCAACCTGGAGAGCTGGGACCCATGGAATGGGTGCCATGCATTATTGCTTTAAAGGGTCTGCATTTGCTCACCCAATCTCACCAATCCTCTCAGTCCCAAGTGTCCAGCCTTATGCCACATCCAGCTGTCATTGTAGATAGGGTCATTCCAGGTTGCATCAGAGACCCTGAAGGAATTGTGAAGAATTCCCCTGTTTCTTTGTTCTGTTTTTGAAATTCCTTTTTAGAGTGGGTTTGAGCTGATTCTCGCTGCCCTGTTTATGCCAGTCTAGACACACTTGATTCCCTTACGGAGACATATCAATACATAGGTTTTAAGATTCTTACTAGTCAGATCTATTCCTCTGCGGGAAATATGGGGTTTTGAGTCCCTTTCACTGAGGAAGGTGTAGGTCTTGTCTATTCCATAGTTGGTTTTTGGAACGGTACCTGTGCTTATATCAAACTCGGGTTTGATGCATCACCCCACCTCTCCTTCCCCCTTAAGCAGGCATAAGAGTGTTTTCTAAATGTGAGACTCTGTTCTCTTGCCTAACTCAGTTCATGTGTAACCATGTTTACAGGATCTTCCTAAGTGATATCTTATGATAAGTTTCTTTTCCTGTGTGACTTCTTTCACTTAGAATCATCGTACCTGAATCCACTCATTTTGCTGCTACTGGTCTTATGACATTGATTTCGTGGCTGAGGGATATTCCATCGTACGTAAGTTCCACAATGTTTGGAACCATTTTTATATTGCCTGGGATATTTCAGGTGTACCCAGGTTGAGGTTCTTGTAAGCAGTGCAGCCCTCAATTTGGGGGTGGCTCTGTCTTATGGATTTTCAGTTTTCCCAAGGTATATTCCCTAGACTGGAAGTGCCCTTGGCTCTGTAGCTCTGTTGTTTACTTGTTTTAGGGAACACAATGCACTCCTCCAGTGAGGCAGTTGGCAACTTACATCCCGCCCATCAGCATAACAAGGCTCCCTGTTCTCCAGGGCCTGTCTTGCCTTTCTGGTTTTTACACATTTTGTGGATGTCCCTTTTGACCGGTGGGAAGTGATACTTCTTTGTAGTGCAGATTTGCATTGCCCGCTTGCTTGCTTGGCCAAAAAGGGCGTATGCGTTTTCTCCTGAATATATTCAGGAGAAAACGCATACGCCCTTTTTGGCCAAGTGCATCATTTTCGAAGTTGTGCCCCGCTTCCTGTGCTTTACAGGCGATTCCAACGTACCTCTTGAAATCTGTTTCCTGCTATTCTGCCTCGCTTTCAAGTCCGCCTCGTTGCCTTCCCTCAACAGATTTTTGGACGATAGTTGGCCTTGATTACTCTGCCAGTTTGTGAATTGCTGTGCCCCTGAGCTCCATTTTTCAACTCGTTTCTTGTGAGCTGAACGCAAGTCCAAACTTTTGGTTCAGGACCTATACTGGTTCCCGGTGGGTGGCTGAGACTTTGGTTAATTCTTCTTCCTGCCGGGAAATTAGAGTGACATGTGCCCATCCAAATGCCTAGCAGCTACTCTCTCATTGGTTCTCCCTCTTCCCTTTCATCCTCTGCCAAATTGGCAACCTGTGCGAACCAGGAGCTTAAAGGGGCTGTCTCTCCAAGTTGGGAGATTGATAGGAAAGCAGTTGGAAAGTCAAACCAGAGCACCAGGAGAGGGTCTCTTCGTTGAGTTTTAGAAACCTGTCGTATTCACAGTGTGTCCATTCTCTAGGTTTCCCGTACACGTTATATCTGTAGTAATATTCCCTTCAACCTGGAGAGCTGGGACCCATGGAATGGGTGCCATGCATTATTGCTTTAAAGGGTCTGCATTTGCTCACCCAATCTCACCAATCCTCTCAGTCCCAAGTGTCCAGCCTTATGCCACATCCAGCTGTCATTGTAGATAGGGTCATTCCAGGTTGCATCAGAGACCCTGAAGGAATTGTGAAGAATTCCCCTGTTTCTTTGTTCTGTTTTTGAAATTCCTTTTTAGAGTGGGTTTGAGCTGATTCTCGCTGCCCTGTTTATGCCAGTCTAGACACACTTGATTCCCTTACGGAGACATATCAATACATAGGTTTTAAGATTCTTACTACTCAGATCTATTCCTCTGCGGGAAATATGGGGTTTTGAGTCCCTTTCACTGAGGAAGGTGTAGGTCTTGTCTATTCCATAGTTGGTTTTTGGAACGGTACCTGTGCTTATATCAAACTCGGGTTTGATGCATCACCCCACCTCTCCTTCCCCCTTAAGCAGGCATAAGAGTGTTTTCTAAATGTGAGACTCTGTTCTCTTGCCTAACTCAGTTCATGTGTAACCATGTTTACAGGATCTTCCTAAGTGATATCTTATGATAAGTTTCTTTTCCTGTGTGACTTCTTTCACTTAGAATCATCGTACCTGAATCCACTCATTTTGCTGCTACTGGTCTTATGACATTGATTTCGTGGCTGAGGGATATTCCATCGTACGTAAGTTCCACAATGTTTGGAACCATTTTTATATTGCCTGGGATATTTCAGGTGTACCCAGGTTGAGGTTCTTGTAAGCAGTGCAGCCCTCAATTTGGGGGTGGCTCTGTCTTATGGATTTTCAGTTTTCCCAAAGTATATTCCCTAGACTGGAAGTGCCCTTGGCTCTGTAGCTCTGTTGTTTACTTGTTTTAGGGAACACAATGCACTCCTCCAGTGAGGCAGTTGGCAACTTACATCCCGCCCATCAGCATAACAAGGCTCCCTGTTCTCCAGGGCCTGTCTTGCCTTTCTGGTTTTTACACATTTTGTGGATGTCCCTTTTGACCGGTGGGAAGTGATACTTCTTTGTAGTGCAGATTTGCATTGCCCGCTTGCTTGCTTGGCCAAAAAGGGCGTATGCGTTTTCTCCTGAATATATTCAGGAGAAAACGCATACGCCCTTTTTGGCCAAGTGCATCATGGTCGAAGTTGTGCCCCTCTTCCTGTGCTTTACAGGCGATTCCAACGTACCTCTTGAAATCTGTTTCCTGCTATTCTGCCTCGCTTTCAAGTCCGCCTCGTTGCCTTCCCTCAACAGATTTTTGGATGGTACTTGGCCTTGATTACTCTGCCAGTTTGTGAATTGCTGTGCCCCTGAGCTCCATTTTTCAACTCGTTTTTTGTGAGCTGAACGCAAGTCCAAACTTTTGGTTCAGGACCTATACTGGTTCCCGGTGGGTGGCTGAGACTTTGGTTAATTCTTCTTCCTGCCGGGAAATTAGAGTGACATGTGCCCATCCAAATGCCTAGCAGCTACTCTCTCATTGGTTCTCCCTCTTCCCTTTCATCCTCTGCCAAATTGGCAACCTGTGCGAACCAGGAGCTTAAAGGGGCTGTCTCTCCAAGTTGGGAGATTGATAGGAAAGCAGTTGGAAAGTCAAACCGGAGCACCAGGAGAGGGGCTCTTCGTTGAGTTTTAGAAACCTTTCGTATTCACAGTGTGTCCATTCTCTAGGTTTCCCGTACACGTTATAGCTGTAGTAATATTCCCTTCCACCTGGAGAGCTGGGACCCATGGAATGGGTGCCATGCATTATTGCTTTAAAGGGTCTGCATTTGCTCACCCAATCTCACCAATCCTCTCAGTCCCAAGTGTCCAGCCTTATGCCACATCCAGCTGTCATTGTAGATAGGGTCATTCCAGGTTGCATCAGAGACCCTGAAGGAATTGTAAAGAATTTCCCTGTTTCTTTGTTCTGTTTTTGAAATTCCTTGTTAGAGTGGGTTTGCGCTGATTCTCGCTGCCATGTTTATGCCAGTCTAGACACACTTGATTCCCTTACGGAGACATATCAATACATAGGTTTTAAGATTCTTACTAGTCAGATCTATTCCTCTGCGGGAAATATGGGGTTTTGAGTCCCTTTCACTGAGGAAGGTGTAGGTCTTGTCTATTCCATAGTTGGTTTTTGGAACGGTACCTGTGCTTATATCAAACTCGGGTTTGATGCATCACCCCACCTCTCCTTCCCCCTTAAGCAGGCATAAGAGTGTTTTCTAAATGTGAGACTCTGTTCTCTTGCCTAACTCAGTTCATGTGTAGCCATGTTTACAGGATCTTCCTAAGTGATATCTTATGATAAGTTTCTTTTCCTGTGTGACTTCTTTCACTTAGAATCATCGTACCTGAATCCACTCATTTTGCTGCTACTGGTCTTATGACATTGATTTCGTGGCTGAGGGATATTCCATCGTACGTAAGTTCCACAATGTTTGGAACCATTTTTATATTGCCTGGGATATTTCAGGTGTACCCAGGTTGAGGTTCTTGTAAGCAGTGCAGCCCTCAATTTGGGGGTGGCTCTGTCTTATGGATTTTCAGTTTTCCCAAGGTATATTCCCTAGACTGGAAGTGCCCTTGGCTCTGTAGCTCTGTTGTTTACTTGTTTTAGGGAACACAATGCACTCCTCCAGTGAGGCAGTTGGCAACTTACATCCCGCCCATCAGCATAACAAGGCTCCCTGTTCTCCAGGGCCTGTCTTGCCTTTCTGGTTTTTACACATTTTGTGGATGTCCCTTTTGACCGGTGGGAAGTGATACTTCTTTGTAGTGCAGATTTGCATTGCCCGCTTGCTTGCTTGGCCAAAAAGGGCGTATGCGTTTTCTCCTGAATATATTCAGGAGAAAACGCATACGCCCTTTTTGGCCAAGTGCATCATGGTCGAAGTTGTGCCCCGCTTCCTGTGCTTTACAGGCGATTCCAACGTACCTCTTGAAATCTGTTTCCTGCTATTCTGCCTCGCTTTCAAGTCCGCCTCGTTGCCTTCCCTCAACAGATTTTTGGATGGTACTTGGCCTTGATTACTCTGCCAGTTTGTGAATTGCTGTGCCCCTGAGCTCCATTTTTCAACTCGTTTTTTGTGAGCTGAACGCAAGTCCAATCTTTTGGTTCAGGACCTATACTGGTTCCCGGTGGGTGGCTGAGACTTTGGTTAATTCTTCTTCCTGCCGGGAAATTAGAGTGACATGTGCCCATCCAAATGCCTAGCAGCTACTCTCTCATTGGTTCTCCCTCTTCCCTTTCATCCTCTGCCAAATTGGCAACCTGTGCGAACCAGGAGCTTAAAGGGGCTGTCTCTCCAAGTTGGGAGATTGATAGGAAAGCAGTTGGAAAGTCAAACCGGAGCACCAGGAGAGGGGCTCTTCGTTGAGTTTTAGAAACCTGTCGTATTCACAGTGTGTCCATTCTCTAGGTTTCCCGTACACGTTATAGCTGTAGTAATATTCCCTTC
Source organism: Mesoplodon mirus (assembly GCF_964341445.2). Taxonomy (NCBI): domain Eukaryota; kingdom Metazoa; phylum Chordata; class Mammalia; order Artiodactyla; family Ziphiidae; genus Mesoplodon; species Mesoplodon mirus. The sequence continues at coordinate 4,537,536 of NW_028295801.1, read as the reverse complement.
CACCTGGAGAGCTGGGACCCATGGAATGGGTGCCATGCATTATTGCTTTAAAGGGTCTGCATTTGCTCACCCAATCTCACCAATCCTCTCAGTCCCAAGTGTCCAGCCTTATGCCACATCCAGCTGTCATTGTAGATAGGGTCATTCCAGGTTGCATCAGAGACCCTGAAGGAATTGTAAAGAATTTCCCTGTTTCTTTGTTCTGTTTTTGAAATTCCTTGTTAGAGTGGGTTTGCGCTGATTCTCGCTGCCATGTTTATGCCAGTCTAGACACACTTGATTCCCTTACGGAGACATATCAATACATAGGTTTTAAGATTCTTACTAGTCAGATCTATTCCTCTGCGGGAAATATGGGGTTTTGAGTCCCTTTCACTGAGGAAGGTGTAGGTCTTGTCTATTCCATAATTGGTTTTTGGAACGGTACCTGTGCTTATATCAAACTCGGGTTTGATGCATCACCCCACCTCTCCTTCCCCCTTAAGCAGGCATAAGAGTGTTTTCTAAATGTGAGACTCTGTTCTCTTGCCTAACTCAGTTCATGTGTAGCCATGTTTACAGGATCTTCCTAAGTGATATCTTATGATAAGTTTCTTTTCCTGTGTGACTTCTTTCACTTAGAATCATCGTACCTGAATCCACTCATTTTGCTGCTACTGGTCTTATGACATTGATTTCGTGGCTGAGGGATATTCCATCGTACGTAAGTTCCACAATGTTTGGAACCATTTTTATATTGCCTGGGATATTTCAGGTGTACCCAGGTTGAGGTTCTTGTAAGCAGTGCAGCCCTCAATTTGGGGGTGGCTCTGTCTTATGGATTTTCAGTTTTCCCAAGGTATATTCCCTAGACTGGAAGTGCCCTTGGCTCTGTAGCTCTGTTGTTTACTTGTTTTAGGGAACACAATGCACTCCTCCAGTGAGGCAGTTGGCAACTTACATCCCGCCCATCAGCATAACAAGGCTCCCTGTTCTCCAGGGCCTGTCTTGCCTTTCTGGTTTTTACACATTTTGTGGATGTCCCTTTTGACCGGTGGGAAGTGATACTTCTTTGTAGTGCAGATTTGCATTGCCCGCTTGCTTGCTTGGCCAAAAAGGGCGTATGCGTTTTCTCCTGAATATATTCAGGAGAAAACGCATACGCCCTTTTTGGCCAAGTGCATCATGGTCGAAGTTGTGCCCCTCTTCCTGTGCTTTACAGGCGATTCCAACGTACCTCTTGAAATCTGTTTCCTGCTATTCTGCCTCGCATTCAAGTCCGCCTCGTTGCCTTCCCTCAACAGATTTTTGGACGGTACTTGGCCTTGATTACTCTGCCAGTTTGTGAATTGCTGTGCCCCTGAGCTCCATTTTTCAACTCGTTTCTTGTGAGCTGAACGCAAGTCCAAACTTTTGGTTCAGGACCTATACTGGTTCCCGGTGGGTGGCTGAGACTTTGGTTAATTCTTCTTCCTGCCGGGAAATTAGAGTGACATGTGCCCATCCAAATGCCTAGCAGCTACTCTCTCATTGGTTCTCCCTCTTCCCTTTCATCCTCTGCCAAATTGGCAACCTGTGCGAACCAGGAGCTTAAAGGGGCTGTCTCTCCAAGTTGGGAGATTGATAGGAAAGCAGTTGGAAAGTCAAACCGGAGCACCAGGAGAGGGGCTCTTCGTTGAGTTTTAGAAACCTGTCGTATTCACAGTGTGTCCATTCTCTAGGTTTCCCGTACACGTTATAGCTGTAGTAATATTCCCTTCCACCTGGAGAGCTGGGACCCATGGAATGGGTGCCATGCATTATTGCTTTAAAGGGTCTGCATTTGCTCACCCAATCTCACCAATCCTCTCAGTCCCAAGTGTCCAGCCTTATGCCACATCCAGCTGTCATTGTAGATAGGGTCATTCCAGGTTGCATCAGAGACCCTGAAGGAATTGTGAAGAATTCCCCTGTTTCTTTGTTCTGTTTTTGAAATTCCTTTTTAGAGTGGGTTTGAGCTGATTCTCGCTGCCCTGTTTATGCCAGTCTAGACACACTTGATTCCCTTACGGAGACATATCAATACATAGGTTTTAAGATTCTTACTAGTCAGATCTATTCCTCTGCGGGAAATATGGGGTTTTGAGTCCCTTTCACTGAGGAAGGTGTAGGTCTTGTCTATTCCATAGTTGGTTTTTGGAACGGTACCTGTGCTTATATCAAACTCGGGTTTGATGCATCACCCCACCTCTCCTTCCCCCTTAAGCAGGCATAAGAGTGTTTTCTAAATGTGAGACTCTGTTCTCTTGCCTAACTCAGTTCATGTGTAACCATGTTTACAGGATCTTCCTAAGTGATATCTTATGATAAGTTTCTTTTCCTGTGTGACTTCTTTCACTTAGAATCATCGTACCTGAATCCACTCATTTTGCTGCTACTGGTCTTATGACATTGATTTCGTGGCTGAGGGATATTCCATCGTACGTAAGTTCCACAATGTTTGGAACCATTTTTATATTGCCTGGGATATTTCAGGTGTACCCAGGTTGAGGTTCTTGTAAGCAGTGCAGCCCTCAATTTGGGGGTGGCTCTGTCTTATGGATTTTCAGTTTTCCCAAAGTATATTCCCTAGACTGGAAGTGCCCTTGGCTCTGTAGCTCTGTTGTTTACTTGTTTTAGGGAACACAATGCACTCCTCCAGTGAGGCAGTTGGCAACTTACATCCCGCCCATCAGCATAACAAGGCTCCCTGTTCTCCAGGGCCTGTCTTGCCTTTCTGGTTTTTACACATTTTGTGGATGTCCCTTTTGACCGGTGGGAAGTGATACTTCTTTGTAGTACAGATTTGCATTGCCCGCTTGCTTGCTTGGCCAAAAAGGGCGTATGCGTTTTCTCCTGAATATATTCAGGAGAAAACACATACGCCCTTTTTGGCCAAGTGCATCATGGTCGAAGTTGTGCCCCGCTTCCTGTGCTTTACAGGCGATTCCAACGTACCTCTTGAAATCTGTTTCCTGCTATTCTGCCTCGCTTTCAAGTCCGCCTCGTTGCCTTCCCTCAACAGATTTTTGGACGATAGTTGGCCTTGATTACTCTGCCAGTTTGTGAATTGCTGTGCCCCTGAGCTCCATTTTTCAACTCGTTTCTTGTGAGCTGAACGCAAGTCCAAACTTTTGGTTCAGGACCTATACTGGTTCCCGGTGGGTGGCTGAGACTTTGGTTAATTCTTCTTCCTGACGGGAAATTAGAGTGACATGTGCCCATCCAAATGCCTAGCAGCTACTCTCTCATTGGTTCTCCCTCTTCCCTTTCATCCTCTGCCAAATTGGCAACCTGTGCGAACCAGGAGCTTAAAGGGGCTGTCTCTCCAAGTTGGGAGATTGATAGGAAAGCAGTTGGAAAGTCAAACCGGAGCACCAGGAGAGGGGCTCTTCGTTGAGTTTTAGAAACCTGTCGTATTCACAGTGTGTCCATTCTCTAGGTTTCCCGTACACGTTATAGCTGTAGTAATATTCCCTTCCACCTGGAGAGCTGGGACCCATGGAATGGGTGCCATGCATTATTGCTTTAAAGGGTCTGCATTTGCTCACCCAATCTCACCAATCCTCTCAGTCCCAAGTGTCCAGCCTTATGCCACATCCAGCTGTCATTGTAGATAGGGTCATTCCAGGTTGCATCAGAGACCCGAAGGAATTGTAAAGAATTTCCCTGTTTCTTTGTTCTGTTTTTGAAATTCCTTGTTAGAGTGGGTTTGAGCTGATTCTCGCTGCCCTGTTTATGCCAGTCTAGACACACTTGATTCCCTTACGGAGACATATCAATACATAGGTTTTAAGATTCTTACTAGTCAGATCTATTCCTCTGCGGGAAATATGGGGTTTTGAGTCCCTTTCACTGAGGAAGGTGTAGGTCTTGTCTATTCCATAGTTGGTTTTTGGAACGGTACCTGTGCTTATATCAAACTCGGGTTTGATGCATCACCCCACCTCTCCTTCCCCCTTAAGCAGGCATAAGAGTGTTTTCTAAATGTGAGACTCTGTTCTCTTGCCTAACTCAGTTCATGTGTAGCCATGTTTACAGAATCTTCCTAAGTGATATCTTATGATAAGTTTCTTTTCCTGTGTGACTTCTTTCACTTAGAATCATCGTACCTGAATCCACTCATTTTGCTGCTACTGGTCTTATGACATTGATTTCCTGGCTGAGGGATATTCCATCGTACGTAAGTTCCACAATGTTTGGAACCATTTTTATATTGCCTGGGATATTTCAGGTGTACCCAGGTTGAGGTTCTTGTAAGCAGTGCAACCCTCAATTTGGGGGTGGCTCTGTCTTATGGATTTTCAGTTTTCCCAAGGTATATTCCCTAGACTGGAAGTGCCCTTGGCTCTGTAGCTCTGTTGTTTACTTGTTTTAGGGAACACAATGCACTCCTCCAGTGAGGCAGTTGGCAACTTACATCCCGCCCATCAGCATAACAAGGCTCCCTGTTCTCCAGGGCCTGTCTTGCCTTTCTGGTTTTTACACATTTTGTGGATGTCCCTTTTGACCGGTGGGAAGTGATACTTCTTTGTAGTGCAGATTTGCATTGCCCGCTTGCTTGCTTGGCCAAAAACGGCGTATGCGTTTTCTCCTGAATATATTCAGGAGAAAACGCATACGCCCTTTTTGGCCAAGTGCATCATGGTCGAAGTTGTGCCCCTCTTCCTGTGCTTTACAGGCGATTCCAACGTACCTCTTGAAATCTGTTTCCTGCTATTCTGCCTCGCTTTCAAGTCCGCCTCGTTGCCTTCCTTCAACAGATTTTTGGACGATACTTGGCCTTGATTACTCTGCCAGTTTGTGAATTGCTGTGCCCCTGAGCTCCATTTTTCAACTCGTTTTTTGTGAGCTGAACGCAAGTCCAAACTTTTGGTTCAGGACCTATACTGGTTCCCGGTGGGTGGCTGAGACTTTGGTTAATTCTTCTTCCTGCCGGGAAATTAGAGTGACATGTGCCCATCCAAATGCCTAGCAGCTACTCTCTCATTGGTTCTCCCTCTTCCCTTTCATCCTCTGCCAAATTGGCAACCTGTGCGAACCAGGAGCTTAAAGGGGCTGTCTCTCCAAGTTGGGAGATTGATAGGAAAGCAGTTGGAAAGTCAAACCGGAGCACCAGGAGAGGGGCTCTTCGTTGAGTTTTAGAAACCTGTCGTATTCACAGTGTGTCCATTCTCTAGGTTTCCCGTACACGTTATAGCTGTAGTAATATTCCCTTCCACCTGGAGAGCTGGGACCCATGGAATGGGTGCCATGCATTATTGCTTTAAAGGGTCTGCATTTGCTCACCCAATCTCACCAATCCTCTCAGTCCCAAGTGTCCAGCCTTATGCCACATCCAGCTGTCATTGTAGATAGGGTCATTCCAGGTTGCATCAGAGACCCTGAAGGAATTGTGAAGAATTTCCCTGTTTCTTTGTTCTGTTTTTGAAATTCCTTTTTAGAGTGGGTTTGAGCTGATTCTCGCTGCCCTGTTTATGCCAGTCTAGACACACTTGATTCCCTTACGGAGACATATCAGTACATAGGTTTTAAGATTCTTACTAGTCAGATCTATTCCTCTGCGGGAAATATGGGGTTTTGAGTCCCTTTCACTGAGGAAGGTGTAGGTCTTGTCTATTCCATAGTTGGTTTTTGGAACGGTACCTGTGCTTATATCAAACTCGGGTTTGATGCATCACCCCACCTCTCCTTCCCCCTTAAGCAGGCATAAGAGTGTTTTCTAAATGTGAGACTCTGTTCTCTTGCCTAACTCAGTTCATGTGTAGCCATGTTTACAGGATCTTCCTAAGTGATATCTTATGATAAGTTTCTTTTCCTGTGTGACTTCTTTCACTTAGAATCATCGTACCTGAATCCACTCATTTTGCTGCTACTGGTCTTATGACATTGATTTCGTGGCTGAGGGATATTCCATCGTACGTAAGTTCCACAATGTTTGGAACCATTTTTATATTGCCTGGGATATTTCAGGTGTACCCAGGTTGAGGTTCTTGTAAGCAGTGCAGCCCTCAATTTGGGGGTGGCTCTGTCTTATGGATTTTCAGTTTTCCCAAGGTATATTCCCTAGACTGGAAGTGCCCTTGGCTCTGGAGCTCTGTTGTTTACTTGTTTTAGGGAACACAATGCACTCCTCCAGTGAGGCAGTTGGCAACTTACATCCCGCCCATCAGCATAACAAGGCTCCCTGTTCTCCAGGGCCTGTCTTGCCTTTCTGGTTTTTACACATTTTGTGGATGTCCCTTTTGACCGGTGGGAAGTGATACTTCTTTGTAGTGCAGATTTGCATTGCCCGCTTGCTTGCTTGGCCAAAAAGGGCGTATGCGTTTTCTCCTGAATATATTCAGGAGAAAACGCATACGCCCTTTTTGGCCAAGTGCATCATGGTCGAAGTTGTGCCCCTCTTCCTGTGCTTTACAGGCGATTCCAACGTACCTCTTGAAATCTGTTTCCTGCTATTCTGCCTCGCTTTCAAGTCCGCCTCGTTACCTTCCCTCAACAGATTTTTGGACGATACTTGGCCTTGATTACTCTGCCAGTTTGTGAATTGCTGTGCCCCTGAGCTCCATTTTTCAACTCGTTTCTTGTGAGCTGAACGCAAGTCCAAACTTTTGGTTCAGGACCTATACTGGTTCCCGGTGGGTGGCTGAGACTTTGGTTAATTCTTCTTCCTGACGGGAAATTAGAGTGACATGTGCCCATCCAAATGCCTAGCAGCTACTCTCTCATTGGTTCTCCCTCTTCCCTTTCATCCTCTGCCAAATTGGCAACCTGTGCGAACCAGGAGCTTAAAGGGGCTGTCTCTCCAAGTTGGGAGATTGATAGGAAAGCAGTTGGAAAGTCAAACCGGAGCACCAGGAGAGGGGCTCTTCGTTGAGTTTTAGAAACCTGTCGTATTCACAGTGTGTCCATTCTCTAGGTTTCCCGTACACGTTATAGCTGTAGTAATATTCCCTTCCACCTGGAGAGCTGGGACCCATGGAATGGGTGCCATGCATTATTGCTTTAAAGGGTCTGCATTTGCTCACCCAATCTCACCAATCCTCTCAGTCCCAAGTGTCCAGCCTTATGCCACATCCAGCTGTCATTGTAGATAGGGTCATTCCAGGTTGCATCAGAGACCCGAAGGAATTGTAAAGAATTTCCCTGTTTCTTTGTTCTGTTTTTGAAATTCCTTGTTAGAGTGGGTTTGAGCTGATTCTCGCTGCCCTGTTTATGCCAGTCTAGACACACTTGATTCCCTTACGGAGACATATCAATACATAGGTTTTAAGATTCTTACTAGTCAGATCTATTCCTCTGCGGGAAATATGGGGTTTTGAGTCCCTTTCACTGAGGAAGGTGTAGGTCTTGTCTATTCCATAGTTGGTTTTTGGAACGGTACCTGTGCTTATATCAAACTCGGGTTTGATGCATCACCCCACCTCTCCTTCCCCCTTAAGCAGGCATAAGAGTGTTTTCTAAATGTGAGACTCTGTTCTCTTGCCTAACTCAGTTCATGTGTAGCCATGTTTACAGGATCTTCCTAAGTGATATCTTATGATAAGTTTCTTTTCCTGTGTGACTTCTTTCACTTAGAATCATCGTACCTGAATCCACTCATTTTGCTGCTACTGGTCTTATGACATTGATTTCGTGGCTGAGGGATATTCCATCGTACGTAAGTTCCACAATGTTTGGAACCATTTTTATATTGCCAGGGATATTTCAGGTGTACCCAGGTTGAGGTTCTTGTAAGCAGTGCAGCCCTCAATTTGGGGGTGGCTCTGTCTTATGGATTTTCAGTTTTCCCAAGGTATATTCCCTAGACTGGAAGTGCCCTTGGCTCTGTAGCTCTGTTGTTTACTTGTTTTAGGGAACACAATGCACTCCTCCAGTGAGGCAGTTGGCAACTTACATCCCGCCCATCAGCATAACAAGGCTCCCTGTTCTCCAGGGCCTGTCTTGCCTTTCTGGTTTTTACACATTTTGTGGATGTCCCTTTTGACCGGTGGGAAGTGATACTTCTTTGTAGTGCAGATTTGCATTGCCCGCTTGCTTGCTTGGCCAAAAAGGGCGTATGCGTTTTCTCCTGAATATATTCAGGAGAAAACGCATACGCCCTTTTTGGCCAAGTGCATCATGGTCGAAGTTGTGCCCCTCTTCCTGTGCTTTACAGGCGATTCCAACGTACCTCTTGAAATCTGTTTCCTGCTATTCTGCCTCGCTTTCAAGTCCGCCTCGTTGCCTTCCTTCAACAGATTTTTGCACGATACTTGGCCTTGATTACTCTGCCAGTTTGTGAATTGCTGTGCCCCTGAGCTCCATTTTTCAACTCGTTTTTTGTGAGCTGAACGCAAGTCCAAACTTTTGGTTCAGGACCTATACTGGTTCCCGGTGGGTGGCTGAGACTTTGGTTAATTCTTCTTCCTGCCGGGAAATTAGAGTGACATGTGCCCATCCAAATGCCTAGCAGCTACTCTCTCATTGGTTCTCCCTCTTCCCTTTCATCCTCTGCCAAATTGGCAACCTGTGCGAACCAGGAGCTTAAAGGGGCTGTCTCTCCAAGTTGGGAGATTGATAGGAAAGCAGTTGGAAAGTCAAACCGGAGCACCAGGAGAGGGGCTCTTCGTTGAGTTTTAGAAACCTGTCGTATTCACAGTGTGTCCATTCTCTAGGTTTCCCGTACACGTTATAGCTGTAGTAATATTCCCTTCAACCTGGAGAGCTGGGACCCATGGAATGGGTGCCATGCATTATTGCTTTAAAGGGTCTGCATTTGCTCACCCAATCTCACCAATCCTCTCAGTCCCAAGTGTCCAGCCTTATGCCACATCCAGCTGTCATTGTAGATAGGGTCATTCCAGGTTGCATCAGAGACCCTGAAGGAATTGTGAAGAATTTCCCTGTTTCTTTGTTCTGTTTTTGAAATTCCTTTTTAGAGTGGGTTTGAGCTGATTCTCGCTGCCCTGTTTATGCCAGTCTAGACACACTTGATTCCCTTACGGAGACATATCAATACATAGGTTTTAAGATTCTTACTACTCAGATCTATTCCTCTGCGGGAAATATGGGGTTTTGAGTCCCTTTCACTGAGGAAGGTGTAGGTCTTGTCTATTCCATAGTTGGTTTTTGGAACGGTACCTGTGCTTATATCAAACTCGGGTTTGATGCATCACCCCACCTCTCCTTCCCCCTTAAGCAGGCATAAGAGTGTTTTCTAAATGTGAGACTCTGTTCTCTTGCCTAACTCAGTTCATGTGTAGCCATGTTTACAGGATCTTCCTAAGTGATATCTTATGATAAGTTTCTTTTCCTGTGTGACTTCTTTCACTTAGAATCATCGTACCTGAATCCACTCATTTTGCTGCTACTGGTCTTATGACATTGATTTCGTGGCTGAGGGATATTCCATCGTACGTAAGTTCCACAATGTTTGGAACCATTTTTATATTGCCTGGGATATTTCAGGTGTACCCAGGTTGAGGTTCTTGTAAGCAGTGCAGCCCTCAATTTGGGGGTGGCTCTGTCTTATGGATTTTCAGTTTTCCCAAGGTATATTCCCTAGACTGGAAGTGCCCTTGGCTCTGGAGCTCTGTTGTTTACTTGTTTTAGGGAACACAATGCACTCCTCCAGTGAGGAAGTTGGCAACTTACATCCCGCCCATCAGCATAACAAGGCTCCCTGTTCTCCAGGGCCTGTCTTGCCTTTCTGGTTTTTACACATTTTTTGGATGTCCCTTTTGACCGGTGGGAAGTGATACTTCTTTGTAGTGCAGATTTGCATTGCCCGCTTGCTTGCTTGGCCAAAAAGGGCGTATGCGTTTTCTCCTGAATATATTCAGGAGAAAACGCATACGCCCTTTTTGGCCAAGTGCATCATGGTCGAAGTTGTGCCCCTCTTCCTGTGCTTTACAGGCGATTCCAACGTACCTCTTGAAATCTGTTTCCTGCTATTCTGCCTCGCTTTCAAGTCCGCCTCGTTGCCTTCCCTCAACAGATTTTTGGACGATAGTTGGCCTTGATTACTCTGCCAGTTTGTGAATTGCTGTGCCCATGAGCTCCATTTTTCAACTCGTTTCTTGTGAGCTGAACGCAAGTCCAAACTTTTGGTTCAGGACCTATACTGGTTCCCGGTGGGTGGCTGAGACTTTGGTTAATTCTTCTTCCTGCCGGGAAATTAGAGTGACATGTGCCCATCCAAATGCCTAGCAGCTACTCTCTCATTGGTTCTCCCTCTTCCCTTTCATCCTCTGCCAAATTGGCAACCTGTGCGAACCAGGAGCTTAAAGGGGCTGTCTCTCCAAGTTGGGAGATTGATAGGAAAGCAGTTGGAATGTCAAACCGGAGCACCAGGAGAGGGGCTCTTCGTTGAGTTTTAGAAACCTGTCGTATTCACAGTGTGTCCATTCTCTAGGTTTCCCGTACACGTTATAGCTGTAGTAATATTCCCTTCAACCTGGAGAGCTGGGACCCATGGAATGGGTGCCATGCATTATTGCTTTAAAGGGTCTGCATTTGCTCACCCAATCTCACCAATCCTCTCAGTCCCAAGTGTCCAGCCTTATGCCACATCCAGCTGTCATTGTAGATAGGGTCATTCCAGGTTGCATCAGAGACCCTGAAGGAATTGTGAAGAATTTCCCTGTTTCTTTGTTCTGTTTTTGAAATTCCTTTTTAGAGTGGGTTTGAGCTGATTCTCGCTGCCCTGTTTATGCCAGTCTAGACACACTTGATTCCCTTACGGAGACATATCAATACATAGGTTTTAAGATTCTTACTAGTCAGATCTATTCCTCTGCGGGAAATATGGGGTTTTGAGTCCCTTTCACTGAGGAAGGTGTAGGTCTTGTCTATTCCATAGTTGGTTTTTGGAACGGTACCTGTGCTTATATCAAACTCGGGTTTGATGCATCACCCCACCTCTCCTTCCCCCTTAAGCAGGCATAAGAGTGTTTTCTAAATGTGAGACTCTGTTCTCTTGCCTAACTCCTTTCATGTGTAACCATGTTTACAGGATCTTCCTAAGTGATATCTTATGATAAGTTTCTTTTCCTGTGTGACTTCTTTCACTTAGAATCATCGTACCTGAATCCACTCATTTTGCTGCTACTGGTCTTATGACATTGATTTCGTGGCTGAGGGATATTCCATCGTACGTAAGTTCCACAATGTTTGGAACCATTTTTATATTGCCTGGGATATTTCAGGTGTACCCAGGTTGAGGTTCTTGTAAGCAGTGCAGCCCTCAATTTGGGGGTGGCTCTGTCTTATGGATTTTCAGTTTTCCCAAGGTATATTCCCTAGACTGGAAGTGCCCTTGGCTCTGTAGCTCTGTTGTTTACTTGTTTTAGGGAACACAATGCACTCCTCCAGTGAGGCAGTTGGCAACTTACATCCCGCCCATCAGCATAACAAGGCTCCCTGTTCTCCAGGGCCTGTCTTGCCTTTCTGGTTTTTACACATTTTGTGGATGTCCCTTTTGACCGGTGGGAAGTGATACTTCTTTGTAGTGCAGATTTGCATTGCCCGCTTGCTTGCTTGGCCAAAAAGGGCGTATGCGTTTTCTCCTGAATATATTCAGGAGAAAACGCATACGCCCTTTTTGGCCAAGTGCATCATTTTCGAAGTTGTGCCCCGCTTCCTGTGCTTTACAGGCGATTCCAACGTACCTCTTGAAATCTGTTTCCTGCTATTCTGCCTCGCTTTCAAGTCCGCCTCGTTGCCTTCCCTCAACAGATTTTTGGACGATAGTTGGCCTTGATTACTCTGCCAGTTTGTGAATTGCTGTGCCCCTGAGCTCCATTTTTCAACTCGTTTCTTGTGAGCTGAACGCAAGTCCAAACTTTTGGTTCAGGACCTATACTGGTTCCCGGTGGGTGGCTGAGACTTTGGTTAATTCTTCTTCCTGCCGGGAAATTAGAGTGACATGTGCCCATCCAAATGCCTAGCAGCTACTCTCTCATTGGTTCTCCCTCTTCCCTTTCATCCTCTGCCAAATTGGCAACCTGTGCGAACCAGGAGCTTAAAGGGGCTGTCTCTCCAAGTTGGGAGATTGATAGGAAAGCAGTTGGAAAGTCAAACCAGAGCACCAGGAGAGGGTCTCTTCGTTGAGTTTTAGAAACCTGTCGTATTCACAGTGTGTCCATTCTCTAGGTTTCCCGTACACGTTATATCTGTAGTAATATTCCCTTCAACCTGGAGAGCTGGGACCCATGGAATGGGTGCCATGCATTATTGCTTTAAAGGGTCTGCATTTGCTCACCCAATCTCACCAATCCTCTCAGTCCCAAGTGTCCAGCCTTATGCCACATCCAGCTGTCATTGTAGATAGGGTCATTCCAGGTTGCATCAGAGACCCTGAAGGAATTGTGAAGAATTTCCCTGTTTCTTTGTTCTGTTTTTGAAATTCCTTTTTAGAGTGGGTTTGCGCTGATTCTCGCTGCCCTGTTTATGCCAGTCTAGACACACTTGATTCCCTTACGGAGACATATCAATACATAGGTTTTAAGATTCTTACTACTCAGATCTATTCCTCTGCGGGAAATATGGGGTTTTGAGTCCCTTTCACTGAGGAAGGTGTAGGTCTTGTCTATTCCATAGTTGGTTTTTGGAACGGTACCTGTGCTTATATCAAACTCGGGTTTGATGCATCACCCCACCTCTCCTTCCCCCTTAAGCAGGCATAAGAGTGTTTTCTAAATGTGAGACTCTGTTCTCTTGCCTAACTCAGTTCATGTGTAGCCATGTTTACAGGATCTTCCTAAGTGATATCTTATGATAAGTTTCTTTTCCTGTGTGACTTCTTTCACTTAGAATCATCGTACCTGAATCCACTCATTTTGCTGCTACTGGTCTTATGACATTGATTTCGTGGCTGAGGGATATTCCATCGTACGTAAGTTCCACAATGTTTGGAACCATTTTTATATTGCCTGGGATATTTCAGGTGTACCCAGGTTGAGGTTCTTGTAAGCAGTGCAGCCCTCAATTTGGGGGTGGCTCTGTCTTATGGATTTTCAGTTTTCCCAAGGTATATTCCCTAGACTGGAAGTGCCCTTGGCTCTGTAGCTCTGTTGTTTACTTGTTTTAGGGAACACAATGCACTCCTCCAGTGAGGAAGTTGGCAACTTACATCCCGCCCATCAGCATAACAAGGCTCCCTGTTCTCCAGGGCCTGTCTTGCCTTTCTGGTTTTTACACATTTTGTGGATGTCCCTTTTGACCGGTGGGAAGTGATACTTCTTTGTAGTGCAGATTTGCATTGCCCGCTTGCTTGCTTGGCCAAAAAGGGCGTATGCGTTTTCTCCTGAATATATTCAGGAGAAAACGCATACGCCCTTTTTGGCCAAGTGCATCATGGTCGAAGTTGTGCCCCTCTTCCTGTGCTTTACAGGCGATTCCAACGTACCTCTTGAAATCTGTTTCCTGCTATTCTGCCTCGCTTTCAAGTCCGCCTCGTTGCCTTCCCTCAACAGATTTTTGGACGATAGTTGGCCTTGATTACTCTGCCAGTTTGTGAATTGCTGTGCCCCTGAGCTCCATTTTTCAACTCGTTTCTTGTGAGCTGAACGCAAGTCCAAACTTTTGGTTCAGGACCTATACTGGTTCCCGGTGGGTGGCTGAGACTTTGGTTAATTCTTCTTCCTGCCGGGAAATTAGAGTGACATGTGCCCATCCAAATGCCTAGCAGCTACTCTCTCATTGGTTCTCCCTCTTCCCTTTCATCCTCTGCCAAATTGGCAACCTGTGCGAACCAGGAGCTTAAAGGGGCTGTCTCTCCAAGTTGGGAGATTGATAGGAAAGCAGTTGGAAAGTCAAACCGGAGCACCAGGAGAGGGGCTCTTCGTTGAGTTTTAGAAACCTGTCGTATTCACAGTGTGTCCATTCTCTAGGTTTCCCGTACACGTTATAGCTGTAGTAATATTCCCTTCAACCTGGAGAGCTGGGACCCATGGAATGGGTGCCATGCATTATTGCTTTAAAGGGTCTGCATTTGCTCACCCAATCTCACCAATCCTCTCAGTCCCAAGTGTCCAGCCTTATGCCACATCCAGCTGTCATTGTAGATAGGGTCATTCCAGGTTGCATCAGAGACCCTGAAGGAATTGTGAAGAATTTCCCTGTTTCTTTGTTCTGTTTTTGAAATTCCTTTTTAGAGTGGGTTTGAGCTGATTCTCGCTGCCCTGTTTATGCCAGTCTAGACACACTTGATTCCCTTACGGAGACATATCAATACATAGGTTTTAAGATTCTTACTAGTCAGATCTATTCCTCTGCGGGAAATATGGGGTTTTGAGTCCCTTTCACTGAGGAAGGTGTAGGTCTTGTCTATTCCATAGTTGGTTTTTGGAACGGTACCTGTGCTTATATCAAACTCGGGTTTGATGCATCACCCCACCTCTCCTTCCCCCTTAAGCAGGCATAAGAGTGTTTTCTAAATGTGAGACTCTGTTCTCTTGCCTAACTCCTTTCATGTGTAACCATGTTTACAGGATCTTCCTAAGTGATATCTTATGATAAGTTTCTTTTCCTGTGTGACTTCTTTCACTTAGAATCATCGTACCTGAATCCACTCATTTTGCTGCTACTGGTCTTATGACATTGATTTCGTGGCTGAGGGATATTCCATCGTACGTAAGTTCCACAATGTTTGGAACCATTTTTATATTGCCTGGGATATTTCAGGTGTACCCAGGTTGAGGTTCTTGTAAGCAGTGCAGCCCTCAATTTGGGGGTGGCTCTGTCTTATGGATTTTCAGTTTTCCCAAGGTATATTCCCTAGACTGGAAGTGCCCTTGGCTCTGTAGCTCTGTTGTTTACTTGTTTTAGGGAACACAATGCACTCCTCCAGTGAGGCAGTTGGCAACTTACATCCCGCCCATCAGCATAACAAGGCTCCCTGTTCTCCAGGGCCTGTCTTGCCTTTCTGGTTTTTACACATTTTGTGGATGTCCCTTTTGACCGGTGGGAAGTGATACTTCTTTGTAGTGCAGATTTGCATTGCCCGCTTGCTTGCTTGGCCAAAAAGGGCGTATGCGTTTTCTCCTGAATATATTCAGGAGAAAACGCATACGCCCTTTTTGGCCAAGTGCATCATTTTCGAAGTTGTGCCCCGCTTCCTGTGCTTTACAGGCGATTCCAACGTACCTCTTGAAATCTGTTTCCTGCTATTCTGCCTCGCTTTCAAGTCCGCCTCGTTGCCTTCCCTCAACAGATTTTTGGACGATAGTTGGCCTTGATTACTCTGCCAGTTTGTGAATTGCTGTGCCCCTGAGCTCCATTTTTCAACTCGTTTCTTGTGAGCTGAACGCAAGTCCAAACTTTTGGTTCAGGACCTATACTGGTTCCCGGTGGGTGGCTGAGACTTTGGTTAATTCTTCTTCCTGCCGGGAAATTAGAGTGACATGTGCCCATCCAAATGCCTAGCAGCTACTCTCTCATTGGTTCTCCCTCTTCCCTTTCATCCTCTGCCAAATTGGCAACCTGTGCGAACCAGGAGCTTAAAGGGGCTGTCTCTCCAAGTTGGGAGATTGATAGGAAAGCAGTTGGAAAGTCAAACCAGAGCACCAGGAGAGGGTCTCTTCGTTGAGTTTTAGAAACCTGTCGTATTCACAGTGTGTCCATTCTCTAGGTTTCCCGTACACGTTATATCTGTAGTAATATTCCCTTCAACCTGGAGAGCTGGGACCCATGGAATGGGTGCCATGCATTATTGCTTTAAAGGGTCTGCATTTGCTCACCCAATCTCACCAATCCTCTCAGTCCCAAGTGTCCAGCCTTATGCCACATCCAGCTGTCATTGTAGATAGGGTCATTCCAGGTTGCATCAGAGACCCTGAAGGAATTGTGAAGAATTCCCCTGTTTCTTTGTTCTGTTTTTGAAATTCCTTTTTAGAGTGGGTTTGAGCTGATTCTCGCTGCCCTGTTTATGCCAGTCTAGACACACTTGATTCCCTTACGGAGACATATCAATACATAGGTTTTAAGATTCTTACTAGTCAGATCTATTCCTCTGCGGGAAATATGGGGTTTTGAGTCCCTTTCACTGAGGAAGGTGTAGGTCTTGTCTATTCCATAGTTGGTTTTTGGAACGGTACCTGTGCTTATATCAAACTCGGGTTTGATGCATCACCCCACCTCTCCTTCCCCCTTAAGCAGGCATAAGAGTGTTTTCTAAATGTGAGACTCTGTTCTCTTGCCTAACTCAGTTCATGTGTAACCATGTTTACAGGATCTTCCTAAGTGATATCTTATGATAAGTTTCTTTTCCTGTGTGACTTCTTTCACTTAGAATCATCGTACCTGAATCCACTCATTTTGCTGCTACTGGTCTTATGACATTGATTTCGTGGCTGAGGGATATTCCATCGTACGTAAGTTCCACAATGTTTGGAACCATTTTTATATTGCCTGGGATATTTCAGGTGTACCCAGGTTGAGGTTCTTGTAAGCAGTGCAGCCCTCAATTTGGGGGTGGCTCTGTCTTATGGATTTTCAGTTTTCCCAAGGTATATTCCCTAGACTGGAAGTGCCCTTGGCTCTGTAGCTCTGTTGTTTACTTGTTTTAGGGAACACAATGCACTCCTCCAGTGAGGCAGTTGGCAACTTACATCCCGCCCATCAGCATAACAAGGCTCCCTGTTCTCCAGGGCCTGTCTTGCCTTTCTGGTTTTTACACATTTTGTGGATGTCCCTTTTGACCGGTGGGAAGTGATACTTCTTTGTAGTGCAGATTTGCATTGCCCGCTTGCTTGCTTGGCCAAAAAGGGCGTATGCGTTTTCTCCTGAATATATTCAGGAGAAAACGCATACGCCCTTTTTGGCCAAGTGCATCATTTTCGAAGTTGTGCCCCGCTTCCTGTGCTTTACAGGCGATTCCAACGTACCTCTTGAAATCTGTTTCCTGCTATTCTGCCTCGCTTTCAAGTCCGCCTCGTTGCCTTCCCTCAACAGATTTTTGGACGATAGTTGGCCTTGATTACTCTGCCAGTTTGTGAATTGCTGTGCCCCTGAGCTCCATTTTTCAACTCGTTTCTTGTGAGCTGAACGCAAGTCCAAACTTTTGGTTCAGGACCTATACTGGTTCCCGGTGGGTGGCTGACACTTTGGTTAATTCTTCTTCCTGCCGGGAAATTAGAGTGACATGTGCCCATCCAAATGCCTAGCAGCTACTCTCTCATTGGTTCTCCCTCTTCCCTTTCATCCTCTGCCAAATTGGCAACCTGTGCGAACCAGGAGCTTAAAGGGGCTGTCTCTCCAAGTTGGGAGATTGATAGGAAAGCAGTTGGAAAGTCAAACCAGAGCACCAGGAGAGGGTCTCTTCGTTGAGTTTTAGAAACCTGTCGTATTCACAGTGTGTCCATTCTCTAGGTTTCCCGTACACGTTATATCTGTAGTAATATTCCCTTCAACCTGGAGAGCTGGGACCCATGGAATGGGTGCCATGCATTATTGCTTTAAAGGGTCTGCATTTGCTCACCCAATCTCACCAATCCTCTCAGTCCCAAGTGTCCAGCCTTATGCCACATCCAGCTGTCATTGTAGATAGGGTCATTCCAGGTTGCATCAGAGACCCTGAAGGAATTGTGAAGAATTCCCCTGTTTCTTTGTTCTGTTTTTGAAATTCCTTTTTAGAGTGGGTTTGAGCTGATTCTCGCTGCCCTGTTTATGCCAGTCTAGACACACTTGATTCCCTTACGGAGACATATCAATACATAGGTTTTAAGATTCTTACTAGTCAGATCTATTCCTCTGCGGGAAATATGGGGTTTTGAGTCCCTTTCACTGAGGAAGGTGTAGGTCTTGTCTATTCCATAGTTGGTTTTTGGAACGGTACCTGTGCTTATATCAAACTCGGGTTTGATGCATCACCCCACCTCTCCTTCCCCCTTAAGCAGGCATAAGAGTGTTTTCTAAATGTGAGACTCTGTTCTCTTGCCTAACTCAGTTCATGTGTAACCATGTTTACAGGATCTTCCTAAGTGATATCTTATGATAAGTTTCTTTTCCTGTGTGACTTCTTTCACTTAGAATCATCGTACCTGAATCCACTCATTTTGCTGCTACTGGTCTTATGACATTGATTTCGTGGCTGAGGGATATTCCATCGTACGTAAGTTCCACAATGTTTGGAACCATTTTTATATTGCCTGGGATATTTCAGGTGTACCCAGGTTGAGGTTCTTGTAAGCAGTGCAGCCCTCAATTTGGGGGTGGCTCTGTCTTATGGATTTTCAGTTTTCCCAAAGTATATTCCCTAGACTGGAAGTGCCCTTGGCTCTGTAGCTCTGTTGTTTACTTGTTTTAGGGAACACAATGCACTCCTCCAGTGAGGCAGTTGGCAACTTACATCCCGCCCATCAGCATAACAAGGCTCCCTGTTCTCCAGGGCCTGTCTTGCCTTTCTGGTTTTTACACATTTTGTGGATGTCCCTTTTGACCGGTGGGAAGTGATACTTCTTTGTAGTGCAGATTTGCATTGCCCGCTTGCTTGCTTGGCCAAAAAGGGCGTATGCGTTTTCTCCTGAATATATTCAGGAGAAAACGCATACGCCCTTTTTGGCCAAGTGCATCATGGTCGAAGTTGTGCCCCTCTTCCTGTGCTTTACAGGCGATTCCAACGTACCTCTTGAAATCTGTTTCCTGCTATTCTGCCTCGCTTTCAAGTCCGCCTCGTTGCCTTCCCTCAACAGATTTTTGGATGGTACTTGGCCTTGATTACTCTGCCAGTTTGTGAATTGCTGTGCCCCTGAGCTCCATTTTTCAACTCGTTTTTTGTGAGCTGAACGCAAGTCCAAACTTTTGGTTCAGGACCTATACTGGTTCCCGGTGGGTGGCTGAGACTTTGGTTAATTCTTCTTCCTGCCGGGAAATTAGAGTGACATGTGCCCATCCAAATGCCTAGCAGCTACTCTCTCATTGGTTCTCCCTCTTCCCTTTCATCCTCTGCCAAATTGGCAACCTGTGCGAACCAGGAGCTTAAAGGGGCTGTCTCTCCAAGTTGGGAGATTGATAGGAAAGCAGTTGGAAAGTCAAACCGGAGCACCAGGAGAGGGGCTCTTCGTTGAGTTTTAGAAACCTGTCGTATTCACAGTGTGTCCATTCTCTAGGTTTCCCGTACACGTTAGAGCTGTAGTAATATTCCCTTCAACCTGGAGAGCTGGGACCCATGGAATGGGTGCCATGCATTATTGCTTTAAAGGGTCTGCATTTGCTCACCCAATCTCACCAATCCTCTCAGTCCCAAGTGTCCAGCCTTATGCCACATCCAGCTGTCATTGTAGATAGGGTCATTCCAGGTTGCATCAGAGACCCTGAAGGAATTGTAAAGAATTTCCCTGTTTCTTTGTTCTGTTTTTGAAATTCCTTGTTAGAGTGGGTTTGCGCTGATTCTCGCTGCCATGTTTATGCCAGTCTAGACACACTTGATTCCCTTACGGAGACATATCAATACATAGGTTTTAAGATTCTTACTAGTCAGATCTATTCCTCTGCGGGAAATATGGGGTTTTGAGTCCCTTTCACTGAGGAAGGTGTAGGTCTTGTCTATTCCATAGTTGGTTTTTGGAACGGTACCTGTGCTTATATCAAACTCGGGTTTGATGCATCACCCCACCTCTCCTTCCCCCTTAAGCAGGCATAAGAGTGTTTTCTAAATGTGAGACTCTGTTCTCTTGCCTAACTCAGTTCATGTGTAGCCATGTTTACAGGATCTTCCTAAGTGATATCTTATGATAAGTTTCTTTTCCTGTGTGACTTCTTTCACTTAGAATCATCGTACCTGAATCCACTCATTTTGCTGCTACTGGTCTTATGACATTGATTTCGTGGCTGAGGGATATTCCATCGTACGTAAGTTCCACAATGTTTGGAACCATTTTTATATTGCCTGGGATATTTCAGGTGTACCCAGGTTGAGGTTCTTGTAAGCAGTGCAGCCCTCAATTTGGGGGTGGCTCTGTCTTATGGATTTTCAGTTTTCCCAAGGTATATTCCCTAGACTGGAAGTGCCCTTGGCTCTGTAGCTCTGTTGTTTACTTGTTTTAGGGAACACAATGCACTCCTCCAGTGAGGCAGTTGGCAACTTACATCCCGCCCATCAGCATAACAAGGCTCCCTGTTCTCCAGGGCCTGTCTTGCCTTTCTGGTTTTTACACATTTTGTGGATGTCCCTTTTGACCGGTGGGAAGTGATACTTCTTTGTAGTGCAGATTTGCATTGCCCGCTTGCTTGCTTGGCCAAAAAGGGCGTATGCGTTTTCTCCTGAATATATTCAGGAGAAAACGCATACGCCCTTTTTGGCCAAGTGCATCATGGTCGAAGTTGTGCCCCGCTTCCTGTGCTTTACAGGCGATTCCAACGTACCTCTTGAAATCTGTTTCCTGCTATTCTGCCTCGCTTTCAAGTCCGCCTCGTTGCCTTCCCTCAACAGATTTTTGGATGGTACTTGGCCTTGATTACTCTGCCAGTTTGTGAATTGCTGTGCCCCTGAGCTCCATTTTTCAACTCGTTTCTTGTGAGCTGAACGCAAGTCCAAACTTTTGGTTCAGGACCTATACTGGTTCCCGGTGGGTGGCTGAGACTTTGGTTAATTCTTCTTCCTGCCGGGAAATTAGAGTGACATGTGCCCATCCAAATGCCTAGCAGCTACTCTCTCATTGGTTCTCCCTCTTCCCTTTCATCCTCTGCCAAATTGGCAACCTGTGCGAACCAGGAGCTTAAAGGGGCTGTCTCTCCAAGTTGGGAGATTGATAGGAAAGCAGTTGGAAAGTCAAACCGGAGCACCAGGAGAGGGGCTCTTCGTTGAGTTTTAGAAACCTGTCGTATTCACAGTGTGTCCATTCTCTAGGTTTCCCGTACACGTTATAGCTGTAGTAATATTCCCTTCCACCTGGAGAGCTGGGACCCATGGAATGGGTGCCATGCATTATTGCTTTAAAGGGTCTGCATTTGCTCACCCAATCTCACCAATCCTCTCAGTCCCAAGTGTCCAGCCTTATGCCACATCCAGCTGTCATTGTAGATAGGGTCATTCCAGGTTGCATCAGAGACCCTGAAGGAATTGTGAAGAATTCCCCTGTTTCTTTGTTCTGTTTTTGAAATTCCTTTTTAGAGTGGGTTTGAGCTGATTCTCGCTGCCCTGTTTATGCCAGTCTAGACACACTTGATTCCCTTACGGAGACATATCAATACATAGGTTTTAAGATTCTTACTAGTCAGATCTATTCCTCTGCGGGAAATATGGGGTTTTGAGTCCCTTTCACTGAGGAAGGTGTAGGTCTTGTCTATTCCATAGTTGGTTTTTGGAACGGTACCTGTGCTTATATCAAACTCGGGTTTGATGCATCACCCCACCTCTCCTTCCCCCTTAAGCAGGCATAAGAGTGTTTTCTAAATGTGAGACTCTGTTCTCTTGCCTAACTCAGTTCATGTGTAACCATGTTTACAGGATCTTCCTAAGTGATATCTTATGATAAGTTTCTTTTCCTGTGTGACTTCTTTCACTTAGAATCATCGTACCTGAATCCACTCATTTTGCTGCTACTGGTCTTATGACATTGATTTCGTGGCTGAGGGATATTCCATCGTACGTAAGTTCCACAATGTTTGGAACCATTTTTATATTGCCTGGGATATTTCAGGTGTACCCAGGTTGAGGTTCTTGTAAGCAGTGCAGCCCTCAATTTGGGGGTGGCTCTGTCTTATGGATTTTCAGTTTTCCCAAAGTATATTCCCTAGACTGGAAGTGCCCTTGGCTCTGTAGCTCTGTTGTTTACTTGTTTTAGGGAACACAATGCACTCCTCCAGTGAGGCAGTTGGCAACTTACATCCCGCCCATCAGCATAACAAGGCTCCCTGTTCTCCAGGGCCTGTCTTGCCTTTCTGGTTTTTACACATTTTGTGGATGTCCCTTTTGACCGGTGGGAAGTGATACTTCTTTGTAGTACAGATTTGCATTGCCCGCTTGCTTGCTTGGCCAAAAAGGGCGTATGCGTTTTCTCCTGAATATATTCAGGAGAAAACACATACGCCCTTTTTGGCCAAGTGCATCATGGTCGAAGTTGTGCCCCGCTTCCTGTGCTTTACAGGCGATTCCAACGTACCTCTTGAAATCTGTTTCCTGCTATTCTGCCTCGCTTTCAAGTCCGCCTCGTTGCCTTCCCTCAACAGATTTTTGGACGATAGTTGGCCTTGATTACTCTGCCAGTTTGTGAATTGCTGTGCCCCTGAGCTCCATTTTTCAACTCGTTTCTTGTGAGCTGAACGCAAGTCCAAACTTTTGGTTCAGGACCTATACTGGTTCCCGGTGGGTGGCTGAGACTTTGGTTAATTCTTCTTCCTGCCGGGAAATTAGAGTGACATGTGCCCATCCAAATGCCTAGCAGCTACTCTCTCATTGGTTCTCCCTCTTCCCTTTCATCCTCTGCCAAATTGGCAACCTGTGCGAACCAGGAGCTTAAAGGGGCTGTCTCTCCAAGTTGGGAGATTGATAGGAAAGCAGTTGGAAAGTCAAACCGGAGCACCAGGAGAGGGGCTCTTCGTTGAGTTTTAGAAACCTGTCGTATTCACAGTGTGTCCATTCTCTAGGTTTCCCGTACACGTTATAGCTGTAGTAATATTCCCTTCAACCTGGAGAGCTGGGACCCATGGAATGGGTGCCATGCATTATTGCTTTAAAGGGTCTGCATTTGCTCACCCAATCTCACCAATCCTCTCAGTCCCAAGTGTCCAGCCTTATGCCACATCCAGCTGTCATTGTAGATAGGGTCATTCCAGGTTGCATCAGAGACCCTGAAGGAATTGTGAAGAATTTCCCTGTTTCTTTGTTCTGTTTTTGAAATTCCTTTTTAGAGTGGGTTTGAGCTGATTCTCGCTGCCCTGTTTATGCCAGTCTAGACACACTTGATTCCCTTACGGAGACATATCAATACATAGGTTTTAAGATTCTTACTAGTCAGATCTATTCCTCTGCGGGAAATATGGGGTTTTGAGTCCCTTTCACTGAGGAAGGTGTAGGTCTTGTCTATTCCATAGTTGGTTTTTGGAACGGTACCTGTGCTTATATCAAACTCGGGTTTGATGCATCACCCCACCTCTCCTTCCCCCTTAAGCAGGCATAAGAGTGTTTTCTAAATGTGAGACTCTGTTCTCTTGCCTAACTCAGTTCATGTGTAGCCATGTTTACAGGATCTTCCTAAGTGATATCTTATGATAAGTTTCTTTTCCTGTGTGACTTCTTTCACTTAGAATCATCGTACCTGAATCCACTCATTTTGCTGCTACTGGTCTTATGACATTGATTTCGTGGCTGAGGGATATTCCATCGTACGTAAGTTCCACAATGTTTGGAACCATTTTTATATTGCCTGGGATATTTCAGGTGTACCCAGGTTGAGGTTCTTGTAAGCAGTGCAGCCCTCAATTTGGGGGTGGCTCTGTCTTATGGATTTTCAGTTTTCCCAAGGTATATTCCCTAGACTGGAAGTGCCCTTGGCTCTGTAGCTCTGTTGTTTACTTGTTTTAGGGAACACAATGCACTCCTCCAGTGAGGCAGTTGGCAACTTACATCCCGCCCATCAGCATAACAAGGCTCCCTGTTCTCCAGGGCCTGTCTTGCCTTTCTGGTTTTTACACATTTTGTGGATGTCCCTTTTGACCGGTGGGAAGTGATACTTCTTTGTAGTGCAGATTTGCATTGCCCGCTTGCTTGCTTGGCCAAAAAGGGCGTATGCGTTTTCTCCTGAATATATTCAGGAGAAAACGCATACGCCCTTTTTGGCCAAGTGCATCATGGTCGAAGTTGTGCCCCGCTTCCTGTGCTTTACAGGCGATTCCAACGTACCTCTTGAAATCTGTTTCCTGCTATTCTGCCTCGCTTTCAAGTCCGCCTCGTTGCCTTCCCTCAACAGATTTTTGGATGGTACTTGGCCTTGATTACTCTGCCAGTTTGTGAATTGCTGTGCCCCTGAGCTCCATTTTTCAACTCGTTTTTTGTGAGCTGAACGCAAGTCCAAACTTTTGGTTCAGGACCTATACTGGTTCCCGGTGGGTGGCTGAGACTTTGGTTAATTCTTCTTCCTGCCGGGAAATTAGAGTGACATGTGCCCATCCAAATGCCTAGCAGCTACTCTCTCATTGGTTCTCCCTCTTCCCTTTCATCCTCTGCCAAATTGGCAACCTGTGCGAACCAGGAGCTTAAAGGGGCTGTCTCTCCAAGTTGGGAGATTGATAGGAAAGCAGTTGGAAAGTCAAACCGGAGCACCAGGAGAGGGGCTCTTCGTTGAGTTTTAGAAACCTGTCGTATTCACAGTGTGTCCATTCTCTAGGTTTCCCGTACACGTTATAGCTGTAGTAATATTCCCTTCCACCTGGAGAGCTGGGACCCATGGAATGGGTGCCATGCATTATTGCTTTAAAGGGTCTGCATTTGCTCACCCAATCTCACCAATCCTCTCAGTCCCAAGTGTCCAGCCTTATGCCACATCCAGCTGTCATTGTAGATAGGGTCATTCCAGGTTGCATCAGAGACCCTGAAGGAATTGTAAAGAATTTCCCTGTTTCTTTGTTCTGTTTTTGAAATTCCTTGTTAGAGTGGGTTTGCGCTGATTCTCGCTGCCCTGTTTATGCCAGTCTAGACACACTTGATTCCCTTACGGAGACATATCAATACATAGGTTTTAAGATTCTTACTAGTCAGATCTATTCCTCTGCGGGAAATATGGGGTTTTGAGTCCCTTTCACTGAGGAAGGTGTAGGTCTTGTCTATTCCATAGTTGGTTTTTGGAACGGTACCTGTGCTTATATCAAACTCGGGTTTGATGCATCACCCCACCTCTCCTTCCCCCTTAAGCAGGCATAAGAGTGTTTTCTAAATGTGAGACTCTGTTCTCTTGCCTAACTCAGTTCATGTGTAGCCATGTTTACAGGATCTTCCTAAGTGATATCTTATGATAAGTTTCTTTTCCTGTGTGACTTCTTTCACTTAGAATCATCGTACCTGAATCCACTCATTTTGCTGCTACTGGTCTTATGACATTGATTTCGTGGCTGAGGGATATTCCATCGTACGTAAGTTCCACAATGTTTGGAACCATTTTTATATTGCCTGGGATATTTCAGGTGTACCCAGGTTGAGGTTCTTGTAAGCAGTGCAGCCCTCAATTTGGGGGTGGCTCTGTCTTATGGATTTTCAGTTTTCCCAAGGTATATTCCCTAGACTGGAAGTGCCCTTGGCTCTGTAGCTCTGTTGTTTACTTGTTTTAGGGAACACAATGCACTCCTCCAGTGAGGCAGTTGGCAACTTACATCCCGCCCATCAGCATAACAAGGCTCCCTGTTCTCCAGGGCCTGTCTTGCCTTTCTGGTTTTTACACATTTTGTGGATGTCCCTTTTGACCGGTGGGAAGTGATACTTCTTTGTAGTGCAGATTTGCATTGCCCGCTTGCTTGCTTGGCCAAAAAGGGCGTATGCGTTTTCTCCTGAATATATTCAGGAGAAAACGCATACGCCCTTTTTGGCCAAGTGCATCATGGTCGAAGTTGTGCCCCTCTTCCTGTGCTTTACAGGCGATTCCAACGTACCTCTTGAAATCTGTTTCCTGCTATTCTGCCTCGCATTCAAGTCCGCCTCGTTGCCTTCCCTCAACAGATTTTTGGACGGTACTTGGCCTTGATTACTCTGCCAGTTTGTGAATTGCTGTGCCCCTGAGCTCCATTTTTCAACTCGTTTCTTGTGAGCTGAACGCAAGTCCAAACTTTTGGTTCAGGACCTATACTGGTTCCCGGTGGGTGGCTGAGACTTTGGTTAATTCTTCTTCCTGCCGGGAAATTAGAGTGACATGTGCCCATCCAAATGCCTAGCAGCTACTCTCTCATTGGTTCTCCCTCTTCCCTTTCATCCTCTGCCAAATTGGCAACCTGTGCGAACCAGGAGCTTAAAGGGGCTGTCTCTCCAAGTTGGGAGATTGATAGGAAAGCAGTTGGAAAGTCAAACCGGAGCACCAGGAGAGGGGCTCTTCGTTGAGTTTTAGAAACCTGTCGTATTCACAGTGTGTCCATTCTCTAGGTTTCCCGTACACGTTATAGCTGTAGTAATATTCCCTTCCACCTGGAGAGCTGGGACCCATGGAATGGGTGCCATGCATTATTGCTTTAAAGGGTCTGCATTTGCTCACCCAATCTCACCAATCCTCTCAGTCCCAAGTGTCCAGCCTTATGCCACATCCAGCTGTCATTGTAGATAGGGTCATTCCAGGTTGCATCAGAGACCCTGAAGGAATTGTGAAGAATTCCCCTGTTTCTTTGTTCTGTTTTTGAAATTCCTTTTTAGAGTGGGTTTGAGCTGATTCTCGCTGCCCTGTTTATGCCAGTCTAGACACACTTGATTCCCTTACGGAGACATATCAATACATAGGTTTTAAGATTCTTACTAGTCAGATCTATTCCTCTGCGGGAAATATGGGGTTTTGAGTCCCTTTCACTGAGGAAGGTGTAGGTCTTGTCTATTCCATAGTTGGTTTTTGGAACGGTACCTGTGCTTATATCAAACTCGGGTTTGATGCATCACCCCACCTCTCCTTCCCCCTTAAGCAGGCATAAGAGTGTTTTCTAAATGTGAGACTCTGTTCTCTTGCCTAACTCAGTTCATGTGTAACCATGTTTACAGGATCTTCCTAAGTGATATCTTATGATAAGTTTCTTTTCCTGTGTGACTTCTTTCACTTAGAATCATCGTACCTGAATCCACTCATTTTGCTGCTACTGGTCTTATGACATTGATTTCGTGGCTGAGGGATATTCCATCGTACGTAAGTTCCACAATGTTTGGAACCATTTTTATATTGCCTGGGATATTTCAGGTGTACCCAGGTTGAGGTTCTTGTAAGCAGTGCAGCCCTCAATTTGGGGGTGGCTCTGTCTTATGGATTTTCAGTTTTCCCAAAGTATATTCCCTAGACTGGAAGTGCCCTTGGCTCTGTAGCTCTGTTGTTTACTTGTTTTAGGGAACACAATGCACTCCTCCAGTGAGGCAGTTGGCAACTTACATCCCGCCCATCAGCATAACAAGGCTCCCTGTTCTCCAGGGCCTGTCTTGCCTTTCTGGTTTTTACACATTTTGTGGATGTCCCTTTTGACCGGTGGGAAGTGATACTTCTTTGTAGTACAGATTTGCATTGCCCGCTTGCTTGCTTGGCCAAAAAGGGCGTATGCGTTTTCTCCTGAATATATTCAGGAGAAAACACATACGCCCTTTTTGGCCAAGTGCATCATGGTCGAAGTTGTGCCCCGCTTCCTGTGCTTTACAGGCGATTCCAACGTACCTCTTGAAATCTGTTTCCTGCTATTCTGCCTCGCTTTCAAGTCCGCCTCGTTGCCTTCCCTCAACAGATTTTTGGACGATAGTTGGCCTTGATTACTCTGCCAGTTTGTGAATTGCTGTGCCCCTGAGCTCCATTTTTCAACTCGTTTCTTGTGAGCTGAACGCAAGTCCAAACTTTTGGTTCAGGACCTATACTGGTTCCCGGTGGGTGGCTGAGACTTTGGTTCATTCTTCTTCCTGCCGGGAAATTAGAGTGACATGTGCCCATCCAAATGCCTAGCAGCTACTCTCTCATTGGTTCTCCCTCTTCCCTTTCATCCTCTGCCAAATTGGCAACCTGTGCGAACCAGGAGCTTAAAGGGGCTGTCTCTCCAAGTTGGGAGATTGATAGGAAAGCAGTTGGAAAGTCAAACCGGAGCACCAGGAGAGGGGCTCTTCGTTGAGTTTTAGAAACCTGTCGTATTCACAGTGTGTCCATTCTCTAGGTTTCCCGTACACGTTATAGCTGTAGTAATATTCCCTTCAACCTGGAGAGCTGGGACCCATGGAATGGGTGCCATGCATTATTGCTTTAAAGGGTCTGCATTTGCTCACCCAATCTCACCAATCCTCTCAGTCCCAAGTGTCCAGCCTTATGCCACATCCAGCTGTCATTGTAGATAGGGTCATTCCAGGTTGCATCAGAGACCCTGAAGGAATTGTGAAGAATTTCCCTGTTTCTTTGTTCTGTTTTTGAAATTCCTTTTTAGAGTGGGTTTGAGCTGATTCTCGCTGCCCTGTTTATGCCAGTCTAGACACACTTGATTCCCTTACGGAGACATATCAATACATAGGTTTTAAGATTCTTACTAGTCAGATCTATTCCTCTGCGGGAAATATGGGGTTTTGAGTCCCTTTCACTGAGGAAGGTGTAGGTCTTGTCTATTCCATAGTTGGTTTTTGGAACGGTACCTGTGCTTATATCAAACTCGGGTTTGATGCATCACCCCACCTCTCCTTCCCCCTTAAGCAGGCATAAGAGTGTTTTCTAAATGTGAGACTCTGTTCTCTTGCCTAACTCAGTTCATGTGTAGCCATGTTTACAGGATCTTCCTAAGTGATATCTTATGATAAGTTTCTTTTCCTGTGTGACTTCTTTCACTTAGAATCATCGTACCTGAATCCACTCATTTTGCTGCTACTGGTCTTATGACATTGATTTCGTGGCTGAGGGATATTCCATCGTACGTAAGTTCCACAATGTTTGGAACCATTTTTATATTGCCTGGGATATTTCAGGTGTACCCAGGTTGAGGTTCTTGTAAGCAGTGCAGCCCTCAATTTGGGGGTGGCTCTGTCTTATGGATTTTCAGTTTTCCCAAGGTATATTCCCTAGACTGGAAGTGCCCTTGGCTCTGTAGCTCTGTTGTTTACTTGTTTTAGGGAACACAATGCACTCCTCCAGTGAGGCAGTTGGCAACTTACATCCCGCCCATCAGCATAACAAGGCTCCCTGTTCTCCAGGGCCTGTCTTGCCTTTCTGGTTTTTACACATTTTGTGGATGTCCCTTTTGACCGGTGGGAAGTGATACTTCTTTGTAGTGCAGATTTGCATTGCCCGCTTGCTTGCTTGGCCAAAAAGGGCGTATGCGTTTTCTCCTGAATATATTCAGGAGAAAACGCATACGCCCTTTTTGGCCAAGTGCATCATGGTCGAAGTTGTGCCCCGCTTCCTGTGCTTTACAGGCGATTCCAACGTACCTCTTGAAATCTGTTTCCTGCTATTCTGCCTCGCTTTCAAGTCCGCCTCGTTGCCTTCCCTCAACAGATTTTTGGACGATAGTTGGCCTTGATTACTCTGCCAGTTTGTGAATTGCTGTGCCCCTGAGCTCCATTTTTCAACTCGTTTCTTGTGAGCTGAACGCAAGTCCAAACTTTTGGTTCAGGACCTATACTGGTTCCCGGTGGGTGGCTGAGACTTTGGTTAATTCTTCTTCCTGCCGGGAAATTAGAGTGACATGTGCCCATCCAAACGCCTAGCAGCTACTCTCTCATTGGTTCTCCCTCTTCCCTTTCATCCTCTGCCAAATTGGCAACCTGTGCGAACCAGGAGCTTAAAGGGGCTGTCTCTCCAAGTTGGGAGATTGATAGGAA
Organism: Mesoplodon mirus; assembly: GCF_964341445.2. Lineage (NCBI taxonomy): Eukaryota > Metazoa > Chordata > Mammalia > Artiodactyla > Ziphiidae > Mesoplodon > Mesoplodon mirus. The sequence goes on along the minus strand of NW_028295801.1, from coordinate 4,508,105 downwards.
AGCAGTTGGAAAGTCAAACCGGAGCACCAGGAGAGGGGCTCTTCGTTGAGTTTTAGAAACCTGTCGTATTCACAGTGTGTCCATTCTCTAGGTTTCCCGTACACGTTATAGCTGTAGTAATATTCCCTTCAACCTGGAGAGCTGGGACCCATGGAATGGGTGCCATGCATTATTGCTTTAAAGGGTCTGCATTTGCTCACCCAATCTCACCAATCCTCTCAGTCCCAAGTGTCCAGCCTTATGCCACATCCAGCTGTCATTGTAGATAGGGTCATTCCAGGTTGCATCAGAGACCCTGAAGGAATTGTAAAGAATTTCCCTGTTTCTTTGTTCTGTTTTTGAAATTCCTTGTTAGAGTGGGTTTGCGCTGATTCTCGCTGCCATGTTTATGCCAGTCTAGACACACTTGATTCCCTTACGGAGACATATCAATACATAGGTTTTAAGATTCTTACTAGTCAGATCTATTCCTCTGCGGGAAATATGGGGTTTTGAGTCCCTTTCACTGAGGAAGGTGTAGGTCTTGTCTATTCCATAGTTGGTTTTTGGAACGGTACCTGTGCTTATATCAAACTCGGGTTTGATGCATCACCCCACCTCTCCTTCCCCCTTAAGCAGGCATAAGAGTGTTTTCTAAATGTGAGACTCTGTTCTCTTGCCTAACTCAGTTCATGTGTAGCCATGTTTACAGGATCTTCCTAAGTGATATCTTATGATAAGTTTCTTTTCCTGTGTGACTTCTTTCACTTAGAATCATCGTACCTGAATCCACTCATTTTGCTGCTACTGGTCTTATGACATTGATTTCGTGGCTGAGGGATATTCCATCGTACGTAAGTTCCACAATGTTTGGAACCATTTTTATATTGCCTGGGATATTTCAGGTGTACCCAGGTTGAGGTTCTTGTAAGCAGTGCAGCCCTCAATTTGGGGGTGGCTCTGTCTTATGGATTTTCAGTTTTCCCAAGGTATATTCCCTAGACTGGAAGTGCCCTTGGCTCTGTAGCTCTGTTGTTTACTTGTTTTAGGGAACACAATGCACTCCTCCAGTGAGGCAGTTGGCAACTTACATCCCGCCCATCCGCATAACAAGGCTCCCTGTTCTCCAGGGCCTGTCTTGCCTTTCTGGTTTTTACACATTTTGTGGATGTCCCTTTTGACCGGTGGGAAGTGATACTTCTTTGTAGTGCAGATTTGCATTGCCCGCTTGCTTGCTTGGCCAAAAAGGGCGTATGCGTTTTCTCCTGAATATATTCAGGAGAAAACGCATACGCCCTTTTTGGCCAAGTGCATCATGGTCGAAGTTGTGCCCCTCTTCCTGTGCTTTACAGGCGATTCCAACGTACCTCTTGAAATCTGTTTCCTGCTATTCTGCCTCGCATTCAAGTCCGCCTCGTTGCCTTCCCTCAACAGATTTTTGGACGGTACTTGGCCTTGATTACTCTGCCAGTTTGTGAATTGCTGTGCCCCTGAGCTCCATTTTTCAACTCGTTTCTTGTGAGCTGAACGCAAGTCCAAACTTTTGGTTCAGGACCTATACTGGTTCCCGGTGGGTGGCTGAGACTTTGGTTAATTCTTCTTCCTGCCGGGAAATTAGAGTGACATGTGCCCATCCAAATGCCTAGCAGCTACTCTCTCATTGGTTCTCCCTCTTCCCTTTCATCCTCTGCCAAATTGGCAACCTGTGCGAACCAGGAGCTTAAAGGGGCTGTCTCTCCAAGTTGGGAGATTGATAGGAAAGCAGTTGGAAAGTCAAACCGGAGCACCAGGAGAGGGGCTCTTCGTTGAGTTTTAGAAACCTGTCGTATTCACAGTGTGTCCATTCTCTAGGTTTCCCGTACACGTTATAGCTGTAGTAATATTCCCTTCAACCTGGAGAGCTGGGACCCATGGAATGGGTGCCATGCATTATTGCTTTAAAGGGTCTGCATTTGCTCACCCAATCTCACCAATCCTCTCAGTCCCAAGTGTCCAGCCTTATGCCACATCCAGCTGTCATTGTAGATAGGGTCATTCCAGGTTGCATCAGAGACCCTGAAGGAATTGTGAAGAATTTCCCTGTTTCTTTGTTCTGTTTTTGAAATTCCTTTTTAGAGTGGGTTTGAGCTGATTCTCGCTGCCCTGTTTATGCCAGTCTAGACACACTTGATTCCCTTACGGAGACATATCAATACATAGGTTTTAAGATTCTTACTAGTCAGATCTATTCCTCTGCGGGAAATATGGGGTTTTGAGTCCCTTTCACTGAGGAAGGTGTAGGTCTTGTCTATTCCATAGTTGGTTTTTGGAACGGTACCTGTGCTTATATCAAACTCGGGTTTGATGCATCACCCCACCTCTCCTTCCCCCTTAAGCAGGCATAAGAGTGTTTTCTAAATGTGAGACTCTGTTCTCTTGCCTAACTCAGTTCATGTGTAGCCATGTTTACAGGATCTTCCTAAGTGATATCTTATGATAAGTTTCTTTTCCTGTGTGACTTCTTTCACTTAGAATCATCGTACCTGAATCCACTCATTTTGCTGCTACTGGTCTTATGACATTGATTTCGTGGCTGAGGGATATTCCATCGTACGTAAGTTCCACAATGTTTGGAACCATTTTTATATTGCCTGGGATATTTCAGGTGTACCCAGGTTGAGGTTCTTGTAAGCAGTGCAGCCCTCAATTTGGGGGTGGCTCTGTCTTATGGATTTTCAGTTTTCCCAAGGTATATTCCCTAGACTGGAAGTGCCCTTGGCTCTGTAGCTCTGTTGTTTACTTGTTTTAGGGAACACAATGCACTCCTCCAGTGAGGCAGTTGGCAACTTACATCCCGCCCATCAGCATAACAAGGCTCCCTGTTCTCCAGGGCCTGTCTTGCCTTTCTGGTTTTTACACATTTTGTGGATGTCCCTTTTGACCGGTGGGAAGTGATACTTCTTTGTAGTGCAGATTTGCATTGCCCGCTTGCTTGCTTGGCCAAAAAGGGCGTATGCGTTTTCTCCTGAATATATTCAGGAGAAAACGCATACGCCCTTTTTGGCCAAGTGCATCATGGTCGAAGTTGTGCCCCTCTTCCTGTGCTTTACAGGCGATTCCAACATACCTCTTGAAGTCTGTTTCCTGCTATTCTGCCTCGCTTTCAAGTCCGCCTCGTTGCCTTCCCTCAACAGATTTTTGGACGATAGTTGGCCTTGATTACTCTGCCAGTTTGTGAATTGCTGTGCCCCTGAGCTCCATTTTTCAACTCGTTTCTTGTGAGCTGAACGCAAGTCCAAACTTTTGGTTCAGGACCTATACTGGTTCCCGGTGGGTGGCTGAGACTTTGGTTAATTCTTCTTCCTGCCGGGAAATTAGAGTGACATGTGCCCATCCAAATGCCTAGCAGCTACTCTCTCATTGGTTCTCCCTCTTCCCTTTCATCCTCTGCCAAATTGGCAACCTGTGCGAACCAGGAGCTTAAAGGGGCTGTCTCTCCAAGTTGGGAGATTGATAGGAAAGCAGTTGGAAAGTCAAACCGGAGCACCAGGAGAGGGGCTCTTCGTTGAGTTTTAGAAACCTGTCGTATTCACAGTGTGTCCATTCTCTAGGTTTCCCGTACACGTTATAGCTGTAGTAATATTCCCTTCCACCTGGAGAGCTGGGACCCATGGAATGGGTGCCATGCATTATTGCTTTAAAGGGTCTGCATTTGCTCACCCAATCTCACCAATCCTCTCAGTCCCAAGTGTCCAGCCTTATGCCACATCCAGCTGTCATTGTAGATAGGGTCATTCCAGGTTGCATCAGAGACCCTGAAGGAATTGTGAAGAATTTCCCTGTTTCTTTGTTCTGTTTTTGAAATTCCTTTTTAGAGTGGGTTTGAGCTGATTCTCGCTGCCCTGTTTATGCCAGTCTAGACACACTTGATTCCCTTACGGAGACATATCAATACATAGGTTTTAAGATTCTTACTAGTCAGATCTATTCCTCTGCGGGAAATATGGGGTTTTGAGTCCCTTTCACTGAGGAAGGTGTAGGTCTTGTCTATTCCATAGTTGGTTTTTGGAACGGTACCTGTGCTTATATCAAACTCGGGTTTGATGCATCACCCCACCTCTCCTTCCCCCTTAAGCAGGCATAAGAGTGTTTTCTAAATGTGAGACTCTGTTCTCTTGCCTAACTCAGTTCATGTGTAGCCATGTTTACAGGATCTTCCTAAGTGATATCTTATGATGTTTCTTTTCCTGTGTGACTTCTTTCACTTAGAATCATCGTACCTGAATCCACTCATTTTGCTGCTACTGGTCTTATGACATTGATTTCGTGGCTGAGGGATATTCCATCGTACGTAAGTTCCACAATGTTTGGAACCATTTTTATATTGCCTGGGATATTTCAGGTGTACCCAGGTTGAGGTTCTTGTAAGCAGTGCAGCCCTCAATTTGGGGGTGGCTCTGTCTTATGGATTTTCAGTTTTCCCAAGGTATATTCCCTAGACTGGAAGTGCCCTTGGCTCTGTAGCTCTGTTGTTTACCTGTTTTAGGGAACACAGTGCACTCCTCCAGTGAGGCAGTTGGCAACTTACATCCCGCCCATCAGCATAACAAGGCTCCCTGTTCTCCAGGGCCTGTCTTGCCTTTCTGGTTTTTACACATTTTGTGGATGTCCCTTTTGACCGGTGGGAAGTGATACTTCTTTGTAGTGCAGATTTGCATTGCCCGCCTGCTTGCTTGGCCAAAAAGGGCGTATGCGTTTTCTCCTGAATATATTCAGGAGAAAACGCATACGCCCTTTTTGGCCAAGTGCATCATGGTCGAAGTTGTGCCCCTCTTCCTGTGCTTTACAGGCGATTCCAACGTACCTCTTGAAATCTGTTTCCTGCTATTCTGCCTCGCTTTCAAGTCCGCCTCGTTGCCTTCCCTCAACAGATTTTTGGACGATAGTTGGCCTTGATTACTCTGCCAGTTTGTGAATTGCTGTGCCCCTGAGCTCCATTTTTCAACTCGTTTCTTGTGAGCTGAACGCAAGTCCAAACTTTTGGTTCAGGACCAATACTGGTTCCCGGTGGGTGGCTGAGACTTTGGTTAATTCTTCTTCCTGCCGGGAAATTAGAGTGACATGTGCCCATCCAAATGCCTAGCAGCTACTCTCTCATTGGTTCTCCCTCTTCCCTTTCATCCTCTGCCAAATTGGCAACCTGTGCGAACCAGGAGCTTAAAGGGGCTGTCTCTCCAAGTTGGGAGATTGATAGGAAAGCAGTTGGAAAGTCAAACCGGAGCACCAGGAGAGGGGCTCTTCGTTGAGTTTTAGAAACCTGTCGTATTCACAGTGTGTCCATTCTCTAGGTTTCCCGTACACGTTATAGCTGTAGTAATATTCCCTTCAACCTGGAGAGCTGGGACCCATGGAATGGGTGCCATGCATTATTGCTTTAAAGGGTCTGCATTTGCTCACCCAATCTCACCAATCCTCTCAGTCCCAAGTGTCCAGCCTTATGCCACATCCAGCTGTCATTGTAGATAGGGTCATTCCAGGTTGCATCAGAGACCCTGAAGGAATTGTGAAGAATTTCCCTGTTTCTTTGTTCTGTTTTTGAAATTCCTTTTTAGAGTGGGTTTGAGCTGATTCTCGCTGCCCTGTTTATGCCAGTCTAGACACACTTGATTCCCTTACGGAGACATATCAATACATAGGTTTTAAGATTCTTACTAGTCAGATCTATTCCTCTGCGGGAAATATGGGGTTTTGAGTCCCTTTCACTGAGGAAGGTGTAGGTCTTGTCTATTCCATAGTTGGTTTTTGGAACGGTACCTGTGCTTATATCAAACTCGGGTTTGATGCATCACCCCACCTCTCCTTCCCCCTTAAGCAGGCATAAGAGTGTTTTCTAAATGTGAGACTCTGTTCTCTTGCCTAACTCAGTTCATGTGTAGCCATGTTTACAGGATCTTCCTAAGTGATATCTTATGATAAGTTTCTTTTCCTGTGTGACTTCTTTCACTTAGAATCATCGTACCTGAATCCACTCATTTTGCTGCTACTGGTCTTATGACATTGATTTCGTGGCTGAGGGATATTCCATCGTACGTAAGTTCCACAATGTTTGGAACCATTTTTATATTGCCTGGGATATTTCAGGTGTACCCAGGTTGAGGTTCTTGTAAGCAGTGCAGCCCTCAATTTGGGGGTGGCTCTGTCTTATGGATTTTCAGTTTTCCCAAGGTATATTCCCTAGACTGGAAGTGCCCTTGGCTCTGTAGCTCTGTTGTTTACTTGCTTTAGGGAACACAATGCACTCCTCCAGTGAGGCAGTTGGCAACTTACATCCCGCCCATCAGCATAACAAGGCTCCCTGTTCTCCAGGGCCTGTCTTGCCTTTCTGGTTTTTACACATTTTGTGGATGTCCCTTTTGACCGGTGGGAAGTGATACTTCTTTGTAGTGCAGATTTGCATTGCCCGCTTGCTTGCTTGGCCAAAAAGGGCGTATGCGTTTTCTCCTGAATATATTCAGGAGAAAACGCATACGCCCTTTTTGGCCAAGTGCATCATGGTCGAAGTTGTGCCCCTCTTCCTGTGCTTTACAGGCGATTCCAACGTACCTCTTGAAATCTGTTTCCTGCTATTCTGCCTCGCTTTCAAGTCCGCCTCGTTGCCTTCCCTCAACAGATTTTTGGACGATAGTTGGCCTTGATTACTCTGCCAGTTTGTGAATTGCTGTGCCCCTGAGCTCCATTTTTCAACTCGTTTCTTGTGAGCTGAACGCAAGTCCAAACTTTTGGTTCAGGACCTATACTGGTTCCCGGTGGGTGGCTGAGACTTTGGTTAATTCTTCTTCCTGCCGGGAAATTAGAGTGACATGTGCCCATCCAAATGCCTAGCAGCTACTCTCTCATTGGTTCTCCCTCTTCCCTTTCATCCTCTGCCAAATTGGCAACCTGTGCAAACCAGGAGCTTAAAGGGGCTGTCTCTCCAAGTTGGGAGATTGATAGGAAAGCAGTTGGAAAGTCAAACCGGAGCACCAGGAGAGGGGCTCTTCGTTGAGTTTTAGAAACCTGTCGTATTCACAGTGTGTCCATTCTCTAGGTTTCCCGTACACGTTATAGCTGTAGTAATATTCCCTTCCACCTGGAGAGCTGGGACCCATGGAATGGGTGCCATGCATTATTGCTTTAAAGGGTCTGCATTTGCTCACCCAATCTCACCAATCCTCTCAGTCCCAAGTGTCCAGCCTTATGCCACATCCAGCTGTCATTGTAGATAGGGTCATTCCAGGTTGCATCAGAGACCCTGAAGGAATTGTGAAGAATTTCCCTGTTTCTTTGTTCTGTTTTTGAAATTCCTTTTTAGAGTGGGTTTGAGCTGATTCTCGCTGCCCTGTTTATGCCAGTCTAGACACACTTGATTCCCTTACGGAGACATATCAATACATAGGTTTTAAGATTCTTACTAGTCAGATCTATTCCTCTGCGGGAAATATGGGGTTTTGAGTCCCTTTCACTGAGGAAGGTGTAGGTCTTGTCTATTCCATAGTTGGTTTTTGGAACGGTACCTGTGCTTATATCAAACTCGGGTTTGATGCATCACCCCACCTCTCCTTCCCCCTTAAGCAGGCATAAGAGTGTTTTCTAAATGTGAGACTCTGTTCTCTTGCCTAACTCAGTTCATGTGTAGCCATGTTTACAGGATCTTCCTAAGTGATATCTTATGATAAGTTTCTTTTCCTGTGTGACTTCTTTCACTTAGAATCATCGTACCTGAATCCACTCAATTTGCTGCTACTGGTCTTATGACATTGATTTCGTGGCTGAGGGATATTCCATCGTACGTAAGTTCCACAATGTTTGGAACCATTTTTATATTGCCTGGGATATTTCAGGTGTACCCAGGTTGAGGTTCTTGTAAGCAGTGCAGCCCTCAATTTGGGGGTGGCTCTGTCTTATGGATTTTCAGTTTTCCCAAGGTATATTCCCTAGACTGGAAGTGCCCTTGGCTCTGTAGCTCTGTTGTTTACCTGTTTTAGGGAACACAGTGCACTCCTCCAGTGAGGCAGTTGGCAACTTACATCCCGCCTATCAGCATAACAAGGCTCCCTGTTCTCCAGGGCCTGTCTTGCCTTTCTGGTTTTTACACATTTTGTGGATGTCCCTTTTGACCGGTGGGAAGTGATACTTCTTTGTAGTGCAGATTTGCATTGCCCGCTTGCTTGCTTGGCCAAAAAGGGCGTATGCGTTTTCTCCTGAATATATTCAGGAGAAAACGCATACACCCTTTTTGGCCAAGTGCATCATGGTCGAAGTTGTGCCCCTCTTCCTGTGCTTTACAGGCGATTCCAACGTACCTCTTGAAATCTGTTTCCTGCTATTCTGCCTCGCTTTCAAGTCCGCCTCGTTGCCTTCCCTCAACAGATTTTTGGACGATAGTTGGCCTTGATTACTCTGCCAGTTTGTGAATTGCTGTGCCCCTGAGCTCCATTTTTCAACTCGTTTCTTGTGAGCTGAACGCAAGTCCAAACTTTTGGTTCAGGACCTATACTGGTTCCCGGTGGGTGGCTGAGACTTTGGTTAATTCTTCTTCCTGCCGGGAAATTAGAGTGACATGTGCCCATCCAAATGCCTAGCAGCTACTCTCTCATTGGTTCTCCCTCTTCCCTTTCATCCTCTGCCAAATTGGCAACCTGTGCGAACCAGGAGCTTAAAGGGGCTGTCTCTCCAAGTTGGGAGATTGATAGGAAAGCAGTTGGAAAGTCAAACCGGAGCACCAGGAGAGGGGCTCTTCGTTGAGTTTTAGAAACCTGTCGTATTCACAGTGTGTCCATTCTCTAGGTTTCCCGTACACGTTAGAGCTGTAGTAATATTCCCTTCAACCTGGAGAGCTGAGACCCATGGAATGGGTGCCATGCATTATTGCTTTAAAGGGTCTGCATTTGCTCACCCAATCTCACCAATCCTCTCAGTCCCAAGTGTCCAGCCTTATGCCACATCCAGCTGTCATTGTAGATAGGGTCATTCCAGGTTGCATCAGAGACCCTGAAGGAATTGTGAAGAATTTCCCTGTTTCTTTGTTCTGTTTTTGAAATTCCTTTTTAGAGTGGGTTTGAGCTGATTCTCGCTGCCCTGTTTATGCCAGTCTAGACACACTTGATTCCCTTACGGAGACATATCAATACATAGGTTTTAAGATTCTTACTAGTCAAATCAATTCCTCTGCGTGAAATATGGGGTTTTGAGTCCCTTTCACTGAGGAAGGTGTAGGTCTTGTCTATTCCATAGTTGGTTTTTGGAACGGTACCTGTGCTTATATCAAACTCGGGTTTGATGCATCACCCCACCTCTCCTTCCCCCTTAAGCAGGCATAAGAGTGTTTTCTAAATGTGAGACTCTGTTCTCTTGCCTAACTCAGTTCATGTGTAGCCATGTTTACAGGATCTTCCTAAGTGATATCTTATGATAAGTTTCTTTTCCTGTGTGACTTCTTTCACTTAGAATCATCGTACCTGAATCCACTCATTTTGCTGCTACTGGTCTTATGACATTGATTTCGTGACTGAGGGATATTCCATCGTACGTAAGTTCCACAATGTTTCGAACCATTTTTATATTGCCTGGGATATTTCAGGTGTACCCAGGTTGAGGTTCTTGTAAGCAGTGCAGCCCTCAATTTGGGGGTGGCTCTGTCTTATGGATTTTCAGTTTTCCCAAGGTATATTCCCTAGACTGGAAGTGCCCTTGGCTCTGTAGCTCTGTCGTTTACCTGTTTTAGGGAACACAATGCACTCCTCCAGTGAGGCAGTTGGCAACTTACATCCCGCCCATCAGCATAACAAGGCTCCCTGTTCTCCAGGGCCTGTCTTGCCTTTCTGGTTTTTACACATTTTGTGGATGTCCCTTTTGACCGGTGGGAAGTGATACTTCTTTGTAGTGCAGATTTGCATTGCCCGCTTGCTTGCTTGGCCAAAAAGGGCGTATGCGTTTTCTCCTGAATATATTCAGGAGAAAACGCATACGCCCTTTTTGGCCAAGTGCATCATGGTCGAAGTTGTGCCCCTCTTCCTGTGCTTTACAGGCGATTCCAACGTACCTCTTGAAATCTGTTTCCTGCTATTCTGCCTCGCTTTCAAGTCCGCCTCGTTGCCTTCCCTCAACAGATTTTTGGACGATAGTTGGCCTTGATTACTCTGCCAGTTTGTGAATTGCTGTGCCCCTGAGCTCCATTTTTCAACTCGTTTCTTGTGAGCTGAACGCAAGTCCAAACTTTTGGTTCAGGACCTATACTGGTTCCCGGTGGGTGGCTGAGACTTTGGTTAATTCTTCTTCCTGCCGGGAAATTAGAGTGACATGTGCCCATCCAAATGCCTAGCAGCTACTCTCTCATTGGTTCTCCCTCTTCCCTTTCATCCTCTGCCAAATTGGCAACCTGTGCGAACCAGGAGCTTAAAGGGGCTGTCTCTCCAAGTTGGGAGATTGATAGGAAAGCAGTTGGAAAGTCAAACCGGAGCACCAGGAGAGGGGCTCTTCGTTGAGTTTTAGAAACCTGTCGTATTCACAGTGTGTCCATTCTCTAGGTTTCCCGTACACGTTATAGCTGTAGTAATATTCCCTTCAACCTGGAGAGCTGGGACCCATGGAATGGGTGCCATGCATTATTGCTTTAAAGGGTCTGCATTTGCTCACCCAATCTCACCAATCCTCTCAGTCCCAAGTGTCCAGCCTTATGCCACATCCAGCTGTCATTGTAGATAGGGTCATTCCAGGTTGCATCAGAGACCCTGAAGGAATTGTGAAGAATTTCCCTGTTTCTTTGTTCTGTTTTTGAAATTCCTTTTTAGAGTGGGTTTGAGCTGATTCTCGCTGCCCTGTTTATGCCAGTCTAGACACACTTGATTCCCTTACGGAGACATATCAATACATAGGTTTTAAGATTCTTACTAGTCAAATCAATTCCTCTGCGGGAAATATGGGGTTTTGAGTCCCTTTCACTGAGGAAGGTGTAGGTCTTGTCTATTCCATAGTTGGTTTTTGGAACGGTACCTGTGCTTATATCAAACTCGGGTTTGATGCATCACCCCACCTCTCCTTCCCCCTTAAGCAGGCATAAGAGTGTTTTCTAAATGTGAGACTCTGTTCTCTTGCCTAACTCAGTTCATGTGTAGCCATGTTTACAGGATCTTCCTAAGTGATATCTTATGATAAGTTTCTTTTCCTGTGTGACTTCTTTCACTTAGAATCATCGTACCTGAATCCACTCATTTTGCTGCTACTGGTCTTATGACATTGATTTCGTGGCTGAGGGATATTCCATCGTACGTAAGTTCCACAATGTTTGGAACCATTTTTATATTGCCTGGGATATTTCAGGTGTACCCAGGTTGAGGTTCTTGTAAGCAGTGCAGCCCTCAATTTGGGGGTGGCTCTGTCTTATGGATTTTCAGTTTTCCCAAGGTATATTCCCTAGACTGGAAGTGCCCTTGGCTCTGTAGCTCTGTTGTTTACCTGTTTTAGGGAACACAGTGCACTCCTCCAGTGAGGCAGTTGGCAACTTACATCCCGCCCATCAGCATAACAAGGCTCCCTGTTCTCCAGGGCCTGTCTTGCCTTTCTGGTTTTTACACATTTTGTGGATGTCCCTTTTGACCGGTGGGAAGTGATACTTCTTTGTAGTGCAGATTTGCATTGCCCGCTTGCTTGCTTGGCCAAAAAGGGCGTATGCGTTTTCTCCTGAATATATTCAGGAGAAAACGCATACGCCCTTTTTGGCCAAGTGCATCATGGTCGAAGTTGTGCCCCTCTTCCTGTGCTTTACAGGCGATTCCAACGTACCTCTTTAAATCTGTTTCCTGCTATTCTGCCTCGCTTTCAAGTCCGCCTCGTTGCCTTCCCTCAACAGATTTTTGGACGATAGTTGGCCTTGATTACTCTGCCAGTTTGTGAATTGCTGTGCCCCTGAGCTCCATTTTTCAACTCGTTTCTTGTGAGCTGAACGCAAGTCCAAACTTTTGGTTCAGGACCTATACTGGTTCCCGGTGGGTGGCTGAGACTTTGGTTAATTCTTCTTCCTGCCGGGAAATTAGAGTGACATGTGCCCATCCAAATGCCTAGCAGCTACTCTCTCATTGGTTCTCCCTCTTCCCTTTCATCCTCTGCCAAATTGGCAACCTGTGCGAACCAGGAGCTTAAAGGGGCTGTCTCTCCAAGTTGGGAGATTGATAGGAAAGCAGTTGGAAAGTCAAACCGGAGCACCAGGAGAGGGGCTCTTCGTTGAGTTTTAGAAACCTGTCGTATTCACAGTGTGTCCATTCTCTAGGTTTCCCGTACACGTTAGAGCTGTAGTAATATTCCCTTCAACCTGGAGAGCTGGGACCCATGGAATGGGTGCCATGCATTATTGCTTTAAAGGGTCTGCATTTGCTCACCCAATCTCACCAATCCTCTCAGTCCCAAGTGTCCAGCCTTATGCCACATCCAGCTGTCATTGTAGATAGGGTCATTCCAGGTTGCATCAGAGACCCTGAAGGAATTGTGAAGAATTTCCCTGTTTCTTTGTTCTGTTTTTGAAATTCCTTTTTAGAGTGGGTTTGAGCTGATTCTCGCTGCCCTGTTTATGCCAGTCTAGACACACTTGATTCCCTTACGGAGACATATCAATACATAGGTTTTAAGATTCTTACTAGTCAGATCTATTCCTCTGCGGGAAATATGGGGTTTTGAGTCCCTTTCACTGAGGAAGGTGGAGGTCTTGTCTATTCCATAGTTGGTTTTTGGAACGGTACCTGTGCTTATATCAAACTCGGGTTTGATGCATCACCCCACCTCTCCTTCCCCCTTAAGCAGGCATAAGAGTGTTTTCTAAATGTGAGACTCTGTTCTCTTGCCTAACTCAGTTCATGTGTAGCCATGTTTACAGGATCTTCCTAAGTGATATCATATGATAAGTTTCTTTTCCTGTGTGACTTCTTTCACTTAGAATCATCGTACCTGAATCCACTCATTTTGCTGCTACTGGTCTTATGACATTGATTTCGTGGCTGAGGGATATTCCATCGTACGTAAGTTCCACAATGTTTGGAACCATTTTTATATTGCCTGGGATATTTCAGGTGTACCCAGGTTGAGGTTCTTGTAAGCAGTGCAGCCCTCAATTTGGGGGTGGCTCTGTCTTATGGATTTTCAGTTTTCCCAAGGTATATTCCCTAGACTGGAAGTGCCCTTGGCTCTGGAGCTCTGTTGTTTACTTGTTTTAGGGAACACAATGCACTCCTCCAGTGAGGCAGTTGGCAACTTACATCCCGCCCATCAGCATAACAAGGCTCCCTGTTCTCCAGGGCCTGTCTTGCCTTTCTGGTTTTTACACATTTTGTGGATGTCCCTTTTGACCGGTGGGAAGTGATACTTCTTTGTAGTGCAGATTTGCATTGCCCGCTTGCTTGCTTGGCCAAAAAGGGCGTATGCGTTTTCTCCTGAATATATTCAGGAGAAAACGCATACGCCCTTTTTGGCCAAGTGCATCATGGTCGAAGTTGTGCCCCTCTTCCTGTGCTTTACAGGCGATTCCAACGTACCTCTTGAAATCTGTTTCCTGCTATTCTGCCTCGCTTTCAAGTCCGCCTCGTTGCCTTCCCTCAACAGATTTTTGGACGATACTTGGCCTTGATTACTCTGCCAGTTTGTGAATTGCTGTGCCCCTGAGCTCCATTTTTCAACTCGTTTCTTGTGAGCTGAACGCAAGTCCAAACTTTTGGTTCAGGACCTATACTGGTTCCCGGTGGGTGGCTGAGACTTTGGTTAATTCTTCTTCCTGCCGGGAAATTAGAGTGACATGTGCCCATCCAAATGCCTAGCAGCTACTCTCTCATTGGTTCTCCCTCTTCCCTTTCATCCTCTGCCAAATTGGCAACCTGTGCGAACCAGGAGCTTAAAGGGGCTGTCTCTCCAAGTTGGGAGATTGATAGGAAAGCAGTTGGAAAGTCAAACCGGAGCACCAGGAGAGGGGCTCTTCGTTGAGTTTTAGAAACCTGTCGTATTCACAGTGTGTCCATTCTCTAGGTTTCCCGTACACGTTATAGCTGTAGTAATATTCCCTTCCACCTGGAGAGCTGGGACCCATGGAATGGGTGCCATGCATTATTGCTTTAAAGGGTCTGCATTTGCTCACCCAATCTCACCAATCCTCTCAGTCCCAAGTGTCCAGCCTTATGCCACATCCAGCTGTCATTGTAGATAGGGTCATTCCAGGTTGCATCAGAGACCCTGAAGGAATTGTGAAGAATTTCCCTGTTTCTTTGTTCTGTTTTTGAAATTCCTTTTTAGAGTGGGTTTGAGCTGATTCTCGCTGCCCTGTTTATGCCAGTCTAGACACACTTGATTCCCTTACGGAGACATATCAATACATAGGTTTTAAGATTCTTACTAGTCAGATCTATTCCTCTGCGGGAAATATGGGGTTTTGAGTCCCTTTCACTGAGGAAGGTGTAGGTCTTGTCTATTCCATAGTTGGTTTTTGGAACGGTACCTGTGCTTATATCAAACTCGGGTTTGATGCATCACCCCACCTCTCCTTCCCCCTTAAGCAGGCATAAGAGTGTTTTCTAAATGTGAGACTCTGTTCTCTTGCCTAACTCAGTTCATGTGTAGCCATGTTTACAGGATCTTCCTAAGTGATATCATATGATAAGTTTCTTTTCCTGTGTGACTTCTTTCACTTAGAATCATCGTACCTGAATCCACTCATTTTGCTGCTACTTGTCTTATGACATTGATTTCGTGGCTGAGGGATATTCCATCGTACGTAAGTTCCACAATGTTTGGAACCATTTTTATATTGCCTGGGATATTTCAGGTGTACCCAGGTTGAGGTTCTTGTAAGCAGTGCAGCCCTCAATTTGGGGGTGGCTCTGTCTTATGGATTTTCAGTTTTCCCAAGGTATATTCCCTAGACTGGAAGTGCCCTTGGCTCTGTAGCTCTGTTGTTTACTTGTTTTAGGGAACACAATGCACTCCTCCAGTGAGGCAGTTGGCAACTTACATCCCGCCCATCAGCATAACAAGGCTCCCTGTTCTCCAGGGCCTGTCTTGCCTTTCTGGTTTTTACACATTTTGTGGATGTCCCTTTTGACCGGTGGGAAGTGATACTTCTTTGTAGTGCAGATTTGCATTGCCCGCTTGCTTGCTTGGCCAAAAAGGGCGTATGCGTTTTCTCCTGAATATATTCAGGAGAAAACGCATACGCCCTTTTTGGCCAAGTGCATCATGGTCGAAGTTGTGCCCCTCTTCCTGTGCTTTACAGGCGATTCCAACGTACCTCTTGAAATCTGTTTCCTGCTATTCTGCCTCGCTTTCAAGTCCGCCTCGTTGCCTTCCCTCAACAGATTTTTGGACGATACTTGGCCTTGATTACTCTGCCAGTTTGTGAATTGCTGTGCCCCTGAGCTCCATTTTTCAACTCGTTTCTTGTGAGCTGAACGCAAGTCCAAACTTTTGGTTCAGGACCTATACTGGTTCCCGGTGGGTGGCTGAGACTTTGGTTAATTCTTCTTCCTGCCGGGAAATTAGAGTGACATGTGCCCATCCAAATGCCTAGCAGCTACTCTCTCATTGGTTCTCCCTCTTCCCTTTCATCCTCTGCCAAATTGGCAACCTGTGCGAACCAGGAGCTTAAAGGGGCTGTCTCTCCAAGTTGGGAGATTGATAGGAAAGCAGTTGGAAAGTCAAACCGGAGCACCAGGAGAGGGGCTCTTCGTTGAGTTTTAGAAACCTGTCGTATTCACAGTGTGTCCATTCTCTAGGTTTCCCGTACACGTTATAGCTGTAGTAATATTCCCTTCAACCTGGAGAGCTGGGACCCATGGAATGGGTGCCATGCATTATTGCTTTAAAGGGTCTGCATTTGCTCACCCAATCTCACCAATCCTCTCAGTCCCAAGTGTCCAGCCTTATGCCACATCCAGCTGTCATTGTAGATAGGGTCATTCCAGGTTGCATCAGAGACCCTGAAGGAATTGTGAAGAATTTCCCTGTTTCTTTGTTCTGTTTTTGAAATTCCTTTTTAGAGTGGGTTTGAGCTGATTCTCGCTGCCCTGTTTATGCCAGTCTAGACACACTTGATTCCCTTATGGAGACATATCAATACATAGGTTTTAAGATTCTTACTAGTCAGATCTATTCCTCTGCGGGAAATATGGGGTTTTGAGTCCCTTTCACTGAGGAAGGTGTAGGTCTTGTCTATTCCATAGTTGGTTTTTGGAACGGTACCTGTGCTTATATCAAACTCGGGTTTGATGCATCACCCCACCTCTCCTTCCCCCTTAAGCAGGCATAAGAGTGTTTTCTAAATGTGAGACTCTGTTCTCTTGCCTAACTCAGTTCATGTGTAGCCATGTTTACAGGATCTTCCTAAGTGATATCTTATGATAAGTCTCTTTTCCTGTGTGACTTCTTTCACTTAGAATCATCGTACCTGAATCCACTCATTTTGCTGCTACTGGTCTTATGACATTGATTTCCTGGCTGAGGGATATTCCATCGTACGTAAGTTCCACAATGTTTGGAACCATTTTTATATTGCCTGGGATATTTCAGGTGTACCCAGGTTGAGGTTCTTGTAAGCAGTGCAGCCCTCAATTTGGGGGTGGCTCTGTCTTATGGATTTTCAGTTTTCCCAAGGTATATTCCCTAGACTGGAAGTGCCCTTGGCTCTGTAGCTCTGTTGTTTACTTGTTTTAGGGAACACAATGCACTCCTCCAGTGAGGCAGTTGGCATCTTACATCCCGCCCATCAGCATAACAAGGCTCCCTGTTCTCCAGGGCCTGTCTTGCCTTTCTGGTTTTTACACATTTTGTGGATGTCCCTTTTGACCGGTGGGATGTGATAATTCTTTGTAGTGCAGATTTGCATTGCCCGCTTGCTTGCTTGGCCAAAAAGGGCGTATGCGTTTTCTCCTGAATATATTCAGGAGAAAACGCATACGCCCTTTTTGGCCAAGTGCATCATGGTCGAAGTTGTGCCCCTCTTCCTGTGCTTTACAGGCGATTCCAACGTACCTCTTGAAATCTGTTTCCTGCTATTCTGCCTCGCTTTCAAGTCCGCCTCGTTGCCTTCCCTCAACAGATTTTTGGACGATAGTTGGCCTTGATTACTCTGCCAGTTTGTGAATTGCTGTGCCCCTGAGCTCCATTTCTCAACTCGTTTCTTGTGAGCTGAACGCAAGTCCAAACTTTTGGTTCAGGACCTCTACTGGTTCCCGGTGGGAGGCTGAGACTTTTGTTCATTCTTCTTCCTGCCGGGAAATTAGAGTGACATGTGCCCATCCAAATGCCTAACAGCTACTCTCTCATTGGTTCTCCCTCTTCCCTTTCATCCTCTGCCAAATTGGCAACCTGTGCGAACCAGGAGCTTAAAGGGGCTGTCTCTCCAAGTTGGGAGATTGATAGGAAAGCAGTTGGAAAGTCAAACCGGAGCACCAGGAGAGGGGCTCTTCGTTGAGTTTTAGAAACCTTTCGTATTCACAGTGTGTCCATTCTCTAGGTTTCCCGTACACGTTATAGTTGTAGTAATATTCCCTTCAACCTGGAGAGCTGGGACCCATGGAATGGGTGCCATGCATTATTGCTTTAAAGGGTCTGCATTTGCTCACCCAATCTCACCAATCCTCTCAGTCCCAAGTGTCCAGCCTTATGCCACATCCAGCTGTCATTGTAGATAGGGTCATTCCAGGTTGCATCAGAGACCCTGAAGGAATTGTAAAGAATTTCCCTGTTTCTTTGTTCTGTTTTTGAAATTCCTTTTTAGAGTGGGTTTGAGCTGATTCTCGCTGCCATGTTTATGCCAGTCTAGACACACTTGATTCCCTTACGGATACATATCAATACATAGGTTTTAAGATTCTTACTAGTCATATCTATTCCTCTGCGGGAAATATGGGGTTTTGAGTCCCTTTCACTGAGGAAGGTGGAGGTCTTGTCTATTCCATAGTTGGTTTTTGGAACGGTACCTGTGCTTATATCAAACTCTGGTTTGATGCATCACCCCACCTCTCCTTCCCCCTTAAGCAGGCATAAGAGTGTTTTCTAAATGTGAGACTCTGTTCTCTTGCCTAACTCAGTTCATGTGTAGCCATGTTTACAGGATCTTCCTAAGTGATATCTTATGATAAGTTTCTTTTCCTGTGTGACTTCTTTCACTTAGAATCATCGTACCTGAATCCACTCATTTTGCTGCTACTGGTCTTATGACATTGATTTCGTGGCTGAGGGATATTCCATCGTACGTAAGTTCCACAATGTTTGGAACCATTTTTATATTTCCTGGGATATTTCAGGTGTACCCAGGTTGAGGTTCCTGTAAGCAGTGCAGCCCTCAATTTGGGGGTGGCTCTGTCTTATGGATTTTCAGTTTTCCCAAGGTATATTCCCTAGACTGGAAGTGCCCTTGGCTCTGTAGCTCTGTTGTTTACTTGTTTTAGGGGACACAATGCACTCCTCCAGTGAGGCAGTTGGCAACTTACATCCCGCCCATCAGCATAACAAGGCTCCCTGTTCTCCAGGGCCTGTCTTGCCTTTCTGGTTTTTACACATTTTGTGGATGTCCCTTTTGACCGGTGGGAAGTGATACTTCTTTGTAGTGCAGATTTGCATTGCCCGCTTGCTTGCTTGGCCAAAAAGGGCGTATGCGTTTTCTCCTGAATATATTCAGGAGAAAACGCATACGCCCTTTTTGGCCAAGTGCATCATTGTCGAAGTTGTGCCCCTCTTCCTGTGCTTTACAGGCGATTCCAACGTACCTCTTGAAATCTGTTTCCTGCTATTCTGCCTCGCTTTCAAGTCTGCCTCGTTGCCTTCCCTCAACAGATTTTTGGACGATACTTGGCCTTGATTACTCTGCCAGTTTGTGAATTGCTGTGCCCCTGAGCTCCATTTTTCAACTCGTTTTTTGTGAGCTGAACGCAAGTCCAAACTTTTGGTTCAGGACCTATACTGGTTCCCGGTGGGTGGCTGAGACTTTGGTTCATTCTTCTTCCTGCCGGGAAATTAGAGTGACATGTGCCCATCCAAATGCCTAACAGCTACTCTCTCATTGGTTCTCCCTCTTCCCTTTCATCCTCTGCCAAATTGTCAACCTGTGCGAACCAGGAGCTTAAAGGGGCTGCCTCTCCAAGTTGGGAGATTGATAGGAAAGCAGTTGGAAAGTCAAACCGGAGCACCAGGAGAGGGGCTCTTCGTTGAGTTTTAGAAACCTTTCGTATTCACAGTGTGTCCATTCTCTAGGTTTCCCGTACACGTTATAGCTGTAGTAATATTCCCTTCCACCTGGAGAGCTGGGACCCATGGAATGGGTGCCATACATTATTGCTTTAAAGGGTCTGCATTTGCTCACCCAATCTCACCAATCCTCTCAGTCCCAATTGTCCAGCCTTATGCCACATCCAGCTGTCATTGTAGATAGGGTCATTCCAGGTTGCATCAGAGACCCTGAAGGAATTGTAAAGAATTTCCCTGTTTCTTTGTTCTGTTTTTGAAATTCCTTTTTAGAGTGGGTTTGAGCTGATTCTCGCGGCCATGTTTATGCCAGTCTAGACACACTTGATTCCCTTATGGAGACATATCAATACATAGGTTTTAAGATTCTTACTAGTCAGATCTATTCCTCTGCGGGAAATATGGGGTTTTGAGTCCCTTTCACTGAGGAATGTGGAGGTCTTGTCTATTCCATAGTTGGTTTTTGGAACGGTACCTGTGCTTATATCAAAGTCTGGTTTGATGCATCACCCCACCTCTCCTTCCCCATTAAGCAGGCAAAAGAGTGTCTTCTAAATGTGAGACTCTGTTCTCTTGCCTAACTCAGTTCATGTGTAGCCATGTTTACAGGATCTTCCTAAGTGATATCTTTTGATAAGTTTCTTTTCCTGTGTGACTTCTTTCACTTAGAATCATCGTACCTGAATCCACTCATTTTGCTGCTACTGGTCTTATGACATTGATTTCGTGGCTGAGGGATATTCCATCGTACGTAAGTTCCACAATGTTTGGAACCATTTTTATATTTCCTGGGATATTTCAGGTGTACCCAGGTTGAGGTTCCTGTAAGCAGTGCAGCCCTCAATTTGGGGGTGGCTCTGTCTTATGGATTTTCAGTTTTCCCAAGGTATATTCCCTAGACTGGAAGTGCCCTTGGCTCTGTAGCTCTGTTGTTTACTTGTTTTAGGGGACACAATGCACTCCTCCAGTGAGGCAGTTGGCAACTTACATCCCGCCCATCAGCATAACAAGGCTCCCTGTTCTCCAGGGCCTGTCTTGCCTTTCTGGTTTTTACACATTTTGTGGATGTCCCTTTTGACCGGTGGGAAGTGATACTTCTTTGTAGTGCAGATTTGCATTGCCCGCTTGCTTGCTTGGCCAAAAAGGGCGTATGCGTTTTCTCCTGAATATATTCAGGAGAAAACGCATACGCCCTTTTTGGCCAAGTGCATCATGGTCGAAGTTGTGCCCCTCTTCCTGTGCTTTACAGGCGATTCCAACGTACCTCTTGAAATCTGTTTCCTGCTATTCTGCCTCGCTTTCAAGTCCGCCTCGTTGCCTTCCCTCAACAGATTTTTGGACGATACTTGGCCTTGATTACTCTGCCAGTTTGTGAATTGCTGTGCCCCTGAGCTCCATTTTTCAACTCGTTTTTTGTGAGCTGAACGCAAGTCCAAACTTTTGGTTCAGGACCTCTACTGGTTCCCGGTGGGAGGCTGAGACTTTGGTTCATTCTTCTTCCTGCCGGGAAATTAGAGTGACATGTGCCCATCCAAATCCCTAACAGCTACTCTCTCATTGGTTCTCCCTCTTCCCTTTCATCCTCTGCCAAATTGGCAACCTGTGCGAACCAGGAGCTTAAAGGGGCTGTCTCTCCAAGTTGGGAGATTGATAGGAAAGCAGTTGGAAAGTCAAACCGGAGCACCAGGAGAGGGGCTCTTCGTTGAGTTTTAGAAACCTTTCGTATTCACAGTGTGTCCATTCTCTAGGTTTCCCGTACACGTTATAGCTGTAGTAATATTCCCTTCCACCTGGAGAGCTGGGACCCATGGAATGGGTGCGATGCATTATTGCTTTAAAGGGTCTGCATTTGCTCACCCAATCTCACCAATCCTCTCAGTCCCAAGTGTCCAGCCTTATGCCACATCCAGCTGTCATTGTAGATAGGGTCATTCCAGGTTGCATCAGAGACCCTGAAGGAATTGTAAAGAATTTCCCTCTTTCTTTGTTCTGTTTTTGAAATTCCTTTTTAGAGTGGGTTTGAGCTGATTCTCGCTGCCATGTTTATGCCAGTCTAGACACACTTGATTCCCTTACGGATACATATCAATACATAGGTTTTAAGATTCTTACTAGTCAGATCTATTCCTCTGCGGGAAATATGGGGTTTTGAGTCCCTTTCACTGAGGAAGGTGGAGGTCTTGTCTATTCCATAGTTGGTTTTTGGAACGGTACCTGTGCTTATATCAAACTCTGGTTTGATGCATCACCCCACCTCTCCTTCCCCCTTAAGCAGGCATAAGAGTGTTTTCTAAATGTGAGACTCTGTTCTCTTGCCTAACTCAGTTCATGTGTAGCCATGTTTACAGGATCTTCCTAAGTGATATCTTATGATAAGTTTCTTTTCCTGTGTGATTTCTTTCACTTAGAATCATCGTACCTGAATCCACTCATTTTGCTGCTACTGGTCTTATGACATTGATTTCGTGGCTGAGGGATATTCCATCGTACGTAAGTTCCACAATGTTTGGAACCATTTTTATATTTCCTGGGATATTTCAGGTGTACCCAGGTTGAGGTTCCTGTAAGCAGTGCAGCCCTCAATTTGGGGGTGGCTCTGTCTTATGGATTTTCAGTTTTCCCAAGGTATATTCCCTAGACTGGAAGTGCCCTTGGCTCTGTAGCTCTGTTGTTTACTTGTTTTAGGGGACACAATGCACTCCTCCAGTGAGGCAGTTGGCAACTTACATCCCGCCCATCAGCATAACAAGGCTCCCTGTTCTCCAGGGCCTGTCTTGCCTTTCTGGTTTTTACACATTTTGTGGATGTCCCTTTTGACCGGTGGGAAGTGATACTTCTTTGTAGTGCAGATTTGCATTGCCCGCTTGCTTGCTTGGCCAAAAAGGGCGTATGCGTTTTCTCCTGAATATATTCAGGAGAAAACGCATACGCCCTTTTTGGCCAAGTGCATCATTGTCGAAGTTGTGCCCCTCTTCCTGTGCTTTACAGGCGATTCCAACGTACCTCTTGAAATCTGTTTCCTGCTATTCTGCCTCGCTTTCAAGTCTGCCTCGTTGCCTTCCCTCAACAGATTTTTGGACGATACTTGGCCTTGATTACTCTGCCAGTTTGTGAATTGCTGTGCCCCTGAGCTCCATTTTTCAACTCGTTTTTTGTGAGCTGAACGCAAGTCCAAACTTTTGGTTCAGGACCTATACTGGTTCCCGGTGGGAGGCTGAGACTTTGGTTCATTCTTCTTCCTGCCGGGAAATTAGAGTGACATGTGCCCATCCAAATGCCTAACAGCTACTCTCTCATTGGTTCTCCCTCTTCCCTTTCATCCTCTGCCAAATTGGCAACCTGTGCGAACCAGGAGCTTAAAGGGGCTGTCTCTCCAAGTTGGGAGATTGATAGGAAAGCAGTTGGAAAGTCAAACCGGAGCACCAGGAGAGGGGCTCTTCGTTGAGTTTTAGAAACCTTTCGTATTCACAGTGTGTCCATTCTCTAGGTTTCCCGTACACGTTATAGCTGTAGTAATATTCCCTTCCACCTGGAGAGCTGGGACCCATGGAATGGGTGCCATACATTATTGCTTTAAAGGGTCTGCATTTGCTCACCCAATCTCACCAATCCTCTCAGTCCCAAGTGTCCAGCCTTATGCCACATCCAGCTGTCATTGTAGATAGGGTCATTCCAGGTTGCATCAGAGACCCTGAAGGAATTGTAAAGAATTTCCCTGTTTCTTTGTTCTGTTTTTGAAATTCCTTTTTAGAGTGGGTTTGAGCTGATTCTCGCGGCCATGTTTATGCCAGTCTAGACACACTTGATTCCCTTATGGAGACATATCAATACATAGGTTTTAAGATTCTTACTAGTCAGATCTATTCCTCTGCGGGAAATATGGGGTTTTGAGTCCCTTTCACTGAGGAATGTGGAGGTCTTGTCTATTCCATAGTTGGTTTTTGGAACGGTACCTGTGCTTATATCAAAGTCTGGTTTGATGCATCACCCCACCTCTCCTTCCCCATTAAGCAGGCAAAAGAGTGTCTTCTAAATGTGAGACTCTGTTCTCTTGCCTAACTCAGTTCATGTGTAGCCATGTTTACAGGATCTTCCTAAGTGATATCTTATGATAAGTTTCTTTTCCTGTGTGACTTCTTTCACTTAGAATCATCGTACCTGAATCCACTCATTTTGCTGCTACTGGTCTTATGACATTGATTTCGTGGCTGAGGGATATTCCATCGTACGTAAGTTCCACAATGTTTGGAACCATTTTTATATTTCCTGGGATATTTCAGGTGTACCCAGGTTGAGGTTCCTGTAAGCAGTGCAGCCCTCAATTTGGGGGTGGCTCTGTCTTATGGATTTTCAGTTTTCCCAAGGTATATTCCCTAGACTGGAAGTGCCCTTGGCTCTGTAGCTCTGTTGTTTACTTGTTTTAGGGGACACAATGCACTCCTCCAGTGAGGCAGTTGGCAACTTACATCCCGCCCATCAGCATAACAAGGCTCCCTGTTCTCCAGGGCCTGTCTTGCCTTTCTGGTTTTTACACATTTTGTGGATGTCCCTTTTGACCGGTGGGAAGTGATACTTCTTTGTAGTGCAGATTTGCATTGCCCGCTTGCTTGCTTGGCCAAAAAGGGCGTATGCGTTTTCTCCTGAATATATTCAGGAGAAAACGCATACGCCCTTTTTGGCCAAGTGCATCATGGTCGAAGTTGTGCCCCTCTTCCTGTGCTTTACAGGCGATTCCAACGTACCTCTTGAAATCTGTTTCCTGCTATTCTGCCTCGCTTTCAAGTCCGCCTCGTTGCCTTCCCTCAACAGATTTTTGGACGATACTTGGCCTTGATTACTCTGCCAGTTTGTGAATTGCTGTGCCCCTGAGCTCCATTTTTCAACTCGTTTTTTGTGAGCTGAACGCAAGTCCAAACTTTTGGTTCAGGACCTCTACTGGTTCCCGGTGGGAGGCTGAGACTTTGGTTCATTCTTCTTCCTGCCGGGAAATTAGAGTGATATGTGCCCATCCAAATGCCTAACAGCTACTCTCTCATTGGTTCTCCCTCTTCCCTTTCATCCTCTGCCAAATTGGCAACCTGTGCGAACCAGGAGCTTAAAGGGGCTGTCTCTCCAAGTTGGGAGATTGATAGGAAAGCAGTTGGAAAGTCAAACCGGAGCACCAGGAGAGGGGCTCTTCGTTGAGTTTTAGAAACCTTTTGTATTCACAGTGTGTCCATTCTCTAGGTTTCCCGTACACGTTATAGCTGTAGTAATATTCCCTTCCACCTGGAGAGCTGGGACCCATGGAATGGGTGCCATGCATTATTGCTTTAAAGGGTCTGCATTTGCTCACCCAATCTCACCAATCCTCTCAGTCCCAAGTGTCCAGCCTTATGCCACATCCAGCTGTCATTGTAGATAGGGTCATTCCAGGTTGCATCAGAGACCCTGAAGGAATTGTGAAGAATTCCCCTGTTTCTTTGTTCTGTTTTTGAAATTCCTTTTTAGAGTGGGTTTGAGCTGATTCTCGCGGCCATGTTTATGCCAGTCTAGTCACACTTGATTCCCTTACGGAGACATATCAATACATAGGTTTTAAGATTCTTACTAGTCAGATCTATTCCTCTGCGGGAAATATTTGGTTTTGAGTCCCTTTCACTGAGGAAGGTGGAGGTCTTGTCTATTCCATAGTTGGTTTTTGGAACGGTACCTGTGCTTATATCAAAGTCTGGTTTGATGCATCACCCCACCACTCCTTCCCCCTTAAGCAGGCAAAAGAGTGTTTTCTAAATGTGAGACTCTGTTCTCTTGCCTAACTCAGTTCATGTGTAGCCATGTTTACAGGATCTTCCTAAGTGATATCTTATGATAAGTTTCTTTTCCTGTGTGACTTCTTTCACTTAGAATCATCGTACCTGAATCCACTCATTTTGCTGCTACTGGTCTTATGACATTGATTTCGTGGCTGAGGGATATTCCATCGTACGTAAGTTCCACAATGTTTGGAACCATTTTTATATTTCCTGGGATATTTCAGGTGTACCCAGGTTGAGGTTCCTGTAAGCAGTGCAGCCCTCAATTTGGGGGTGGCTCTGTCTTATGGATTTTCAGTTTTCCCAAGGTATATTCCCTAGACTGGAAGTGCCCTTGGCTCTGGATCTCTGTTGTTTACTTGTTTTAGGGGACACAATGCACTCCTCCAGTGAGGCAGTTGGCAACTTACATCCCGCCCATCAGCATAACAAGGCTCCCTGTTCTCCAGGGCCTGTCTTGCCTTTCTGGTTTTTACACATTTTCTGGATGTCCCTTTTGAGCGCTGGGAAGTGATACTTCTTTGTAGTGCAGATTTGCATTGCCCGCTTGCTTGCTTGGCCAAAAAGGGCGTATGCGTTTTCTCCTGAATATATTCAGGAGAAAACGCATACGCCCTTTTTGGCCAAGTGCATCATTGTCGAAGTTGTGCCCCTCTTCCTGTGCTTTACAGGCGATTCCAACGTACCTCTTGAAATCTGTTTCCTGCTATTCTGCCTTGCTTTCAAGTCCGCCTCGTTGCCTTCCCTCAACAGATTTTTGGACGATAGTTGGCCTTGACTACTCTGCCAGTTTGTGAATTGCTGAGCCCCTGAGCTCCATTTTTCAACTCGTTTTTTGTGAGCTGAACGCAAGTCCAAACTTTTGGTTCAGGACCTATACTGGTTCCCGGTGGGTGGCTGAGACTTTGGTTCATTCTTCTTCCTGCCGGTAAATTAGAGTGACATGTGCCCATCCAAATGCCTAACAGCTACTCTCTCATTGGTTCTCCCTCTTCCCTTTCATCCTCTGCCAAATTGGCAACCTGTGCGAACCAGGAGCTTAAAGGGGCTGTCTCTCCAAGTTGGGAGATTGATAGGAAAGCAGTTGGAAAGTCAAACCGGAGCACCAGGAGAGGGGCTCTTCGTTGAGTTTTAGAAACCTGTCGTATTCACAGTGTGTCCATTCTCTAGGTTTCCCGTACACGTTATAGCTGTAGTAATATTCCCTTCCACCTGGAGAGCTGGGACCCATGGAATGGGTGCCATACATTATTGCTTTAAAGGGTCTGCATTTGCTCACGCAATCTCACCAATCCTCTCAGTCCCAAGTGTCCAGCCTTATGCCACATCCAGTTGTCATTGTAGATAGGGTCATTCCAGGTTGCATCAGAGACCCTGAAGGAATTGTAAAGAATTTCCCTGTTTCTTTGTTCTGTTTTTGAAATTCCTTTTTAGAGTGGGTTTGAGCTGATTCTCGCGGCCATGTTTATGCCAGTCTAGACACACTTGATTCCCTTATGGAGACATATCAATACATAGGTTTTAAGATTCTTACTAGTCAGATCTATTCCTCTGCGGTAAATATGGGGTTTTGAGTCCCTTTCACTGAGGAACGTGGAGGTCTTGTCTATTCCATAGTTGGTTTTTGGAACGGTACCTGTGCTTATATCAAAGTCTGGTTTGATGCATCACCCCACCACTCCTTCCCCCTTAAGCAGGCAAAAGAGTGTTTTCTAAATGTGAGACTCTGTTCTCTTGCCTAACTCAGTTCATGTGTAGCCATGTTTACAGGATCTTCCTAAGTGATATCTTATGATAAGTTTCTTTTCCTGTGTGACTTCTTTCACTTAGAATCATCGTACCTGAATCCACTCATTTTGCTGCTACTGGTCTTATGACATTGATTTCGTGGCTGAGGGATATTCCATCGTACGTAAGTTCCACAATGTTTGGAACCATTTTTATATTTCCTGGGATATTTCAGGTGTACCCAGGTTGAGGTTCCTGTAAGCAGTGCAGCCCTCAATTTGGGGGTGGCTCTGTCTTATGGATTTTCAGTTTTCCCAAGGTATATTCCCTAGACTGGAAGTGCCCTTGGCTCTGTAGCTCTGTTGTTTACTTGTTTTAGGGGACACAATGCACTCCTCCAGTGAGGCAGTTGGCAACTTACATCCCGCCCATCAGCATAACAAGGCTCCCTGTTCTCCAGGGCCTGTCTTGCCTTTCTGGTTTTTACACATTTTGTGGATGTCCCTTTTGACCGGTGGGAAGTGATACTTCTTTGTAGTGCAGATTTGCATTGCCCGCTTGCTTGCTTGGCCAAAAAGGGCGTATGCGTTTTCTCCTGAATATATTCAGGAGAAAACGCATACGCCCTTTTTGGCCAAGTGCATCATGGTCGAAGTTGTGCCCCTCTTCCTGTGCTTTACAGGCGATTCCAACGTACCTCTTGAAATCTGTTTCCTGCTATTCTGCCTCGCTTTCAAGTCTGCCTCGTTGCCTTCCCTCAACAGATTTTTGGACGATACTTGGCCTTGATTACTCTGCCAGTTTGTGAATTGCTGTGCCCCTGAGCTCCATTTTTCAACTCGTTTTTTGTGAGCTGAACGCAAGTCCAAACTTTTGGTTCAGGACCTCTACTGTTTCCCGGTGGGAGGCTGAGACTTTGGTTCATTCTTCTTCCTGCCGGGAAATTAGAGTGATATGTGCCCATCCAAATGCCTAACAGCTACTCTCTCATTGGTTCTCCCTATTCCCTTTCATCCTCTGCCAAATTGGCAACCTGTGCGAACCAGGAGCTTAAAGGGGCTGTCTCTCCAAGTTGGGAGATTGATAGGAAAGCAGTTGGAAAGTCAAACCGGAGCACCAGGAGAGGGGCTCTTCGTTGAGTTTTAGAAACCTGTCGTATTCACAGTGTGTCCATTCTCTAGGTTTCCCGTACACGTTATAGCTGTAGTAATATTCCCTTCCACCTGGAGAGCTGGGACCCATGGAATGGGTGCCATGCATTATTGCTTTAAAGGGTCTGCATTTGCTCACCCAATCTCACCTATCCTCTCAGTCCCAAGTGTCCAGCCTTATGCCACATCCAGCTGTCATTGTAGATAGGGTCATTCCAGGTTGCATCAGAGACCCTGAAGGAATTGTAAAGAATTTCCCTGTTTCTTTGTTCTGTTTTTGAAATTCCTTTTTAGAGTGGGTTTGAGTTGATTCTCGCGGCCATGTTTATGCCAGTCTAGTCACACTTGATTCCCTTACGGAGACATATCAATACATAGGTTTTAAGATTCTTACTAGTCAGATCTATTCCTCTGCGGGAAATATGGGGTTTAGAGTCCCTTTCACTGAGGAAGGTGGAGGTCTTGTCTATTCCATAGTTGGTTTTTGGAACGGTACCTGTGCTTATATCAAAGTCTGGTTTGATGCATCACCCCACCACTCCTTCCCCCTTAAGCAGGCAAAAGAGTGTTTTCTAAATGTGAGACTCTGTTCTCTTGCCTAACTCAGTTCATGTGTAGCCATGTTTACAGGATCTTCCTAAGTGATATCTTATGATAAGTTTCTTTTCCTGTGTGACTTCTTTCACTTAGAATCATCGTACCTGAATCCACTCATTTTGCTGCTACTGGTCTTATGACATTGATTTCGTGGCTGAGGGATATTCCATCGTACGTAAGTTCCACAATGTTTGGAACCATTTTTATATTTCCTGGGATATTTCAGGTGTACCCAGGTTGAGGTTCCTGTAAGCAGTGCAGCCCTCAATTTGGGGGTGGCTCTGTCTTATGGATTTTCAGTTTTCCCAAGGTATATTCCCTAGACTGGAAGTGCCCTTGGCTCTGTAGCTCTGTTGTTTACTTGTTTTAGGGGACACAATGCACTCCTCCAGTGAGGCAGTTGGCAACTTACATCCCGCCCATCAGCATAACAAGGCTCCCTGTTCTCCAGGGCCTGTCTTGCCTTTCTGGTTTTTACACATTTTGTGGATGTCCCTTTTGACCGGTGGGAAGTGATACTTCTTTGTAGTGCAGATTTGCATTGCCCGCTTGCTTGCTTGGCCAAAAAGGGCGTATGCGTTTTCTCCTGAATATATTCAGGAGAAAACGCATACGCCCTTTTTGGCCAAGTGCATCATTGTCGAAGTTGTGCCCCTCTTCCTGTGCTTTACAGGCGATTCCAACGTACCTCTTGAAATCTGTTTCCTGCTATTCTGCCTCGCTTTCAAGTCCGCCTCGTTGCCTTCCCTCAACAGATTTTTGGACGATAGTTGGCCTTGATTACTCTGCCAGTTTGTGAATTGCTGTGCCCCTGAGCTCCATTTTTCAACTCGTTTTTTGTGAGCTGAACGCAAGTCCAAACTTTTGGTTCAGGACCTATACTGGTTCCCGGTGGGTGGCTGAGACTTTGGTGAATTCTTCTTCCTGCCGGGAAATTAGAGTGACATGTGCCCATCCAAATGCCTAACAGCTACTCTCTCATTGGTTCTCCCTCTTCCCTTTCATCCTCTGCCAAATTGGCAACCTGTGCGAACCAGGAGCTTAAAGGGGCTGTCTCTCCAAGTTGGGAGATTGATAGGAAAGCAGTTGGAAAGTCAAACCGGAGCACCAGGAGAGGGGCTCTTCGTTGAGTTTTAGAAACCTTTCGTATTCACAGTGTGTCCATTCTCTAGGTTTCCCGTACACGTTATAGCTGTAGTAATATTCCCTTCCACCTGGAGAGCTGGGACCCATGGAATGGGTGCCATGCATTATTGCTTTAAAGGGTCTGCATTTGCTCACCCAATCTCACCAATCCTCTCAGTCCCAAGTGTCCAGCCTTATGCCACATCCAGCTGTCATTGTAGATAGGGTCATTCCAGGTTGCATCAGAGACCCTGAAGGAATTGTAAAGAATTTCCCTCTTTCTTTGTTCTGTTTTTGAAATTCCTTTTTAGAGTGGGTTTGAGCTGATTCTCGCGGCCATGTTTATGCCAGTCTAGACACACTTGATTCCCTTACGGAGACATATCAATACATAGGTTTTAAGATTCTTACTAGTCAGATCTATTCCTCTGCGGGAAATATGGGGTTTTGAGTCCCTTTCACTGAGGAAGGTGTAGGTCTTGTCTATTCCATAGTTGGTTTTTGGAACGGTACCTGTGCTTATATCAAACTCGGGTTTGATGCATCACCCCACCTCTCCTTCCCCCTTAAGCAGGCATAAGAGTGTTTTCTAAATGTGAGACTCTGTTCTCTTGCCTAACTCAGTTCATGTGTAGCCATGTTTACAGGATCTTCCTAAGTGATATCTTATGATAAGTTTCTTTTCCTGTGTGACTTCTTTCACTTAGAATCATCGTACCTGAATCCACTCATTTTGCTGCTACTGGTCTTATGACATTGATTTCGTGGCTGAGGGATATTCCATCGTACGTAAGTTCCACAATGTTTGGAACCATTTTTATATTTCCTGGGATATTTCAGGTGTACCCAGGTTGAGGTTCCTGTAAGCAGTGCAGCCCTCAATTTGGGGGTGGCTCTGTCTTATGGATTTTCAGTTTTCCCAAGGTATATTCCCTAGACTGGAAGTGCCCTTTGCTCTGTAGCTCTGTTGTTTACTTGTTTTAGGGGACACAATGCACTCCTCCAGTGAGGCAGTTGGCAACTTACATCCCACCCATCAGCATAACAAGGCTCCCTGTTCTCCAGGGCCTGTCTTGCCTTTCTGGTTTTTACACATTTTGTGGATGTCCCTTTTGACCGGTGGGAAGTGATACTTCTTTGTAGTGCAGATTTGCATTGCCCGCTTGCTTGCTTGGCCAAAAAGGGCGTATGCGTTTTCTCCTGAATATATTCAGGAGAAAACGCATACGCCCTTTTTGGCCAAGTGCATCATTGTCGAAGTTGTGCCCCTCTTCCTGTGCTTTACAGGCGATTCCAACGTACCTCTTGAACTCTGTTTCCTGCTATTCTGCCTCACTTTCAAGTCCGCCTCATTGCCTTCCCACAACAGATTTTGGGACGATAGTTGGCCTTGATTACTCTGCCAGTTTTTGAATTGCTGTTCCCCTGAGCTCCATTTTTCAACTCGTTTTTTGTGAGCTGAACGCAAGTCCAAACTTTTGGTTCAGGACCTATACTGGTTCCCGGTGGGAGGCTGAGACTTTGGTTCATTCTTCTTCCTGCCGGGAAATTAGAGTGACATGTGCCCATCCAAATGCCTAACAGCTACTCTCTCATTGGTTCTCCCTCTTCCCTTTCATCCTCTGCCAAATTGGCAACCTGTGCGAACCAGGAGCTTAAAGGGGCTGTCTCTCCAAGTTGGGAGATTGATAGGAAAGCAGTTGGAAAGTCAAACCGGAGCACCAGGAGAGGGGCTCTTCGTTGAGTTTTAGAAACCTGTCGTATTCACAGTGTGTCCATTCTCTAGGTTTCCCGTACACGTTATAGCTGTAGTAATATTCCCTTCCACCTGGAGAGCTGGGACCCATGGAATGGGTGCCATGCATTATTGCTTTAAAGGGTCTGCATTTGCTCACCCAATCTCACCAATCCTCTCAGTCCCAAGTGTCCAGCCTTATGCCACATCCAGCTGTCATTGTAGATAGGGTCATTCCAGGTTGCATCAGAGACCCTGAAGGAATTGTGAAGAATTTCCCTGTTTCTTTGTTCTGTTTTTGAAATTCCTTTTTAGAGTGGGTTTGAGCTGATTCTCGCGGCCCTGTTTATGCCAGTCTAGACACACTTGATTCCCTTACGGAGACATATCAATACATAGGTTTTAAGATTCTTACTAGTCAGATCTATTCCTCTGCGGGAAATATGGGGTTTTGAGTCCCTTTCACTGAGGAAGGTGTAGGTCTTGTCTATTCCATAGTTGGTTTTTGGAACGGTACCTGTGCTTATATCAAAGTCTGGTTTGATGCATCACCCCACCTCTCCTTCCCCCTTAAGCAGGCATAAGAGTGTTTTCTAAATGTGAGACTCTGTTCTCTTGCCTAACTCAGTTCATGTGTAGCCATGTTTACAGGATCTTCCTAAGTGATATCTTATGATAAGTTTCTTTTCCTGTGTGACTTCTTTCACTTAGAATCATCGTACCTGAATCCACTCATTTTGCTGCTACTGGTCTTATGACATTGATTTCGTGGCTGAGGGATATTCCATCGTACGTAAGTTCCACAATGTTTGGAACCATTTTTATATTTCCTGGGATATTTCAGGTGTACCCAGGTTGAGGTTCCTGTAAGCAGTGCAGCCCTCAATTTGGGGGTGGCTCTGTCTTATGGATTTTCAGTTTTCCTAAGGTATATTCCCTAGACTGGAAGTGCCCTTGGCTCTGTAGCTCTGTTGTTTACTTCTTTTAGGGGACACAATGCACTCCTCCAGTGAGGCAGTTGGCAACTTACATCCCGCCCATCAGCATAACAAGTCTCCCTGTTCTCCAGGGCCTGTCTTGCCTTTCTGGTTTTTACACATTTTGTGGATGTCCCCTTTGACCGGTGGGAAGTGATACTTCTTTGTACTGCAGATTTGAATTGCCCGCTTGCTTGCTTGGCCAAAAACGGCGTATGCGTTTTCTCCTGAATATATTCAGGAGAAAACGCATATGCCCTTTTTGGCCAAGTGCATCATTGTCGAAGTTGTGCCCCTCTTCCTGTGCTTTACAGGCGATTCCAACGTACCTCTTGAACTCTGTTTCCTGCTATTCTGCCTCGCTTTCAAGTCCGCCTCGTTGCCTTCCCTCAACAGATTTTTGGACGATAGTTGGCCTTGATTACTCTGCCAGTTTGTGAATTGCTGTGCCCCTGAGCTCCATTTTTCAACTCGTTTTTTGTGAGCTGAACGCAAGTCCAAACTTTTGGTTCAGGACCTCTACTGGTTCCCGGTGGGTGGCTGAGACTTTGGTTCATTCTTCTTCCTGACGGGAAATTAGAGTGACATGTGCCCATCCAAATGCCTAACAGCTACTCTCTCATTGGTTCTCCCTCTTCCCTTTCATCCTCTGCCAAATTGGCAACCTGTGCGAACCAGGAGCTTAAAGGGGCTGTCTCTCCAAGTTGGGAGATTGATAGGAAAGCAGTTGGAAAGTCAAACCGGAGCACCAGGAGAGGGGCTCTTCGTTGAGTTTTAGAAACCTTTTGTATTCACAGTGTGTCCATTCTCTAGGTTTCCGGTACACGTTATAGCTGTAGTAATATTCCCTTCCACCTGGAGAGCTGGGACCCATGGAATGGGTGCCATGCATTATTGCTTTAAAGGGTCTGCATTTGCTCACCCAATCTCACCAATCCTCTCAGTCCCAAGTGTCCAGCCTTATGCCACATCCAGCTGTCATTGTAGATAGGGTCATTCCAGGTTGCATCAGAGACCCTGAAGGAATTGTAAAGAATTTCCCTGTTTCTTTGTTCTGTTTCTGAAATTCCTTTTTAGAGTGGGTTTGAGCTGATTCTCGCTGCCATGTTTATGCCAGTCTAGACACACTTGATTCCCTTACGGAGACATATCAGTACATAGGTTTTAAGATTCTTACTAGTCAGATCTATTCCTCTGCGGGAAATATGGGGTTTTGAGTCCCTTTCACTGAGGAAGGTGTAGGTCTTGTCTATTCCATAGTTGGTTTTTGGAACGGTACCTGTGCTTATATCAAACTCGGGTTTGATGCATCACCCCACCTCTCCTTCCCCCTTAAGCAGGCATAAGAGTGTTTTCTAAATGTGAGACTCTGTTCTCTTGCCTAACTCAGTTCATGTGTAGCCATGTTTACAGGACCTTCCTAAGTGATATCTTATGATAAGTTTCTTTTCCTGTGTGACTTCTTTCACTTAGAATCATCGTACCTGAATCCACTCATTTTGCTGCTACTGGTCTTATGACATTGATTTCGTGGCTGAGGGATATTCCATCGTACGTAAGTTCCACAATGTTTGGAACCATTTTTATATTTCCTGGGATATTTCAGGTGTACCCAGGTTAAGTTTCCTGTAAGCAGTGCAGCCCTCAATTTGGGGTGGCTCTGTCTTATGGATTTTCAGTTTTCCCAAGGTATATTCCCTAGACTGGAAGTGCCCTTGGCTCTGTAGCTCTGTTGTTTACTTGTTTTAGGGGACACAATGCACTCCTCCAGTGAGGCAGTTGTCAACTTACATCCCGCCCATCAGCATAACAAGGCTCCCTGTTCTCCAGGGCCTGTCTTGCCTTTCTGGTTTTTACACATTTACTGGATGTCCTTTTGACCGGTGGGAAGTGATACTCCTTTGTAGTGCAGATTTGCATTGCCCGCTTGCTTGCTTGGCCAAAAAGGGCGTATGCGTTTTCTCCTGAATATATTCAGGAGAAAACGCATACACCCTTTTTGGCCAAGTGCATCATTGTCGAAGTTGTGCCCCTCTTCCTGTGCTTTACAGGCGATTCCAACGTACCTCTTGAAATCTGTTTCCTGCTATTCTGCCTCGCTTTCAAGTCCGCCTCGTTGCCTTCCCTCAACAGATTTTTGGACGATAGTTGGCCTTGATTACTCTGCCAGTTTGTGAATTGCTGTGCCCCTGAGCTCCATTTTTCAACTCGTTTTTTGTGAGCTGAACGCAAGTCCAAACTTTTGGTTCAGGACCTATACTGGTTCCCGGTGGGTGGCTGAGACTTTGGTTGATTCTTCTTCCTGACGGGAAATTAGAGTGACATGTGCCCTTCCAAATGCCTAACAGCTACTCTCTCATTGGTTCTCCCTCTTTCCTTTCATCCTCTGCCAAATTGGCAACGTGTGCGAACCAGGAGCTTAAAGGGGCTGTCTCTCCAAGTTGGGAGATTGATAGGAAAGCAGTTGGAAAGTCAAACTGGAGCACCACGAGAGGGGCTCTTCGTTGAGTTTTAGAAACCTTTCGTATTCACAGTGTGTCCATTCTCTAGGTTTCCCGTACACGTTATAGCTGTAGTAATATTCCCTTCAACCTGGAGAGCTGGGACCCATGGAATGGGTGCCATGCATTAATGCTTTAAAGGGTCTGCATTTGCTCACCCAATCTCACCAATCCTCTCAGTCCCAAGTGTCCAGCCTTATGCCACATCCAACTGTCATTGTAGATAGGGTCATTCCAGGTTGCATCAGAGACCCTGAAGGAATTGTAAAGAATTTCCCTGTTTCTTTGTTCTGTTTTTGAAATTCCTTTTTAGAGTGGGTTTGAGCTGATTCTCGCTGCCATGTTTATGCCAGTCTAGACACACTTGATTCCCTTACGGAGACATATCAATACATAGGTTTTAAGATTCTTACTAGCCAGATCTATTCCTCTGTGGGAAATATGGGGTTTTGAGTCCCTTTCACTGAGGAAGGTGTACGTCTTGTCTATTCCATAGTTGGTTTTTGGAACGGTACCTGTGCTTATATCAAAGTCTGGTTTGATGCATCACCCCACCTCTCCTTCCCCCTTAAGCAGGCATAAGAGTGTTTTCTAAATGTGAGACTCTGTTCTCTTGCCTAACTCAGTTCATGTGTAGCCATGTTTACAGGATCTTCCTAAGTGATATCTTATGATAAGTTTCTTTTCCTGTGTGACTTCTTTCACTTAGAATCATCGTACCTGAATCCACTCATTTTGCTGCTACTGGTCTTATGACATTGATTTCGTGGCTGAGGGATATTCCATCGTACGTAAGTTCCACAATGTTTGGAACCATTTTTATATTGCCTGGGATATTTCAGGTGTACCCAGGTTGAGGTTCTTGTAAGCAGTGCAGCCCTCAATTTGGGGGTGGCTCTGTCTTATGGATTTTCAGTTTTCCCAAGGTATATTCCCTAGACTGGAAGTGCCCTTGGCTCTGTAGCTCTGTTGTTTACTTGTTTTAGGGAACACAATGCACTCCTCCAGTGAGGCAGTTGGCAACTTACATCCCGCCCATCAGCATAACAAGGCTCCCTGTTCTCCAGGGCCTGTCTTGCCTTTCTGGTTTTTACACATTTTGTGGATGTCCCTTTTGACCGGTGGGAAGTGATACTTCTTTGTAGTGCAGATTTGCATTGCCCGCTTGCTTGCTTGGCCAAAAACGGCGTATGCGTTTTCTCCTGAATATATTCAGGAGAAAACGCATACGCCCTTTTTGGCCAAGTGCATCATTGTCGAAGTTGTGCCCCTCTTCCTGTGCTTTACAGGCGATTCCAACGTACCTCTTGAAATCTGTTTCCTGCTATTCTGCCTCGCTTTCAAGTCCGCCTCGTTGCCTTCCCTCAACAGATTTTTGGACGATAGTTGGCCTTGATTACTCTGCCAGTTTGTGAATTGCTGTGCCCCTGAGCTCCATTTTTCAACTCGTTTTTTGTGAGCTGAACGCAAGTCCAAACTTTTGGTTCAGGACCTATACTGGTTCCCGGTGTGTGGCTGAGACTTTGGTTCATTCTTCTTCCTGCCGGGAAATTAGAGTGACATGTGCCCATCCAAATGCCTAGCAGCTACTCTCTCATTGGTTCTCCCTCTTCCCTTTCATCCTCTGCCAAATTGGCAACATGTGCGAACCAGGAGCTTAAAGGGGCTGTCTCTCCAAGTTGGGAGATTGATAGGAAAGCAGTTGGAAAGTCAAACCGGAGCACCAGGAGAGGGGTTCTTCGTTGAGTTTTAGAAACCTGTCGTATTCACAGTGTGTCCATTCTCTAGGTTTCCCGTACACGTTATAGCTGTAGTAATATTCCCTTCAACCTGGAGAGCTGGGACCCATGGAATGGGTGCCATGCATTATTGCTTTAAAGGGTCTGCATTTGCTCACCCAATCTCACCAATCCTCTCAGTCCCAAGTGTCCAGCCTTATGCCACATCCAGCTGTCATTGTAGATAGGGTCATTCCAGGTTGCATCAGAGACCCTGAAGGAATTGTGAAGAATTTCCCTGTTTCTTTGTTCTGTTTTTGAAATTCCTTTTTAGAGTGGGTTTGAGCTGATTCTCGCTGCCCTGTTTATGCCAGTCTAGACACACTTGATTCCCTTACGGAGACATATCAGTACATAGGTTTTAAGATTCTTACTAGTCAGATCTATTCCTCTGCGGGAAATATGGGGTTTTCAGTCCCTTTCACTGTGGATGGTGTAGGTCTTGTCTATTCCATAGTTGGTTTTTGGAACGGTACCTGTGCTTATATCAAACTCAGGTTTGATGCATCACCCCACCTCTCCTTCCCCTTAAGCAGGCATAAGAGTGTTTTCTAAATGTGAGACTCTGTTCTCTTGCCTAACTCAGTTCATGTGTAGCCATGTTTACAGGATCTTCCTAAGTGATATCTTATGATAAGTTTCTTTTCCTGTGTGACTTCTTTCACTTAGAATCATCGTACCTGAATCCACTCATTTTGCTGCTACTGGTCTTATGACATTGATTTCGTGGCTGAGGGATATTCCATCGTACGTAAGTTCCACAATGTTTGGAACCATTTTTATATTTCCTGGGATATTTCAGGTGTACCCAGGTTGAGGTTCTTGTAAGCAGTGCAGCCCTCAATTAGGGGGTGGCTCTGTCTTATGGATTTTCAGTTTTCCCAAGGTATATTCCCTAGACTGGAAGTGCCCTTGGCTCTGTAGCTCTGTTGTTTACTTGCTTTAGGGAACACAATGCACTCCTCCAGTGAGGCAGTTGGCAACTTACATCCCGCCCATCAGCATAACAGGGCTCCCTGTTCTCCAGGGCCTGTCTTGCCTTTCTGGTTTTTTACACATTTTGTGGATGTCCCTTTTGACCGGTGGGAAGTGATACTTCTTTGTAGTGCAGATTTGCATTGCCCGCTTGCTTGCTTGGCCAAAAACGGCGTATGCGTTTTCTCCTGAATATATTCAGGAGAAAACGCATACGCCCTTTTTGGCCAAGTGCATCATTGTCGAAGTTGTGCCCCTCTTCCTGTGCTTTACAGGCGATTCCAACGTACCTCTTGAAATCTGTTTCCTGCTATTCTGCCTCGCTTTCAAGTCCGCCTCGTTGCCTTCCCACAACAGATTTTTGGACGATAGTTGGCCTTGATTACTCTGCCAGTTTGTGAATTGCTGTGCCCCTGAGCTCCATTTTTCAACTCGTTACTTGTGAGTTGAACGCAAGTCCAAACTTTTGGTTCAGGACCTATACTGGTTCCGGTGGGTGGCTGAGACTTTGGTTCATTCTTCTTCCTGCCGGGAAATTAGAGTGACATGTGCCCATCCAAATGCCTAACAGATACTCTCTCATTGGTTCTCCCTCTTCCCTTTCATCCTCTGCCAAATTGGCAACCTGTGCGAACCAGGAGCTTAAAGGGGCTGTCTCTCCAAGTTGGGAGATTGATAGGAAAGCAGTTGGAAAGTCAAACTGGAGCACCAGGAGAGGGGCTCTTCCTTGAGTTTTAGAAACCTTTTGTATTCACAGTGTGTCCATTCTCTAGGTTTCCCGTACACGTTATAGCTGTAGTAATATTCCCTTCCACCTGGAGAGCTGGGACCCATGGAATGGGTGCCATGCATTATTGCTTTAAAGGGTCTGCATTTGCTCACCCAATCTCACCAATCCTCTCAGTCCCAAGTGTCCAGCCTTATGCCACATCCAGCTGTCATTGTAGATAGGGTCATTCCAGGTTGCATCAGAGACCCTGAAGGAATTGTGAAGAATTTCCCTGTTTCTTTGTTCTGTTTTTGAAATTCCTTTTTAGAGTGGGTTTCAGCTGATTCTCGCGGCCATATTTATGCCAGTCTAGACACACTTGATTCCCTTACGGAGACATATCAATACATAGGTTTTAAGATTCTTACTAGTCAGATCTATTCCTCTGCGGGAAATATGGGGTTTTGAGTCCCTTTCACTGAGGAAGGTGTAGGTCTTGTCTATTCCATAGTTGGTTTTTGGAACGGTACCTGTGCTTATATCAAAGTCTGGTTTGATGCATCACCCCACCTCTCCTTCCCCCTTAAGCAGGCATAAGAGTGTTTTCTAAATGTGAGACTCTGTTCTCTTGCCTAACTCAGTTCATGTGT
This sequence comes from Mesoplodon mirus, assembly GCF_964341445.2. NCBI lineage: Eukaryota > Metazoa > Chordata > Mammalia > Artiodactyla > Ziphiidae > Mesoplodon > Mesoplodon mirus. Next base: position 4,469,175 of record NW_028295801.1, on the reverse strand, counting down.
AGCCATGTTTACAGGATCTTCCTAAGTGATATCTTATGATAAGTTTCTTTTCCTGTGTGACTTCTTTCACTTAGAATCATCGTACCTGAATCCACTCATTTTGCTGCTACTGGTCTTATGACATTGATTTCGTGGCTGAGGGATATTCCATCGTACGTAAGTTCCACAATGTTTGGAACCATTTTTATATTTCCTGGGATATTTCAGGTGTACCCAGGTTGAGGTTCCTGTAAGCAGTGCAGCCCTCAATTTGGGGGTGGCTCTGTCTTATGGATTTTCAGTTTTCCCAAGGTATATTCCCTAGACTGGAAGTGCCCTTGGCTCTGTAGCTCTGTTGTTTACTTGTTTTAGGGGACACAATGCACTCCTCCAGTGAGGTAGTTGGCAACTTACATCCCGCCCATCAGCATAACAAGGCTCCCTGTTCTCCAGGGCCTGTCTTGCCTTTCTGGTTTTTACACATTTTCTGGATGTCCCTTTTGACCGGTGGGAAGTGATACTTCTTTGTAGTGCAGATTTGCATGGCCCGCTTGCTTGCTTTGCCAAAAAGGGCGTATGCGTTTTCTCCTGAATATATTCAGGAGAAAACGCATACGCCCTTTTTGGCCAAGTGCATCATTGTCGAAGTTGTGCCCCTCTTCCTGTGCTTTACAGTCGATTCCAACGTACCTCTTGAAATCTGTTTCCTGCTATTCTGCCTCGCTTTCAAGTCCGCCTCGTTGCCTTCCCACAACAGATTTTTGGACGATAGTTGGCCTTGATTACTCTGCCAGTTTGTGAATTGCTGTGCCCCTGAGCTCCATTTTTCAACTCGTTTTTTGTGAGCTGAACGCAAGTCCAAACTTTTGGTTCAGGACCTCTACTGGTTCCCGGTGGGAGGCTGAGACTTTGGTTCATTCTTCTTCCTGCCGGGAAATTAGAGTGACATGTGCCCATCCAAATGCCTAACAGCTACTCTCTCATTGGTTCTCCCTCTTCCCTTTCATCCTCTGCCAAATTGGCAACCTGTGCGAACCAGGAGCTTAAAGGGGCTGTCTCTCCAAGTTGGGAGATTGATAGGAAAGCAGTTGGAAAGTCAAACCGGAGCACCAGGAGAGGGGCTCTTCGTTGAGTTTTAGAAACCTTTCATATTCACAGTGTGTCCATTCTCTAGGTTTCCCGTACACGTTATAGCTGTAGTAATATTCCCTTCCACCTGGAGAGCTGGGACCCATGGAATGGGTGCCATGCATTATTGCTTTAAAGGGTCTGCATTTGCTCACCCAATCTCACCAATCCTCTCAGTCCCAAGTGTCCAGCCTTATGCCACATCCAGCTGTCATTGTAGATAGGGTCATTCCAGGTTGCATCAGAGACCCTGAAGGAATTGCAAAGAATTTCCCTGTTTCTTTGTTCTGTTTTTGAAATTCCTTTTTAGAGTGGGTTTGAGCTGATTCTCGCGGCCATATTTATGCCAGTCTAGACACACTTGATTCCCTTACGGAGACATATCAATACATAGGTTTTAAGATTCTTACTAGTCAGATCTATTCCTCTGCGGGAAATATGGGGTTTTGAGTCCCTTTCACTGAGGAAGGTGTAGGTCTTGTCTATTCCATAGTTGGTTTTTGGAACGGTACCTGTGCTTATATCAAACTCGGGTTTGATGCATCACCCCACCTCTCCTTCCCCCTTAAGCAGGCATAAGAGTGTTTTCTAAATGTGAGACTCTGTTCTCTTGCCTAACTCAGTTCATGTGTAGCCATGTTTACAGGATCTTCCTAAGTGATATCTTATGATAAGTTTCTTTTCCTGTGTGACTTCTTTCACTTAGAATCATCGTACCTGAATCCACTCATTTTGCTGCTACTGGTCTTATGACATTGATTTCGTGGCTGAGGGATATTCCATCGTACGTAAGTTCCACAATGTTTGGAACCATTTTTATATTTCCTGGGATATTTCAGGTGTACCCAGGTTGAGGTTCCTGTAAGCAGTGCAGCCCTCAATTTGGGGGTGGCTCTGTCTTATGGATTTTCAGTTTTCCCAAGGTATATTCCCTAGACTGGAAGTGCCCTTGGCTCTGTAGCTCTGTTGTTTACTTGTTTTAGGGGACACAATGCACTCCTCCAGTGAGGTAGTTGGCAACTTACATCCCGCCCATCAGCATAACAAGGCTCCCTGTTCTCCAGGGCCTGTCTTGCCTTTCTGGTTTTTACACATTTTCTGGATGTCCCTTTTGACCGGTGGGAAGTGATACTTCTTTGTAGTGCAGATTTGCATGGCCCGCTTGCTTGCTTTGCCAAAAAGGGCGTATGCGTTTTCTCCTGAATATATTCAGGAGAAAACGCATACGCCCTTTTTGGCCAAGTGCATCATTGTCGAAGTTGTGCCCCTCTTCCTGTGCTTTACAGTCGATTCCAACGTACCTCTTGAAATCTGTTTCCTGCTATTCTGCCTCGCTTTCAAGTCCGCCTCGTTGCCTTCCCACAACAGATTTTTGGACGATAGTTGGCCTTGATTACTCTGCCAGTTTGTGAATTGCTGTGCCCCTGAGCTCCATTTTTCAACTCGTTTTTTGTGAGCTGAACGCAAGTCCAAACTTTTGGTTCAGGACCTCTACTGGTTCCCGGTGGGAGGCTGAGACTTTGGTTCATTCTTCTTCCTGCCGGGAAATTAGAGTGACATGTGCCCATCCAAATGCCTAACAGCTACTCTCTCATTGGTTCTCCCTCTTCCCTTTCATCCTCTGCCAAATTGGCAACCTGTGCGAACCAGGAGCTTAAAGGGGCTGTCTCTCCAAGTTGGGAGATTGATAGGAAAGCAGTTGGAAAGTCAAACCGGAGCACCAGGAGAGGGGCTCTTCGTTGAGTTTTAGAAACCTTTCATATTCACAGTGTGTCCATTCTCTAGGTTTCCCGTACACGTTATAGCTGTAGTAATATTCCCTTCCACCTGGAGAGCTGGGACCCATGGAATGGGTGCCATGCATTATTGCTTTAAAGGGTCTGCATTTGCTCACCCAATCTCACCAATCCTCTCAGTCCCAAGTGTCCAGCCTTATGCCACATCCAGCTGTCATTGTAGATAGGGTCATTCCAGGTTGCATCAGAGACCCTGAAGGAATTGCAAAGAATTTCCCTGTTTCTTTGTTCTGTTTTTGAAATTCCTTTTTAGAGTGGGTTTGAGCTGATTCTCGCGGCCATATTTATGCCAGTCTAGACACACTTGATTCCCTTACGGAGACATATCAATACATAGGTTTTAAGATTCTTACTAGTCAGATCTATTCCTCTGCGGGAAATATGGGGTTTTGAGTCCCTTTCACTGAGGAAGGTGTAGGTCTTGTCTATTCCATAGTTGGTTTTTGGAACGGTACCTGTGCTTATATCAAACTCGGGTTTGATGCATCACCCCACCTCTCCTTCCCCCTTAAGCAGGCATAAGAGTGTTTTCTAAATGTGAGACTCTGTTCTCTTGCCTAACTCAGTTCATGTGTAGCCATGTTTACAGGATCTTCCTAAGTGATATCTTATGATAAGTTTCTTTTCCTGTGTGACTTCTTTCACTTAGAATCATCGTACCTGAATCCACTCATTTTGCTGCTACTGGTCTTATGACATTGATTTCATGGCTGAGGGATATTCCATCGTACGTAAGTTCCACAATGTTTGGAACCATTTTTATATTTCCTGGGATATTTCAGGTGTACCCAGGTTGAGGTTCCTGTAAGCAGTGCAGCCCTCAATTTGGGGGTGGCTCTGTCTTATGGATTTTCAGTTTTCCCAAGGTATATTCCCTAGACTGGAAGTGCCCTTGGCTCTGTAGCTCTGTTCTTTACTTGTTTTAGGGAACACAATGCACTCCTCCAGTGAGGCAGTTGGCAACTTACATCCCGCCCATCAGCATAACAAGGCTCCCTGTTCTCCAGGGCCTGTCTTGCCTTTCTGGTTTTTTACACATTTTGTGGATGTCCCTTTTGACCGGTGGGAAGTGATACTTCTTTGTAGTGCAGATTTGCATTGCCCGCTTGCTTGCTTGGCCAAAAACGGCGTATGCGTTTTCTCCTGAATATATTCAGGAGAAAACACATACGCCCTTTTTGGCCAAGTGCATCATTGTCGAAGTTGTGCCCCTCTTCCTGTGCTTTACAGGCGATTCCAACGTACCTCTTGAAATCTGTTTCCTGCTATTCTGCCTCGCTTTCACGTCCGCCTCGTTGCCTTCCCTCAACAGATTTTTGGACGATAGTTGGCCTTGATTACTCTGCCAGTTTGTGAATTGCTGTGCCCCTGAGCTCCATTTTTCAACTCGTTTCTTGTGAGCTGAACGCAAGTCAAAACTTTTGGTTCAGGACCTATACTGGTTCCCGGTGGGTGGCTGAGACTTTGGTTAATTCTTCTTCCTGCCGGGAAATTAGAGTGACATGTGCCCATCCAAATGCCTAGCAGCTACTCTCTCGTTGGTTCTCCCTCTTCCCTTTCATCCTCTGCCAAATTGGCAACCTGTGCGAACCAGGAGCTTAAAGGGGCTGTCTCTCCAAGTTGGGAGATTGATAGGAAAGCAGTTAGAAAGTCAAACCGGAGCACCAGGAGAGGGGCTCTTCGTTGAGTTTTAGAAACCTGTCGTATTCACAGTGTGTCCATTCTCTAGGTTTCCCGTACACGTTATAGCTGTAGTAATATTCCCTTCAACCTGGAGAGCTGGGACCCATGGAATGGGTGCCATGCATTATTGCTTTAAAGGGTCTGCATTTGCTCACCCAATCTCACCAATCCTCTCAGTCCCAAGTGTCCAGCCTTATGCCACATCCAGCTGTCATTGTAGATAGGGTCATTCCAGGTTGCATCAGAGACCCTGAAGGAATTGTAAAGAATTTCCCTGTTTCTTTGTTCTGTTTTTGAAATTCCTTTTTAGAGTGGGTTTGAGCTGATTCTCGCTGCCATGTTTATGCCAGTCTAGACACACTTGATTCCCTTACGGAGACATATCAGTACATAGGTTTTAAGATTCTTACTAGTCAGATCTATTCCTCTGCGGGAAATATGGGGTTTTGAGTCCCTTTCACTGAGGAAGGTGTAGGTCTTGTCTATTCCATAGTTGGTTTTTGGAACGGTACCTGTGCTTATATCAAAGTCTGGTTTGATGCATCACCCCACCTCTCCTTCCCCCTTAAGCAGGCATAAGAGTGTTTTCTAAATGTGAGACTCTGTTCTCTTGCCTAACTCAGTACATGTGTAGCCATGTTTACAGGATCTTCCTAAGTGATATCTTATGATAAGTTTCTTTTCCTGTGTGACTTCTTTCACTTAGAATCATCGTACCTGAATCCACTCATTTTGCTGCTACTGGTCTTATGACATTGATTTCGTGGCTGAGGGATATTCCATCGTACGTAAGTTCCACAATGTTTGGAACCATTTTTATATTTCCTGGGATATTTCAGGTGTACCCAGGTTGAGGTTCCTGTAAGCAGTGCAGCCCTCAATTTGGGGGTGGCTCTGTCTTATGGATTTTCAGTTTTCCCAAGGTATATTCCCTAGACTGGAAGTGCCCTTGGCTCTGTAGCTCTGTTGTTTACTTGTTTTAGGGGACACAATGCACTCCTCCAGTGAGGCAGTTGGCAACTTACATCCCGCCCATCAGCATAACAAGGCTCCCTGTTCTCCAGGGCCTGTCTTGCCTTTCTGGTTTTTTACACATTTTGTGGATGTCCCATTTGACCGGTGGGAAGTGATACTTCTTTGTAGTGCAGATTTGCATTGCCCGCTTGCTTGCTTGGCCAAAAAGGGCGTATGCGTTTTCTCCTGAATATATTCAGGAGAAAACGCATACGCCCTTTTTGGCCAAGTGCATCATTGTCGAAGTTGTGCCCCTCTTCCTGTGCTTTACAGGCGATTCCAACGTACCTCTTGAAATCTGTTTCCTGCTATTCTGCCTCGATTTCAAGTCCGCCTCGTTGCCTTCCCACAACAGATTTTTGGACGATAGTTGGCCTTGATTACTCTGCCAGTTTGTGAATTGCTGTGCCCCTGAGCTCCATTTTTCAACTCGTTTCTTGTGAGCTGAACGCAAGTCCAAACTTTTGGTTCAGGACGTATACTGGTTCCGGTGTGTGGCTGAGACTTTGGTTCATTCTACTTCCTGCCGGGAAATTAGAGTGACATGTGCCCATCCAAATGCCTAACAGCTACTCTCTCATTGGTTCTCCCTCTTCCCTTTCATCCTCTGCCAAATTGGCAACCTGTGCGAACCAGGAGCTTAAAGGGGCTGTCTCTCCACGTTGGGAGATTGATAGGAATGCAGTTGGAAAGTCAAACCGGAGCACCAGGAGAGGGGCTCTTCCTTGAGTTTTAGAAACCTGTCGTATTCACAGTGTGTCCATTCTCTAGGTTTCCCGTACACGTTATAGCTGTAGTAATATTCCCTTCCACCTGGAGAGCTGGGACCCTTGGAATGGGTGCCATGCATTATTGCTTTAAAGGGTCTGCATTTGCTCACCCAATCTCACCAATCCTCTCAGTCCCAAGTGTCCAGCCTTATGCCACATCCAGCTGTCATTGTAGATAGGGTCATTCCAGGTTGCATCAGAGACCCTGAAGGAATTGTAAAGAATTTCCCTGTTTCTTTGTTCTGTTTTTGAAATTCCTTTTTAGAGTGGGTTTGAGCTGATTCTCGCGGCCGTATTTATGCCAGTCTAGACACACTTGATTCCCTTACGGAGACATATCAATACATAGGTTTTAAGATTCTTACTAGTCAGATCTATTCCTCTGTGGGAAATATGGGGTTTTGAGTCCCTTTCACTGAGGAAGGTGTAGGTCTTGTCTATTCCATAGTTGGTTTTTGGAACGGTACCTGTGCTTATATCAAAGTCTGGTTTGATGCATCACCCCACCTCTCCTTCCCCCTTAAGCAGGCATAAGAGTGTTTTCTAAATGTGAGACTCTGTTCTCTTGCCTAACTCAGTTCATGTGTAGCCATGTTTACAGGATCTTCCTAAGTGATATCTTATGATAAGTTTCTTTTCCTGTGTGACTTCTTTCACTTAGAATCATCGTACCTGAATCCACTCATTTTGCTGCTACTGGTCTTATGACATTGATTTCGTGGCTGAGGGATATTCCATCGTACGTAAGTTCCACAATGTTTGGAACCATTTTTATATTTCCTGGGATATTTCAGGTGTACCCAGGTTGAGGTTCCTGTAAGCAGTGCAGCCCTCAATTTGGGGGTGGCTCTGTCTTATGGATTTTCAGTTTTCCCAAGGTATATTCCCTAGACTGGAAGTGCCCTTGGCTCTGTAGCTCTGTTGTTTACTTGTTTTAGGGGACACAATGCACTCCTCCAGTGAGGCAGTTGGCAACTTACATCCCGCCCATCAGCATAACAGGGCTCCCTGTTCTCCAGGGCCTGTCTTGCCTTTCTGGTTTTTACACATTTACTGGATGTCCCTTTTGACCGGTGGGAAGTGATACTTCTTTGTAGTGCAGATTTGCATGGCCCGCTTGCTTGCTTTGCCAAAAAGGGCGTATGCGTTTTCTCCTGAATATATTCAGGAGAAAACGCATACGCCCTTTTTGGCCAAGTGCATCATTGTCGAAGTTGTGCCCCTCTTCCTGTGCTTTACAGTCGATTCCAGCGTACCTCTTGAAATCTGTTTCCTGCTATTCTGCCTTGCTTTCAAGTCCGCCTCGTTGCCTTCCCACAACAGATTTTTGGACGATAGTTGGCCTTGATTACTCTGCCAGTTTGTGAATTGCTGTGCCCCTGAGCTCCATTTTTCAACTCGTTTTTTGTGAGCTGAACGCAAGTCCAAACTTTTGGTTCAGGACCTCTACTGGTTCCCGGTGGGAGGCTGAGACTTTGGTTCATTCTTCTTCCTGCCGGGAAATTAGAGTGACATGTGCCCATCCAAATGCCTAACAGCTACTCTCTCATTGGTTCTCCCTCTTCCCTTTCATCCTCTGCCAAATTGGCAACCTGTGCGAACCAGGAGCTTAAAGGGGCTGTCTCTCCAAGTTGGGAGATTGATAGGAAAGCAGTTGGAAAGTCAAACCGGAGCACCAGGAGAGGGGCTCTTCGTTGAGTTTTAGAAACCTTTCATATTCACAGTGTGTCCATTCTCTAGGTTTCCCGTACACGTTATAGCTGTAGTAATATTCCCTTCCACCTGGAGAGCTGGGACCCATGGAATGGGTGCCATGCATTATTGCTTTAAAGGGTCTGCATTTGCTCACCCAATCTCACCAATCCTCTCAGTCCCAAGTGTCCAGCCTTATGCCACATCCAGCTGTCATTGTAGATAGGGTCATTCCAAGTTGCATCAGAGACCCTGAAGGAATTGTAATGAATTTCCCTGTTTCTTTGTTCTCTTTTTGAAATTCCTTTTTAGTGTGGGTTTGAGCTGATTCTCGCGGCCATATTTATGCCAGTCTAGACACACTTGATTCCCTTACGGAGACATATCAATACATAGGTTTTAAGATTCTTACTAGTCAGATCTATTCCTCTGTGGGAAATATGGGGTTTTGAGTCCCTTTCACTGAGGAAGGTGTAGGTCTTGTCTATTCCATAGTTGGTTTTTGGAACGGTACCTGTGCTTATATCAAAGTCTGGTTTGATGCATCACCCCACCTCTCCTTCCCCCTTAAGCAGGCATAAGAGTGTTTTCTAAATGTGAGACTCTGTTCTCTTGCCTAACTCAGTTCATGTGTAGCCATGTTTACAGGATCTTCCTAAGTGATATCTTATGATAAGTTTCTTTTCCTGTGTGACTTCTTTCACTTAGAATCATCGTACCTGAATCCACTCATTTTGCTGCTACTGGTCTTATGACATTGATTTCGTGGCTGAGGGATATTCCATCGTACGTAAGTTCCACAATGTTTGGAACCATTTTTATATTTCCTGGGATATTTCAGGTGTACCCAGGTTGAGGTTCCTGTAAGCAGTGCAGCCCTCAATTTGGGGGTGGCTCTGTCTTATGGATTTTCAGTTTTCCCAAGGTATATTCCCTAGACTGGAAGTGCCCTTGGCTCTGTAGCTCTGTTGTTTACTTGTTTTAGGGGACACAATGCACTCCTCCAGTGAGGCAGTTGGCAACTTACATCCCGCCCATCAGCATAACAGGGCTCCCTGTTCTCCAGGGCCTGTCTTGCCTTTCTGGTTTTTACACATTTACTGGATGTCCCTTTTGACCGGTGGGAAGTGATACTTCTTTGTAGTGCAGATTTGCATGGCCCGCTTGCTTGCTTTGCCAAAAAGGGCGTATGCGTTTTCTCCTGAATATATTCAGGAGAAAACGCATACGCCCTTTTTGGCCAAGTGCATCATTGTCGAAGTTGTGCCCCTCTTCCTGTGCTTTACAGGCGATTCCAACGTACCTCTTGAAATCTGTTTCCTGCTATTCTGCCTTGCTTTCAAGTCCGCCTCGTTGCCTTCCCACAACAGATTTTTGGACGATAGTTGGCCTTGATTACTCTGCCAGTTTGTGAATTGCTGTGCCCCTGAGCTCCATTTTTCAACTCGTTTTTTGTGAGCTGAACGCAAGTCCAAACTTTTGGTTCAGGACCTCTACTGGTTCCCGGTGGGAGGCTGAGACTTTGGTTCATTCTCCTTCCTGCCGGGAAATTAGAGTGACATGTGCCCATCCAAATGCCTAACAGCTACTCTCTCATTGGTTCTCCCTCTTCCCTTTCATCCTCTGCCAAATTGGCAACCTGTGCGAACCAGGAGCTTAAAGGGGCTGTCTCTCCAAGTTGGGAGATTGATAGGAAAGCAGTTGGAAAGTCAAACCGGAGCACCAGGAGAGGGGCTCTTCGTTGAGTTTTAGAAACCTTTCATATTCACAGTGTGTCCATTCTCTAGGTTTCCCGTACACGTTATAGCTGTAGTAATATTCCCTTCCACCTGGAGAGCTGGGACCCATGGAATGGGTGCCATGCATTATTGCTTTAAAGGGTCTGCATTTGCTCACCCAATCTCACCAATCCTCTCAGTCCCAAGTGTCCAGCCTTATGCCACATCCAGCTGTCATTGTAGATAGGGTCATTCCAGGTTGCAGCAGAGACCCTGAAGGAATTGTAAAGAATTTCCCTGTTTCTTTGTTCTGTTTTTGAAATTCCTTTTTAGAGTGGGTTTGAGCTGATTCTCGCTGCCATGTTTATGCCAGTCTAGACACACTTGATTCCCTTACGGAGACATATCAGTACATAGGTTTTAAGATTCTTACTAGTCAGATCTATTCCTCTGCGGGAAATATGGGGTTTTGAGTCCCTTTCACTGAGGAAGGTGTAGGTCTTGTCTATTCCATAGTTGGTTTTTGGAACGGTACCTGTGCTTATATCAAAGTCTGGTTTGATGCATCACCCCACCTCTCCTTCCCCCTTAAGCAGGCATAAGAGTGTTTTCTAAATGTGAGACTCTGTTCTCTTGCCTAACTCAGTACATGTGTAGCCATGTTTACAGGATCTTCCTAAGTGATATCTTATGATAAGTTTCTTTTCCTGTGTGACTTCTTTCACTTAGAATCATCGTACCTGAATCCACTCATTTTGCTGCTACTGGTCTTATGACATTGATTTCGTGGCTGAGGGATATTCCATCGTACGTAAGTTCCACAATGTTTGGAACCATTTTTATATTTCCTGGGATATTTCAGGTGTACCCAGGTTGAGGTTCCTGTAAGCAGTGCAGCCCTCAATTTGGGGGTGGCTCTGTCTTATGGATTTTCAGTTTTCCCAAGGTATATTCCCTAGACTGGAAGTGCCCTTGGCTCTGTAGCTCTGTTGTTTACTTGTTTTAGGGGACACAATGCACTCCTCCAGTGAGGCAGTTGGCAACTTACATCCCGCCCATCAGCATAACAAGGCTCCCTGTTCTCCAGGGCCTGTCTTGCCTTTCTGGTTTTTTACACATTTTGTGGATGTCCCATTTGACCGGTGGGAAGTGATACTTCTTTGTAGTGCAGATTTGCATTGCCCGCTTGCTTGCTTGGCCAAAAAGGGCGTATGCGTTTTCTCCTGAATATATTCAGGAGAAAACGCATACGCCCTTTTTGGCCAAGTGCATCATTGTCGAAGTTGTGCCCCTCTTCCTGTGCTTTACAGGCGATTCCAACGTACCTCTTGAAATCTGTTTCCTGCTATTCTGCCTCGATTTCAAGTCCGCCTCGTTGCCTTCCCACAACAGATTTTTGGACGATAGTTGGCCTTGATTACTCTGCCAGTTTGTGAATTGCTGTGCCCCTGAGCTCCATTTTTCAACTCGTTTCTTGTGAGCTGAACGCAAGTCCAAACTTTTGGTTCAGGACGTATACTGGTTCCGGTGTGTGGCTGAGACTTTGGTTCATTCTTCTTCCTGCCGGGAAATTAGAGTGACATGTGCCCATCCAAATGCCTAACAGCTACTCTCTCATTGGTTCTCCCTCTTCCCTTTCATCCTCTGCCAAATTGGCAACCTGTGCGAACCAGGAGCTTAAAGGGGCTGTCTCTCCACGTTGGGAGATTGATAGGAATGCAGTTGGAAAGTCAAACCGGAGCACCAGGAGAGGGGCTCTTCCTTGAGTTTTAGAAACCTGTCGTATTCACAGTGTGTCCATTCTCTAGGTTTCCCGTACACGTTATAGCTGTAGTAATATTCCCTTCCACCTGGAGAGCTGGGACCCTTGGAATGGGTGCCATGCATTATTGCTTTAAAGGGTCTGCATTTGCTCACCCAATCTCACCAATCCTCTCAGTCCCAAGTGTCCAGCCTTATGCCACATCCAGCTGTCATTGTAGATAGGGTCATTCCAGGTTGCATCAGAGACCCTGAAGGAATTGTAAAGAATTTCCCTGTTTCTTTGTTCTGTTTTTGAAATTCCTTTTTAGAGTGGGTTTGAGCTGATTCTCGCGGCCATATTTATGCCAGTCTAGACACACTTGATTCCCTTACGGAGACATATCAATACATAGGTTTTAAGATTCTTACTAGTCAGATCTATTCCTCTGTGGGAAATATGGGGTTTTGAGTCCCTTTCACTGAGGAAGGTGTAGGTCTTGTCTATTCCATAGTTGGTTTTTGGAACGGTACCTGTGCTTATATCAAAGTCTGGTTTGATGCATCACCCCACCTCTCCTTCCCCCTTAAGCAGGCATAAGAGTGTTTTCTAAATGTGAGACTCTGTTCTCTTGCCTAACTCAGTTCATGTGTAGCCATGTTTACAGGATCTTCCTAAGTGATATCTTATGATAAGTTTCTTTTCCTGTGTGACTTCTTTCACTTAGAATCATCGTACCTGAATCCACTCATTTTGCTGCTACTGGTCTTATGACATTGATTTCGTGGCTGAGGGATATTCCATCGTACGTAAGTTCCACAATGTTTGGAACCATTTTTATATTTCCTGGGATATTTCAGGTGTACCCAGGTTGAGGTTCCTGTAAGCAGTGCAGCCCTCAATTTGGGGGTGGCTCTGTCTTATGGATTTTCAGTTTTCCCAAGGTATATTCCCTAGACTGGAAGTGCCCTTGGCTCTGTAGCTCTGTTGTTTACTTGTTTTAGGGGACACAATGCACTCCTCCAGTGAGGCAGTTGGCAACTTACATCCCGCCCATCAGCATAACAGGGCTCCCTGTTCTCCAGGGCCTGTCTTGCCTTTCTGGTTTTTACACATTTACTGGATGTCCCTTTTGACCGGTGGGAAGTGATACTTCTTTGTAGTGCAGATTTGCATGGCCCGCTTGCTTGCTTTGCCAAAAAGGGCGTATGCGTTTTCTCCTGAATATATTCAGGAGAAAACGCATACGCCCTTTTTGGCCAAGTGCATCATTGTCGAAGTTGTGCCCCTCTTCCTGTGCTTTACAGTCGATTCCAGCGTACCTCTTGAAATCTGTTTCCTGCTATTCTGCCTTGCTTTCAAGTCCGCCTCGTTGCCTTCCCACAACAGATTTTTGGACGATAGTTGGCCTTGATTACTCTGCCAGTTTGTGAATTGCTGTGCCCCTGAGCTCCATTTTTCAACTCGTTTTTTGTGAGCTGAACGCAAGTCCAAACTTTTGGTTCAGGACCTATACTGGTTCCCGGTGGGAGGCTGAGACTTTGGTTCATTCTTCTTCCTGCCGGGAAATTAGAGTGACATGTGCCCATCCAAATGCCTAACAGCTACTCTCTCATTGGTTCTCCCTCTTCCCTTTCATCCTCTGCCAAATTGGCAACCTGTGCGAACCAGGAGCTTAAAGGGGCTGTCTCTCCAAGTTGGGAGATTGATAGGAAAGCAGTTGGAAAGTCAAACCGGAGCACCAGGAGAGGGGCTCTTCGTTGAGTTTTAGAAACCTTTCATATTCACAGTGTGTCCATTCTCTAGGTTTCCCGTACACGTTATAGCTGTAGTAATATTCCCTTCCACCTGGAGAGCTGGGACCCATGGAATGGGTGCCATGCATTATTGCTTTAAAGGGTCTGCATTTGCTCACCCAATCTCACCAATCCTCTCAGTCCCAAGTGTCCAGCCTTATGCCACATCCAGCTGTCATTGTAGATAGGGTCATTCCAAGTTGCATCAGAGACCCTGAAGGAATTGTAATGAATTTCCCTGTTTCTTTGTTCTCTTTTTGAAATTCCTTTTTAGAGTGGGTTTGAGCTGATTCTCGCGGCCATATTTATGCCAGTCTAGACACACTTGATTCCCTTACGGAGACATATCAATACATAGGTTTTAAGATTCTTACTAGTCAGATCTATTCCTCTGTGGGAAATATGGGGTTTTGAGTCCCTTTCACTGAGGAAGGTGTAGGTCTTGTCTATTCCATAGTTGGTTTTTGGAACGGTACCTGTGCTTATATCAAAGTCTGGTTTGATGCATCACCCCACCTCTCCTTCCCCCTTAAGCAGGCATAAGAGTGTTTTCTAAATGTGAGACTCTGTTCTCTTGCCTAACTCAGTTCATGTGTAGCCATGTTTACAGGATCTTCCTAAGTGATATCTTATGATAAGTTTCTTTTCCTGTGTGACTTCTTTCACTTAGAATCATCGTACCTGAATCCACTCATTTTGCTGCTACTGGTCTTATGACATTGATTTCGTGGCTGAGGGATATTCCATCGTACGTAAGTTCCACAATGTTTGGAACCATTTTTATATTTCCTGGGATATTTCAGGTGTACCCAGGTTGAGGTTCCTGTAAGCAGTGCAGCCCTCAATTTGGGGGTGGCTCTGTCTTATGGATTTTCAGTTTTCCCAAGGTATATTCCCTAGACTGGAAGTGCCCTTGGCTCTGTAGCTCTGTTGTTTACTTGTTTTAGGGGACACAATGCACTCCTCCAGTGAGGCAGTTGGCAACTTACATCCCGCCCATCAGCATAACAGGGCTCCCTGTTCTCCAGGGCCTGTCTTGCCTTTCTGGTTTTTACACATTTACTGGATGTCCCTTTTGACCGGTGGGAAGTGATACTTCTTTGTAGTGCAGATTTGCATTGCCCGCTTGCTTGCTTGGCCAAAAACGGCGTATGCGTTTTCTCCTGAATATATTCAGGAGAAAACGCATATGCCCTTTTTGGCCAAGTGCATCATTGTCGAAGTTGTGCCCCTCTTCCTGTGCTTTACAGGCGATTCCAACATACCTCTTGAAATCTGTTTCCTGCTATTCTGCCTCGCTTTCAAGTCCGCCTCGTTGCCTTCCCACAACAGATTTTTGGACGATAGTTGGCCTTGATTACTCTGCCAGTTTGTGAATTGCTGTGCCCCTGAGCTCCATTTTTCAACTCGTTTCTTGTGAGCTGAACGCAAGTCCAAACTTTTGGTTCAGGACCTCTACTGGTTCCGGTTGGTGGCTGAGACTTTGGTTCATTCTTCTTCCTGCCGGGAAATTAGAGTGACATGTGCCCATCCAAATGCCTAACAGCTACTCTCTCATTGGTTCTCCCTCTTCCCTTTCATCCTCTGCCAAATTGGCAACCTGTGCGAACCAGGAGCTTAAAGGGGCTGTCTCTCCAAGTTGGGAGATTGATAGGAAAGCAGTTGGAAAGTCAAACCGGAGCACCAGGAGAGGGGCTCTTCGTTGAGTTTTAGAAACCTTTCATATTCACAGTGTGTCCATTCTCTAGGTTTCCCGTACACGTTATAGCTGTAGTAATATTCCCTTCCACCTGGAGAGCTGGGACCCATGGAATGGGTGCCATGCATTATTGCTTTAAAGGGTCTGCATTTGCTCACCCAATCTCACCAATCCTCTCAGTCCCAAGTGTCCAGCCTTATGCCACATCCAGCTGTCATTGTAGATAGGGTCATTCCAGGTTGCATCAGAGACCCTGAAGGAATTGTAAAGAATTTCCCTGTTTCTTTGTTCTGTTTTTGAAATTCCTTTTTAGAGTGGGTTTGAGCTGATTCTCGCGGCCATATTTATGCCAGTCTAGACACACTTGATTCCCTTACGGAGACATATCAATACATAGGTTTTAAGATTCTTACTAGTCAGATCTATTCCTCTGCGGGAAATATGGGGTTTTGAGTCCCTTTCACTGAGGAAGGTGTAGGTCTTGTCTATTCCATAGTTGGTTTTTGGAACGGTACCTGTGCTTATATTAAAGTCTGGTTTGATGCATCATTCCACCTCTCCTTCCCCCTTAAGCAGGCATAAGAGTGTTTTCTAAATGTGAGACTCTGTTCTCTTGCCTAACTCAGTTCATGTGTAGCCATGTTTACAGGATCTTCCTAAGTGATATCTTATGATAAGTTTCTTTTCCTGTGTGACTTCTTTCACTTAGAATCATCGTACCTGAATCCACTCATTTTGCTGCTACTGGTCTTATGACATTGATTTCATGGCTGAGGGATATTCCATCGTACGTAAGTTCCACAATGTTTGGAACCATTTTTATATTTCCTGGGATATTTCAGGTGTACCCAGGTTGAGGTTCCTGTAAGCAGTGCAGCCCTCAATTTGGGGGTGGCTCTGTCTTATGGATTTTCAGTTTTCCCAAGGTATATTCCCTAGACTGGAAGTGCCCTTGGCTCTGTAGCTCTGTTCTTTACTTGTTTTAGGGAACACAATGCACTCCTCCAGTGAGGCAGTTGGCAACTTACATCCCGCCCATCAGCATAACAAGGCTCCCTGTTCTCCAGGGCCTGTCTTGCCTTTCTGGTTTTTTACACATTTTGTGGATGTCCCTTTTGACCGGTGGGAAGTGATACTTCTTTGTAGTGCAGATTTGCATTGCCCGCTTGCTTGCTTGGCCAAAAACGGCGTATGCGTTTTCTCCTGAATATATTCAGGAGAAAACGCATACGCCCTTTTTGGCCAAGTGCATCATGGTCGAAGTTGTGCCCCTCTTCCTGTGCTTTACAGGCGATTCCAACGTACCTCTTGAAATCTGTTTCCTGCTATTCTGCCTCGCTTTCAAGTCCGCCTCGTTGCCTTCCCTCAACAGATTTTTGGACGATAGTTGGCCTTGATTACTCTGCCAGTTTGTGAATTGCTGTGCCCCTGAGCTCCATTTTTCAACTCGTTTCTTGTGAGCTGAACGCAAGTCCAAACTTTTGGTTCAGGACCTATACTGGTTCCCGGTGGGTGGCTGAGACTTTGGTTAATTCTTCTTCCTGCCGGGAAATTAGAGTGACATGTGCCCATCCAAATGCCTAGCAGCTACTCTCTCGTTGGTTCTCCCTCTTCCCTTTCATCCTCTGCCAAATTGGCAACCTGTGCGAACCAGGAGCTTAAAGGGGCTGTCTCTCCAAGTTGGGAGATTGATAGGAAAGCAGTTGGAAAGTCAAACCGGAGCACCAGGAGAGGGGCTCTTCGTTGAGTTTTAGAAACCTTTCGTATTCACAGTGTGTCCATTCTCTAGGTTTCCCGTACATGTTATAGCTGTAGTAATATTCCCTTCAACCTGGAGAGCTGGGACCCATGGAATGGGTGCCATGCATTATTGCTTTAAAGGGTCTGCATTTGCTCACCCAATCTCACCAATCCTCTCAGTCCCAAGTGTCCAGCCTTATGCCACATCCAGCTGTCATTGTAGATAGGGTCATTCCAGGTTGCATCAGAGACCCTGAAGGAATTGTAAAGAATTTCCCTGTTTCTTTGTTCTGTTTTTGAAATTCCTTTTTAGAGTGGGTTTGAGCTGATTCTCGCGGCCATGTTTATGCCAGTCTAGACACACTTGATTCCCTTACGGAGACATATCAATACATAGGTTTTAAGATTCTTACTAGTCAGATCTATTCCTCTGCGGGAAATATGGGGTTTTGAGTCCCTTTCACTGAGGAAGGTGTAGGTCTTGTCTATTCCATAGTTGGTTTTTGGAACGGTACCTGTGCTTATATCAAAGTCTGGTTTGATGCATCACCCCACCTCTCCTTCCCCCTTAAGCAGGCATAAGAGTGTTTTCTAAATGTGAGACTCTGTTCTCTTGCCTAACTCAGTTCATGTGTAGCCATGTTTACAGGATCTTCCTAAGTGATATCTTATGATAAGTTTCTTTTCCTGTGTGACTTCTTTCACTTAGAATCATCGTACCTGAATCCACTCATTTTGCTGCTACTGGTCTTATGACATTGATTTCGTGGCTGAGGGATATTCCATCGTACGTAAGTTCCACAATGTTTGGAACCATTTTTATATTTCCTGGGATATTTCAGGTGTACCCAGGTTGAGGTTCCTGTAAGCAGTGCAGCCCTCAATTTGGGGGTGGCTCTGTCTTATGGATTTTCAGTTTTCCCAAGGTATATTCCCTAGACTGGAAGTGCCCTTGGCTCTGTAGCTCTGTTGTTTACTTGTTTTAGGGAACACAATGCACTCCTCCAGTGAGGCAGTTGGCAACTTACATCCCGCCCATCAGCATAACAAGGCTCCCTGTTCTCCAGGGCCTGTCTTGCCTTTCTGGTTTTTTACACATTTTGTGGATGTCCCTTTTGACCGGTGGGAAGTGATACTTCTTTGTAGTGCAGATTTGCATTGCCCGCTTGCTTGCTTGGCCAAAAACGGCGTATGCGTTTTCTCCTGAATATATTCAGGAGAAAACGCATACGCCCTTTTTGGCCAAGTGCATCATTGTCGAAGTTGTGCCCCTCTTCCTGTGCTTTACAGGCGATTCCAACGTACCTCTTGAAATCTGTTTCCTGCTATTCTGCCTCGCTTTCAAGTCCGCCTCGTTGCCTTCCCTCAACAGATTTTTGGACGATAGTTGGCCTTGATTACTCTGCCAGTTTGTGAATTGCTGTGCCCCTGAGCTCCATTTTTCAACTCGTTTCTTGTGAGCTGAACGCAAGTCCAAACTTTTGGTTCAGGACCTATACTGGTTCCCGGTGTGTGGCTGAGACTTTGGTTAATTCTTCTTCCTGCCGGGAAATTAGAGTGACATGTGCCCATCCAAATGCCTAGCAGCTACTCTCTCATTGGTTCTCCCTCTTCCCTTTCATCCTCTGCCAAATTGGCAACCTGTGCGAACCAGGAGCTTAAAGGGGCTGTCTCTCCAAGTTGGGAGATTGATAGGAAAGCAGTTGGAAAGTCAAACCGGAGCACCAGGAGAGGGGCTCTTCGTTGAGTTTTAGAAACCTGTCGTATTCACAGTGTGTCCATTCTCTAGGTTTCCCGTACACGTTATAGCTGTAGTAATATTCCCTTCAACCTGGAGAGCTGGGACCCATGGAATGGGTGCCATGCATTATTGCTTTAAAGGGTCTGCATTTGCTCACCCAATCTCACCAATCCTCTCAGTCCCAAGTGTCCAGCCTTATGCCACATCCAGCTGTCATTGTAGATAGGGTCATTCCAGGTTGCATCAGAGACCCTGAAGGAATTGTAAAGAATTTCCCTGTTTCTTTGTTCTGTTTCTGAAATTCCTTTTTAGAGTGGGTTTGAGCTGATTCTCGCTGCCATGTTTATGCCAGTCTAGACACACTTGATTCCCTTACGGAGACATATCAGTACATAGGTTTTAAGATTCTTACTAGTCAGATCTATTCCTCTGCGGGAAATATGGGGTTTTGAGTCCCTTTCACTGAGGAAGGTGTAGGTCTTGTCTATTCCATAGTTGGTTTTTGGAACGGTACCTGTGCTTATATCAAAGTCTGGTTTGATGCATCACCCCACCTCTCCTTCCCCCTTAAGCAGGCATAAGAGTGTTTTCTAAATGTGAGACTCTGTTCTCTTGCCTAACTCAGTACATGTGTAGCCATGTTTACAGGATCTTCCTAAGTGATATCTTATGATAAGTTTCTTTTCCTGTGTGACTTCTTTCACTTAGAATCATCGTACCTGAATCCACTCATTTTGCTGCTACTGGTCTTATGACATTGATTTCGTGGCTGAGGGATATTCCATCGTACGTAAGTTCCACAATGTTTGGAACCATTTTTATATTTCCTGGGATATTTCAGGTGTACCCAGGTTGAGGTTCCTGTAAGCAGTGCAGCCCTCAATTTGGGGGTGGCTCTGTCTTATGGATTTTCAGTTTTCCCAAGGTATATTCCCTAGACTGGAAGTGCCCTTGGCTCTGTAGCTCTGTTGTTTATTTGTTTTAGGGGACACAATGCACTCCTCCAGTGAGGCAGTTGGCAACTTACATCCCGCCCATCAGCATAACAAGGCTCCCTGTTCTCCAGGGCCTGTCTTGCCTTTCTGGTTTTTACATATTTTGTGGATGTCCCCTTTGACCGGTGGGAAGTGATACTTCTTTGTAGTGCAGATTTGCATTGCCCGCTTGCTTGCTTGGCCAAAAAGGGCGTATGCGTTTTCTCCTGAATATATTCAGGAGAAAACGCATACGCCCTTTTTGCCCAAGTGCATCATTGTCGAAGTTGTGCCCCTCTTCCTGTGCTTTACAGGCGATTCCAACATACCTCTTGAAATCTGTTTCCTGCTATTCTGCCTCGCTTTCAAGTCCGCCTCGTTGCCTTCCCACAACAGATTTTTGGACGATAGTTGGCCTTGATTACTCTGCCAGTTTGTGAATTGCTGTGCCCCTGAGCTCCATTTTTCAACTCGTTTCTTGTGAGCTGAACGCAAGTCCAAACTTTTGGTTCAGGACCTATACTGGTTCCGGTTGGTGGCTGAGACTTTGGTTCATTCTTCTTCCTGCCGGGAAATTAGAGTGACATGTGCCCATCCAAATGCCTAACAGCTACTCTCTCATTGGTTCTCCCTCTTCCCTTTCATCCTCTGCCAAATTGGCAACCTGTGCGAACCAGGAGCTTAAAGGGGCTGTCTCTCCAAGTTGGGAGATTGATAGGAAAGCAGTTGGAAAGTCAAACCGGAGCACCAGGAGAGGGGCTCTTCGTTGAGTTTTAGAAACCTTTCGTATTCACAGTGTGTCCATTCTCTAGGTTTCCCGTACACGTTATAGCTGTAGAAATATTCCCTTCAACCTGGAGAGCTGGGACCCATGGAATGGGTGCCATGCATTATTGCTTTAAAGGGTCTGCATTTGCTCACCCAATCTCACCAATCCTCTCAGTCCCAAGTGTCCAGCCTTATGCCACATCCAGCTGTCATTGTAGATAGGGTCATTCCAGGTTGCATCAGAGACCCTGAAGGAATTGTAAAGAATTTCCCTGTTTCTTTGTTCTGTTTTTGAAATTCCTTTTTAGAGTGGGTTTGAGCTGATTCTCGCGGCCATGTTTATGCCAGTCTAGACACACTTGATTCCCTTACGGAGACATATCAATACATAGGTTTTAAGATTCTTACTAGTCAGATCTATTCCTCTGCGGGAAATATGGGGTTTTGAGTCCCTTTCACTGAGGAAGGTGTAGGTCTTGTCTATTCCATAGTTGGTTTTTGGAACGGTACCTGTGCTTATATCAAAGTCTGGTTTGATGCATCACCCCACCTCTCCTTCCCCCTTAAGCAGGCATAAGAGTGTTTTCTAAATGTGAGACTCTGTTCTCTTGCCTAACTCAGTTCATGTGTAGCCATGTTTACAGGATCTTCCTAAGTGATATCTTATGATAAGTTTCTTTTCCTGTGTGACTTCTTTCACTTAGAATCATCGTACCTGAATCCACTCATTTTGCTGCTACTGGTCTTATGACATTGATTTCGTGGCTGAGGGATATTCCATCGTACGTAAGTTCCACAATGTTTGGAACCATTTTTATATTTCCTGGGATATTTCAGGTGTACCCAGGTTGAGGTTCTTGTAAGCAGTGCAGCCCTCAATTTGGGGGTGGCTCTGTCTTATGGATTTTCAGTTTTCCCAAGGTATATTCCCTAGACTGGAAGTGCCCTTGGCTCTGTAGCTCTGTTCTTTACTTGTTTTAGGGAACACAATGCACTCCTCCAGTGAGGCAGTTGGCAACTTACATCCCGCCCATCAGCATAACAAGGCTCCCTGTTCTCCAGGGCCTGTCTTGCCTTTCTGGTTTTTTACACATTTTGTGGATGTCCCTTTTGACCGGTGGGAAGTGATACTTCTTTGTAGTGCAGATTTGCATTGCCCGCTTGCTTGCTTGGCCAAAAACGGCGTATGCGTTTTCTCCTGAATATATTCAGGAGAAAACGCATACGCCCTTTTTGGCCAAGTGCATCATGGTCGAAGTTGTGCCCCTCTTCCTGTGCTTTACAGGCGATTCCAACGTACCTCTTGAAATCTGTTTCCTGCTATTCTGCCTCGCTTTCAAGTCCGCCTCGTTGCCTTCCCTCAACAGATTTTTGGACGATAGTTGGCCTTGATGACTCTGCCAGTTTGTGAATTGCTGTGCCCCTGAGCTCCATTTTTCAACTCGTTTCTTGTGAGCTGAACGCAAGTCCAAACTTTTGGTTCAGGACCTATACTGGTTCCCGGTGGGTGGCTGAGACTTTGGTTAATTCTTCTTCCTGCCGGGAAATTAGAGTGACATGTGCCCATCCAAATGCCTAGCAGCTACTCTCTCATTGGTTCTCCCTCTTCCCTTTCATCCTCTGCCAAATTGGCAACCTGTGCGAACCAGGAGCTTAAAGGGGCTGTCTCTCCAAGTTGGGAGATTGATAGGAAAGCAGTTGGAAAGTCAAACCGGAGCACCAGGAGAGGGGCTCTTCGTTGAGTTTTAGAAACCTGTCGTATTCACAGTGTGTCCATTCTCTAGGTTTCCCGTACACGTTATAGCTGTAGTAATATTCCCTTCCACCTGGAGAGCTGGGACCCATGGAATGGGTGCCATGCATTATTGCTTTAAAGGGTCTGCATTTGCTCACCCAATCTCACCAATCCTCTCAGTCCCAAGTGTCCAGCCTTATGCCACATCCAGCTGTCATTGTAGATAGGGTCATTCCAGGTTGCATCAGAGACCCTGAAGGAATTGTAAAGAATTTCCCTGTTTCTTTGTTCTGTTTCTGAAATTCCTTTTTAGAGTGGGTTTGAGCTGATTCTCGCTGTCATGTTCATGCCAGTCTAGACACACTTGATTCCCTTACGGAGACATATCAGTACATAGGTTTTAAGATTCTTACTAGTCAGATCTATTCCTCTGCGGGAAATATGGGGTTTTGAGTCCCTTTCACTGAGGAAGGTGTAGGTCTTGTCTATTCCATAGTTGGTTTTTGGAACGGTACCTGTGCTTATATCAAAGTCTGGTTTGATGCATCACCCCACCTCTCCTTCCCCCTTAAGCAGGCATAAGAGTGTTTTCTAAATGTGAGACTCTGTTCTCTTGCCTAACTCAGTACATGTGTAGCCATGTTTACAGGATCTTCCTAAGTGATATCTTATGATAAGTTTCTTTTCCTGTGTGACTTCTTTCACTTAGAATCATCGTACCTGAATCCACTCATTTTGCTGCTACTGGTCTTATGACATTGATTTCGTGGCTGAGGGATATTCCATCGTACGTAAGTTCCACAATGTTTGGAACCATTTTTATATTTCCTGGGATATTTCAGGTGTACCCAGGTTGAGGTTCCTGTAAGCAGTGCAGCCCTCAATTTGGGGGTGGCTCTGTCTTATGGATTTTCAGTTTTCCCAAGGTATATTCCCTAGACTGGAAGTGCCCTTGGCTCTGTAGCTCTGTTGTTTACTTGTTTTAGGGGACACAATGCACTCCTCCAGTGAGGCAGTTGGCAACTTACATCCCGCCCATCAGCATAACAAGGCTCCCTGTTCTCCAGGGCCTGTCTTGCCTTTCTGGTTTTTTACACATTTTGTGGATGTCCCATTTGACCGGTGGGAAGTGATACTTCTTTGTAGTGCAGATTTGCATTGCCCGCTTGCTTGCTTGGCCAAAAAGGGCGTATGCGTTTTCTCCTGAATATATTCAGGAGAAAACGCATACGCCCTTTTTGGCCAAGTGCATCATTATCGAAGTTGTGCCCCTCTTCCTGTGCTTTACAGGCGATTCCAACGTACCTCTTGAAATCTGTTTCCTGCTATTCTGCCTCGCTTTCAAGTCCGCCTCGTTGCCTTCCCACAACAGATTTTTGGACGATAGTTGGCCTTGATTACTCTGCCAGTTTGTGAATTGCTGTGCCCCTGAGCTCCATTTTTCAACTCGTTTCTTGTGAGCTGAACGCAAGTCCAAACTTTTGGTTCAGGACGTATACTGGTTCCGGTGGGTGGCTGAGACTTTGGTTCATTCTTCTTCCTGCCGGGAAATTAGAGTGACATGTGCCCATCCAAATGCCTAACAGCTACTCTCTCATTGGTTCTCCCTCTTCCCTTTCATCTTCTGCCAAATTGGCAACCTGTGCGAACCAGGAGCTTAAAGGGGCTGTCTCTCCAAGTTGGGAGATTGATAGGAATGCAGTTGGAAAGTCAAACCGGAGCACCAGGAGAGGGGCTCTTCCTTGAGTTTTAGAAAACTGTCGTATTCACAGTGTGTCCATTCTCTAGGTTTCCCGTACACGTTATAGCTGTAGTAATATTCCCTTCCACCTGGAGAGCTGGGACCCTTGGAATGGGTGCCATGCATTATTGCTTTAAAGGGTCTGCATTTGCTCACCCAATCTCACCAATCCTCTCAGTCCCAAGTGTCCAGCCTTATGCCACATCCAGCTGTCATTGTAGATAGGGTCATTCCAGGTTGCATCAGAGACCCTGAAGGAATTGTAAAGAATTTCCCTGTTTCTTTGTTCTGTTTTTGAAATTCCTTTTTAGAGTGGGTTTGAGCTGATTCTCGCGGCCATGTTTATGCCAGTCTAGACACACTTGATTCCCTTACGGAGACATATCAATACATAGGTTTTAAGATTCTTACTAGTCAGATCTATTCCTCTGCGGGAAATATGGGGTTTTGAGTCCCTTTCACTGAGGAAGGTGTAGGTCTTGTCTATTCCATAGTTGGTTTTTGGAACGGTACCTGTGCTTATATCAAAGTCTGGTTTGATGCATCACCCCACCTCTCCTTCCCCCTTAAGCAGGCATAAGAGTGTTTTCTAAATGTGAGACTCTGTTCTCTTGCCTAACTCAGTTCATGTGTAGACATGTTTACAGGATCTTCCTAAGTGATATCTTATGATAAGTTTCTTATCCTGTGTGACTTCTTTCACTTAGAATCATCGTACCTGAATCCACTCATTTTGCTGCTTCTGGTCTTATGACATTGATTTCATGGCTGAGGGATATTCCATCGTACGTAAGTTCCACAATGTTTGGAACCATTTTTATATTTCCTGGGATATTTCAGGTGTACCCAGGTTGAGGTTCCTCTAAGCAGTGCAGCCCTCAATTTGGGGGTGGCTCTGTCTTATGGATTTTCAGTTTTCCCAAGGTATATTCCCTAGACTGGAAGTGCCCTTGGCTCTGTAGCTCTGTTGTTTACTTGTTTTAGGGAACACAATGCACTCCTCCAGTGAGGCAGTTGGCAACTTACATCCCGCCCATCAGCATAACAAGGCTCCCTGTTCTCCAGGGCCTGTCTTGCCTTTCTGGTTTTTACACATTTTGTGGATGTCCCCTTTGACCGGTGGGAAGTGATACTTCTTTGTAGTGCAGATTTGCATTGCCCGCTTGCTTGCTTGGCCAAAAAGGGCGTATGCGTTTTCTCCTGAATATATTCAGGAGAAAACGCATACGCCCTTTTTGGCCAAGTGCATCATTGTCGAAGTTGTGCCCCTCTTCCTGTGCTTTACAGGCGATTCCAACATACCTCTTGAAATCTGTTTCCTGCTATTCTGCCTCGCTTTCAAGTCCGCCTCGTTGCCTTCCCACAACAGATTTTTGGACGATAGTTGGCCTTGATTACTCTGCCAGTTTGTGAATTGCTGTGCCCCTGAGCTCCATTTTTCAACTCGTTTCTTGTGAGCTGAACGCAAGTCCAAACTTTTGGTTCAGGACCTATACTGGTTCCGGTGGTTGGCTGAGACTTTGGTTCATTCTTCTTCCTGCCGGGAAATTAGAGTGACATGTGCCCATCCAAATGCCTAACAGCTACTCTCTCATTGGTTCTCCCTCTTCCCTTTCATCCTCTGCCAAATTGGCAACCTGTGCGAACCAGGAGCTTAAAGGGGCTGTCTCTCCAAGTTGGGAGATTGATAGGAAAGCAGTTGGAAAGTCAAACCGGAGCACCAGGAGAGGGGCTCTTCGTTGAGTTTTAGAAACCTTTCGTATTCACAGTGTGTCCATTCTCTAGGTTTCCCGTACACGTTATAGCTGTAGTAATATTTCCTTCCACCTGGAGAGCTGGGACCCTTGGAATGGGTGCCATGCATTATTGCTTTAAAGGGTCTGCATTTGCTCACCCAATCTCACCAATCCTCTCAGTCCCAAGTGTCCAGCCTTATGCCACATCCAGCTGTCATTGTAGATAGGGTCATTCCAGGTTGCATCAGAGACCCTGAAGGAATTGTAAAGAATTTCCCTGTTTCTTTGTTCTGTTTTTGAAATTCCTTTTTAGAGTGGGTTTGAGCTGATTCTCGCGGCCATATTTATGCCAGTCTAGACACACTTGATTCCCTTACGGAGACATATCAATACATAGGTTTTAAGATTCTTACTAGTCAGATCTATTCCTCTGCGGGAAATATGGGGTTTTGAGTCCCTTTCACTGAGGAAGGTGTAGGTCTTGTCTATTCCATAGTTGGTTTTTGGAACGGTACCTGTGCTTATATCAAAGTCTGGTTTGATGCATCACCCCACCTCTCCTTCCCCCTTAAGCAGGCATAAGAGTGTTTTCTAAATGTGAGACTCTGTTCTCTTGCCTAACTCAGTTCATGTGTAGCCATGTTTACAGGATCTTCCTAAGTGATATCTTATGATAAGTTTCTTTTCCTGTGTGACTTATTTCACTTAGAATCATCGTACCTGAATCCACTCATTTTGCTGCTACTGGTCTTATGACATTGATTTCGTGGCTGAGGGATATTCCATCGTACGTAAGTTCCACAATGTTTGGAACCATTTTTATATTTCCTGAGATATTTCAGGTGTACCCAGTTTGAGGTTCTTGTAAGCAGTGCAGCCCTCAATTTGGGTGTGGCTCTGTCTTATGGATTTTCAGTTTTCCCAAGGTATATTCCCTAGACTGGAAGTGCCCTTGGCTCTGTAGCTCTGTTCTTTACTTGTTTTAGGGAACACAATGCACTCCTCCAGTGAGGCAGTTGGCAACTTACATCCCGCCCATCAGCATAACAAGGCTCCCTGTTCTCCAGGGCCTGTCTTGCCTTTCTGGTTTTTTACACATTTTGTGGATGTCCCTTTTGACCGGTGGGAAGTGATACTTCTTTGTAGTGCAGATTTGCATTGCCCGCTTGCTTGCTTGGCCAAAAACGGCGTATGCGTTTTCTCCTGAATATATTCAGGAGAAAACGCATACGCCCTTTTTGGCCAAGTGCATCATTGTCGAAGTTGTGCCCCTCTTCCTGTGCTTTACAGGCGATTCCAACGTACCTCTTGAAATCTGTTTCCTGCTATTCTGCCTCGCTTTCAAGTCCGCCTCGTTGCCTTCCCTCAACAGATTTTTGGACGATACTTGGCCTTGATTACTCTGCCAGTTTGTGAATTGCTGTGCCCCTGAGCTCCATGTTTCAACTCGTTTCTTGTGAGCTGAACGCAAGTCCAAACTTTTGGTTCAGGACCTATACTGGTTCCCGGTGGGTGGCTGAGACTTTGGTTAATTCTTCTTCCTGCCGGGAAATTAGAGTGACAGGTGCCCATCCAAATGCCTAGCAGCTACTCTCTCATTGGTTCTCCCTCTTCCCTTTCATCCTCTGCCAAATTGGCAACCTGTGCGAACCAGGAGCTTAAAGGGGCTGTCTCTCCAAGTTGGGAGATTGATAGGAAAGCAGTTGGAAAGTCAAACCGGAGCACCAGGAGAGGGGCTCTTCGTTGAGTTTTAGAAACCTGTCGTATTCACAGTGTGTCCATTCTCTAGGTTTCCCGTACACGTTATAGCTGTAGTAATATTCCCTTCCACCTGGAGAGCTGGGACCCATGGAATGGGTGCCATGCATTATTGCTTTAAAGGGTCTGCATTTGCTCACCCAATCTCACCAATCCTCTCAGTCCCAAGTGTCCAGCCTTATGCCACATCCAGCTGTCATTGTAGATAGGGTCATTCCAGGTTGCATCAGAGACCCTGAAGGAATTGTAAAGAATTTCCCTGTTTCTTTGTTCTGTTTTTGAAATTCCTTTTTAGAGTGGGTTTGAGCTGATTCTCGCGGCCATGTTTATGCCAGTCTAGACACACTTGATTCCCTTACGGAGACATATCAGTACATAGGTTTTAAGATTCTTACTAGTCAGATCTATTCCTCTGCGGGAAATATGGGGTTTTGAGTCCCTTTCACTGAGGAAGGTGTAGGTCTTGTCTATTCCATAGTTGGTTTTTGGAACGGTACCTGTGCTTATATCAAAGTCTGGTTTGATGCATCACCCCACCTCTCCTTCCCCCTTAAGCAGGCATAAGAGTGTTTTCTAAATGTGAGACTCTGTTCTCTTGCCTAACTCAGTACATGTGTAGCCATGTTTACAGGATCTGCCTAAGTGATATCTTATGATAAGTTTCTTTTCCTGTGTGACTTCTTTCACTTAGAATCATCGTACCTGAATCCACTCATTTTGCTGCTACTGGTCTTATGACATTGATTTCGTGGCTGAGGGATATTCCATCGTACGTAAGTTCCACAATGTTTGGAACCATTTTTATATTTCCTGGGATATTTCAGGTGTACCCAGGTTGAGGTTCCTCTAAGCAGTGCAGCCCTCAATTTGGGGGTGGCTCTGTCTTATGGATTTTCAGTTTTCCCAAGGTATATTCCCTAGACTGGAAGTGCCCTTGGCTCTGTAGCTCTGTTGTTTACTTGCTTTAGGGAACACAATGCACTCCTCCAGTGAGGCACTTGGCAACTTACATCCCGCCCATCAGCATAACAAGGCTCCCTGTTCTCCAGGGCCTGTCTTGCCTTTCTGGTTTTTACACATTTTGTGGATGTCCCCTTTGACCGGTGGGAAGTGATACTTCTTTGTAGTGCAGATTTGCATTGCCCGCTTGCTTGCTTTCCCAAAAAGGGCGTATGCGTTTTCTCCTGAATATATTCAGGAGAAAACGCATACGCCCTTTTTGGCCAAGTGCATCATTGTCGAAGTTGTGCCCCTCTTCCTGTGCTTTACAGGCGATTCCAACATACCTCTTGAAATCTGTTTCCTGCTATTCTGCCTCGCTTTCAAGTCCGCCTCGTTGCCTTCCCACAACAGATTTTTGGACGATAGTTGGCCTTGATTACTCTGCCAGTTTGTGAATTGCTGTGCCCCTGAGCTCCATTTTTCAACTCGTTTCTTGTGAGCTGAACGCAAGTCCAAACTTTTGGTTCAGGACCTATACT
Organism: Mesoplodon mirus; assembly: GCF_964341445.2. Classification (NCBI taxonomy): domain Eukaryota; kingdom Metazoa; phylum Chordata; class Mammalia; order Artiodactyla; family Ziphiidae; genus Mesoplodon; species Mesoplodon mirus. Next base: position 4,440,485 of record NW_028295801.1, on the reverse strand, counting down.
GGTTCCGGTGGGTGGCTGAGACTTTGGTTCATTCTTCTTCCTGCCGGGAAATTAGAGTGACATGTGCCCATCCAAATGCCTAACAGCTACTCTCTCATTGGTTCTCCCTCTTCCCTTTCATCCTCTGCCAAATTGGCAACCTGTGCGAACCAGGAGCTTAAAGGGGCTGTCTCTCCAAGTTGGGAGATTGATAGGAAAGCAGTTGGAAAGTCAAACCGGAGCACCAGGAGAGGGGCTCTTCGTTGAGTTTTAGAAACCTTTCGTATTCACAGTGTGTCCATTCTCTAGGTTTCCCGTACACGTTATAGCTGTAGTAATATTTCCTTCCACCTGGAGAGCTGGGACCCTTGGAATGGGTGCCATGCATTATTGCTTTAAAGGGTCTGCATTTGCTCACCCAATCTCACCAATCCTCTCAGTCCCAAGTGTCCAGCCTTATGCCACATCCAGCTGTCATTGTAGATAGGGTCATTCCAGGTTGCATCAGAGACCCTGAAGGAATTGTAAAGAATTTCCCTGTTTCTTTGTTCTGTTTTTGAAATTCCTTTTTAGAGTGGGTTTGAGCTGATTCTCGCGGCCATATTTATGCCAGTCTAGACACACTTGATTCCCTTACGGAGACATATCAATACATAGGTTTTAAGATTCTTACTAGTCAGATCTATTCCTCTGCGGGAAATATGGGGTTTTGAGTCCCTTTCACTGAGGAAGGTGTAGGTCTTGTCTATTCCATAGTTGGTTTTTGGAACGGTACCTGTGCTTATATCAAAGTCTGGTTTGATGCATCACCCCACCTCTCCTTCCCCCTTAAGCAGGCATAAGAGTGTTTTCTAAATGTGAGACTCTGTTCTCTTGCCTAACTCAGTTCATGTGTAGCCATGTTTACAGGATCTTCCTAAGTGATATCTTATGATAAGTTTCTTTTCCTGTGTGACTTATTTCACTTAGAATCATCGTACCTGAATCCACTCATTTTGCTGCTACTGGTCTTATGACATTGATTTCGTGGCTGAGGGATATTCCATCGTACGTAAGTTCCACAATGTTTGGAACCATTTTTATATTTCCTGAGATATTTCAGGTGTACCCAGTTTGAGGTTCTTGTAAGCAGTGCAGCCCTCAATTTGGGTGTGGCTCTGTCTTATGGATTTTCAGTTTTCCCAAGGTATATTCCCTAGACTGGAAGTGCCCTTGGCTCTGTAGCTCTGTTCTTTACTTGTTTTAGGGAACACAATGCACTCCTCCAGTGAGGCAGTTGGCAACTTACATCCCGCCCATCAGCATAACAAGGCTCCCTGTTCTCCAGGGCCTGTCTTGCCTTTCTGGTTTTTTACACATTTTGTGGATGTCCCTTTTGACCGGTGGGAAGTGATACTTCTTTGTAGTGCAGATTTGCATTGCCCGCTTGCTTGCTTGGCCAAAAACGGCGTATGCGTTTTCTCCTGAATATATTCAGGAGAAAACGCATACGCCCTTTTTGGCCAAGTGCATCATTGTCGAAGTTGTGCCCCTCTTCCTGTGCTTTACAGGCGATTCCAACGTACCTCTTGAAATCTGTTTCCTGCTATTCTGCCTCGCTTTCAAGTCCGCCTCGTTGCCTTCCCTCAACAGATTTTTGGACGATACTTGGCCTTGATTACTCTGCCAGTTTGTGAATTGCTGTGCCCCTGAGCTCCATGTTTCAACTCGTTTCTTGTGAGCTGAACGCAAGTCCAAACTTTTGGTTCAGGACCTATACTGGTTCCCGGTGGGTGGCTGAGACTTTGGTTAATTCTTCTTCCTGCCGGGAAATTAGAGTGACATGTGCCCATCCAAATGCCTAGCAGCTACTCTCTCATTGGTTCTCCCTCTTCCCTTTCATCCTCTGCCAAATTGGCAACCTGTGCGAACCAGGAGCTTAAAGGGGCTGTCTCTCCAAGTTGGGAGATTGATAGGAAAGCAGTTGGAAAGTCAAACCGCAGCACCAGGAGAGGGGCTCTTCGTTGAGTTTTAGAAACCTGTCGTATTCACAGTGTGTCCATTCTCTAGGTTTCCCGTACACGTTATAGCTGTAGTAATATTCCCTTCCACCTGGAGAGCTGGGACCCATGGAATGGGTGCCATGCATTATTGCTTTAAAGGGTCTGCATTTGCTCACCCAATCTCACCAATCCTCTCAGTCCCAAGTGTCCAGCCTTATGCCACATCCAGCTGTCATTGTAGATAGGGTCATTCCAGGTTGCATCAGAGACCCTGAAGGAATTGTAAAGAATTTCCCTGTTTCTTTGTTCTGTTTTTGAAATTCCTTTTTAGAGTGGGTTTGAGCTGATTCTCGCGGCCATGTTTATGCCAGTCTAGACACACTTGATTCCCTTACGGAGACATATCAGTACATAGGTTTTAAGATTCTTACTAGTCAGATCTATTCCTCTGCGGGAAATATGGGGTTTTGAGTCCCTTTCACTGAGGAAGGTGTAGGTCTTGTCTATTCCATAGTTGGTTTTTGGAACGGTACCTGTGCTTATATCAAAGTCTGGTTTGATGCATCACCCCACCTCTCCTTCCCCCTTAAGCAGGCATAAGAGTGTTTTCTAAATGTGAGACTCTGTTCTCTTGCCTAACTCAGTACATGTGTAGCCATGTTTACAGGATCTGCCTAAGTGATATCTTATGATAAGTTTCTTTTCCTGTGTGACTTCTTTCACTTAGAATCATCGTACCTGAATCCACTCATTTTGCTGCTACTGGTCTTATGACATTGATTTCGTGGCTGAGGGATATTCCATCGTACGTAAGTTCCACAATGTTTGGAACCATTTTTATATTTCCTGGGATATTTCAGGTGTACCCAGGTTGAGGTTCCTGTAAGCAGTGCAGCCCTCAATTTGGGGGTGGCTCTGTCTTATGGATTTTCAGTTTTCCCAAGGTATATTCCCTAGACTGGAAGTGCCCTTGGCTCTGTAGCTCTGTTGTTTACTTGTTTTAGGGGACACAATGCACTCCTCCAGTGAGGCAGTTGGCAACTTACATCCCGCCCATCAACATAACAAGGCTCCCTGTTCTCCAGGGCCTGTCTTGCCTTTCTGGTTTTTTACACATTTTGTGGATGTCCCATTTGACCGGTGGGAAGTGATACTTCTTTGTAGTGCAGATTTGCATTGCCCGCTTGCTTGCTTGGCCAAAAACGGCGTATGCGTTTTCTCCTGAATATATTCAGGAGAAAACGCATACGCCCTTTTTGGCCAAGTGCATCATTGTCGAAGTTGTGCCCCTCTTCCTGTGCTTTACAGGCGATTCCAACGTACCTCTTGAAATCTGTTTCCTACTATTCTGCCTCGCTTTCAAGTCCGCCTCGTTGCCTTCCCACAACAGATTTTTGGACGATAGTTGGCCTTGATTACTCTGCCAGTTTGTGAATTGCTGTGCCCCTGAGCTCCATTTTTCAACTCGTTTCTTGTGAGCTGAACGCAAGTCCAAACTTTTGGTTCAGGACCTCTACTGGTTCCCGGTGGGTGGCTGAGACTTTGGTTCATTCTTCTTCCTGCCGGGAAATTAGAGTGACATGTGCCAATCCAAATGCCTAGCAGCTACTCTCTCATTGGTTCTCCCTCTTCCCTTTCATCCTCTGCCAAATTGGCAACCTGTGCGAACCAGGAGCTTAAAGGGGCTGTCTCTCCAAGTTGGGAGATTGATAGGAATGCAGTTGGAAAGTCAAACCGGAGCACCAGGAGAGGGGCTCTTCCTTGAGTTTTAGAAACCTGTCGTATTCACAGTGTGTCCATTCTCTAGGTTTCCCGTACACGTTATAGCTGTAGTAATATTCCCTTCCACCTGGAGAGCTGGGACCCTTGGAATGGGTGCCATGCATTATTGCTTTAAAGGGTCTGCATTTGCTCACCCAATCTCACCAATCCTCTCAGTCCCAATTGTCCAGCCTTATGCCACATCCAGCTGTCATTGTAGATAGGGTCATTCCAGGTTGCATCAGAGACCCTGAAGGAATTGTAAAGAATTTCCCTGTTTCTTTGTTCTGTTTTTGAAATTCCTTTTTAGAGTGGGTTTGAGCTGATTCTCGCGGCCATATTTATGCCAGTCTAGACACAATTGATTCCCTTACGGAGACATATCAATACATAGGTTTTAAGATTCTTACTAGTCAGATCTATTCCTCTGCGGGAAATATGGGGTTTTGAGTCCCTTTCACTGAGGAAGGTGTAGGTCTTGTCTATTCCATAGTTGGTTTTTGGAACGGTACCTGTGCTTATATCAAAGTCTGGTTTGATGCATCACCCCACCTCTCCTTCCCCCTTAAGCAGGCATAAGAGTGTTTTCTAAATGTGAGACTCTGTTCTCTTGCCTAACTCAGTTCATGTGTAGCCATGTTTACAGGATCTTCCTAACTGATATCTTATGATAAGTTTCTTTTCCTGTGTGACTTCTTTCACTTAGAATCATCGTACCTGAATCCACTCATTTTGCTGCTACTGGTCTTATGACATTGATTTCGTGGCTGAGGGATATTCCATCGTACGTAAGTTCCACAATGTTTGGAACCATTTTTATATTTCCTGGGATATTTCAGGTGTACCCAGGTTGAGGTTCCTGTAAGCAGTGCAGCCCTCAATTTGGGGGTGGCTCTCTCTTATGGATTTTCAGTTTTCCCAAGGTATATTCCCTAGACTGGAAGTGCCCTTGGCTCTGTAGCTCTGTTGTTTACTTGTTTTAGGGGACACAATGCACTCCTCCAGTGAGGCAGTTGGCAACTTACATCCCGCCCATCAGCATAACAGGGCTCCCTGTTCTCCAGGGCCTGTCTTGCCTTTCTGGTTTTTACACATTTACTGGATGCCCCTTTTGACCGGTGGGAAGTGATACTTCTTTGTAGTGCAGATTTTCATGGCCCGCTTGCTTGCTTTGCCAAAAAGGGCGTATGCGTTTTCTCCTGAATATATTCAGGAGAAAACGCATACGCCCTTTTTGGCCAAGTGCATCATTGTCGAAGTTGTGCCCCTCTTCCTGTGCTTTACAGGCGATTCCAACGTACCTCTTGAAATCTGTTTCCTGCTATTCTGCCTTGCTTTCAAGTCCGCCTCGTTGCCTTCCCACAACAGATTTTTGGACGATAGTTGGCCTTGATTACTCTGCCAGTTTGTGAATTGCTGTGCCCCTGAGCTCCATTTTTCAACTCGTTTTTTGTGAGCTGAACGCAAGTCCAAACTTTTGGTTCAGGACCTCTACTGGTTCCCGGTGGGAGGCTGAGACTTTGGTTAATTCTTCTTCCTGCCGGGAAATTAGAGTGACATGTGCCCATCCAAATGCCTAACAGCTACTCTCTCATTGGTTCTCCCTCTTCCCTTTCATCCTCTGCCAAATTGGCAACCTGTGCGAACCAGGAGCTTAAAGGGGCTGTCTCTCCAAGTTGGGAGATTGATAGGAAAGCAGTTGGAAAGTCAAACCGGAGCACCAGGAGAGGGGCTCTTCGTTGAGTTTTAGAAACCTGTCGTATTCACAGTGTGTCCATTCTCTAGGTTTCCCGTACACGTTATAGCTGTAGTAATATTCCCTTCCACCTGGAGAGCTGGGACCCATGGAATGGGTGCCATGCATTATTGATTTAAAGGGTCTGCATTTGCTCACCCAATCTCACCAATCCTCTCAGTCCCAAGTGTCCAGCCTTATGCCACATCCAGCTGTCATTGTAGATAGCGTCATTCCAGGTTGCATCAGAAACCCTGAAGGAATTGTAAAGAATTTCCCTGTTTCTTTGTTCTGTTTTTGAAATTCCTTTTTAGAGTGGGTTTGAGCTGATTCTCGTGGCCATGTTTATGCCAGTCTAGACACACTTGATTCCCTTACGGAGACATATCAGTACATAGGTTTTAAGATTCTTACTAGTCAGATCTATTCCTCTGCGGGAAATATGGGGTTTTGAGTCCCTTTCACTGAGGAAGGTGTAGGTCTTGTCTATTCCATAGTTGGTTTTTGGAACGGTACCTGTGCTTATATCAAAGTCTGGTTTGATGCATCACCCCACCTCTCCTTCCCCCTTAAGCAGGCATAAGAGTGTTTTCTAAATGTGAGACTCTGTTCTCTTGCCTAACTCAGTTCATGTGTAGCCATGTTTACAGGATCTTCCTAAGTGATATCTTATGATAAGTTTCTTTTCCTGTGTGACTTCTTTCACTTAGAATCATCGTACCTGAATCCACTCATTTTGCTGCTTCTGGTCTTATGACATTGATTTCATGGCTGAGGGATATTCCATCGTACGTAAGTTCCACAATGTTTGGAACCATTTTTATATTTCCTGGGATATTTCAGGTGTACCCAGGTTGAGGTTCCTCTAAGCAGTGCAGCCCTCAATTTGGGGGTGGCTCTGTCTTATGGATTTTCAGTTTTCCCAAGGTATATTCCCTAGACTGGAAGTGCCCTTGGCTCTGTAGCTCTGTTGTTTACTTGTTTTAGGGAACACAATGCACTCCTCCAGTGAGGCAGTTGGCAACTTACATCCCGCCCATCAGCATAACAAGGCTCCCTGTTCTCCAGGGCCTGTCTTGCCTTTCTGGTTTTTACACATTTTGTGGATGTCCCCTTTGACCGGTGGGAAGTGATACTTCTTTGTAGTGCAGATTTGCATTGCCCGCTTGCTTGCTTGGCCAAAAAGGGCGTATGCGTTTTCTCCTGAATATATTCAGGAGAAAACGCATACGCCCTTTTTGGCCAAGTGCATCATTGTCGAAGTTGTGCCCCTCTTCCTGTGCTTTACAGGCGATTCCAACATACCTCTTGAAATCTGTTTCCTGCTATTCTGCCTCGCTTTCAAGTCCGCCTCGTTGCCTTCCCACAACAGATTTTTGGACGATAGTTGGCCTTGATTACTCTGCCAGTTTGTGAATTGCTCTGCCCCTGAGCTCCATTTTTCAACTCGTTTCTTGTGAGCTGAACGCAAGTCCAAACTTTTGGTTCAGGACCTATACTGGTTCCGGTTGGTGGCTGAGACTTTGGTTCATTCTTCTTCCTGCCGGGAAATTAGAGTGACATGTGCCCATCCAAATGCCTAACAGCTACTCTCTCATTGGTTCTCCCTCTTCCCTTTCATCCTCTGCCAAATTGGCAACCTGTGCGAACCAGGAGCTTAAAGGGGCTGTCTCTCCAAGTTGGGAGATTGATAGGAAAGCAGTTGGAAAGTCAAACCGGAGCACCAGGAGAGGGGCTCTTCGTTGAGTTTTAGAAACCTTTCGTATTCACAGTGTGTCCATTCTCTAGGTTTCCTGTATACGTTATAGCTGTAGTAATATTCCCTTCCACCTGGAGAGCTGGGACCCATGGAATGGGTGCCATGCATTATTGCTTTAAAGGGTCTGCATTTGCTCACCCAATCTCACCAATCCTCTCAGTCCCAAGTGTCCAGCCTTATGCCACATCCAGCTGTCATTGTAGATAGGGTCATTCCAGGTTGCATCAGAGACCCTGAAGGAATTGTAAAGAATTTCCCTGTTTCTTTGTTCTGTTTTTGAATTTCCTTTTTAGAGTGGGTTTGAACTGATTCTCGCGGCCATATTTATGCCAGTCTAGACACACTTGATTCCCTTACGGAGACATATCAATACATAGGTTTTAAGATTCTTACTAGTCAGATCTATTCCTCTGCGGGAAATATGGGGTTTTGAGTCCCTTTCACTGAGGAAGGTGTAGGTCTTGTCTATTCCATAGTTGGTTTTTGGAACGGTACCTGTGCTTCTATCAAAGTCTGGTTTGATGCATCACCCCACCTCTCCTTCCCCCTTAAGCAGGCATAAGAGTGTTTTCTAAATGTGAGACTCTGTTCTCTTGCCTAACTCAGTTCATGTGTAGCCATGTTTACAGGATCTTCCTAAGTGATATCTTATGATAAGTTTCTTTTCCTGTGTGACTTCTTTCACTTAGAATCATCGTACCTGAATCCACTCATTTTGCTGCTACTGGTCTTATGACATTGATTTCGTGGCTGAGGGATATTCCATCGTATGTAAGTTCCACAATGTTTGGAACCATTTTTATATTTCCTGAGATATTTCAGGTGTACCCAGTTTGAGGTTCTTGTAAGCAGTGCAGCCCTCAATTTGGGGGTGGCTCTGTCTTATGGATTTTCAGTTTTCCCAAGGTATATTCCCTAGACTGGAAGTGCCCTTTTCTCTGTAGCTCTGTTCTTTACTTGTTTTAGGGAACACAATGCACTCCTCCAGTGAGGCAGTTGGCAACTTACATCCCGCCCATCAGCATAACAAGGCTCCCTGTTCTCCAGGGCCTGTCTTGCCTTTCTGGTTTTTTACACATTTTGTGGATGTCCCTTTTGACCGGTGGGAAGTGATACTTCTTTGTAGTGCAGATTTGCATTGCCCGCTTGCTTGCTTGGCCAAAAACGGCGTATGCGTTTTCTCCTGAATATATTCAGGAGAAAACGCATACGCCCTTTTTGGCCAAGTGCATCATTCTCGAAGTTGTGCCCCTCTTCCTGTGCTTTACAGGCGATTCCAACGTACCTCTTGAAATCTGTTTCCTGCTATTCTGCCTCGCTTTCAAGTCCGCCTCGTTGCCTTCCCTCAACAGATTTTTGGACGATAGTTGGCCTTGATTACTCTGCCAGTTTGTGAATTGCTGTGCCCCTGAGCTCCATTTTTCAACTCGTTTCTTGTGAGCTGAACGCAATTCCAAACTTTTGGTTCAGGACCTATACTGGTTCCCGGTGGGTGGCTGAGACTTTGGTTCATTCTTCTTCCTGCCGGGAAATTAGAGTGACATGTGCCCATCCAAATGCCTAGCAGCTACTCTCTCATTGGTTCTCCCTCTTCCCTTTCATCCTCTGCCAAATTGGCAACCTGTGCGAACCAGGAGCTTAAAGGGGCTGTCTCTCCAAGTTGGGAGATTGATAGGAAAGCAGTTGGAAAGTCAAACCGGAGCACCAGGAGAGGGGCTCTTCGTTGAGTTTTAGAAACCTGTCGTATTCACAGTGTGTCCATTCTCTAGGTTTCCCGTACACGTTATAGCTGTAGTAATATTCCCTTCCACCTGGAGAGCTGGGACCCATGGAATGGGTGCCATGCATTATTGCTTTAAAGGGTCTGCATTTGCTCACCCAATCTCACCAATCCTCTCAGTCCCAAGTGTCCAGCCTTATGCCACATCCAGCTGTCATTGTAGATAGGGTCATTCCAGGTTGCATCAGAGACCCTGAAGGAATTGTAAAGAATTTCCCTGTTTCTTTGTTCTGTTTTTGAAATTCCTTTTTAGAGTGGGTTTGAGCTGATTCTCGCGGCCATGTTTATGCCAGTCTAGACACACTTGATTCCCTTACGGAGACATATCAGTACATAGGTTTTAAGATTCTTACTAGTCAGATCTATTCCTCTGCGGGAAATATGGGGTTTTGAGTCCCTTTCACTGAGGAAGGTGTAGGTCTTGTCTATTCCATAGTTGGTTTTTGGAACGGTACCTGTGCTTATATCAAAGTCTGGTTTGATGCATCACCCCACCTCTCCTTCCCCCTTAAGCAGGCATAAGAGTGTTTTCTAAATGTGAGACTCTGTTCTCTTGCCTAACTCAGTTCATGTGTAGCCATGTTTACAGGATCTTCCTAAGTGATATCTTATGATAAGTTTCTTTTCCTGTGTGACTTATTTCACTTAGAATCATCGTACCTGAATCCACTCATTTTGCTGCTACTGGTCTTATGACATTGATTTCGTGGCTGAGGGATATTCCATCGTACGTAAGTTCCACAATGTTTGGAACCATTTTTATATTTCCTGGCATATTTCAGGTGTACCCAGGTTGAGGTTCCTGTAAGCAGTGCAGCCCTCAATTTGGGGGTGGCTCTGTCTTATGGATTTTCAGTTTTCCCAAGGTATATTCCCTAGACTGGAAGTGCCCTTGGCTCTGTAGCTCTGTTGTTTACTTGTTTTAGGGGACACAATGCACTCCTCCAGTGAGGCAGTTGGCAACTTACATCCCGCCCATCAGCATAACAAGGCTCCCTGTTCTCCAGGGCCTGTCTTGCCTTTCTGGTTTTTACACATTTTGTGGATGTCCCCTTTGACCGGTGGGAAGTGATACTTCTTTGTAGTGCAGATTTGCATTGCCCGCTTGCTTGCTTGGCCAAAAAGGGCGTATGCGTTTTCTCCTGAATATATTCAGGAGAAAACGCATACGCCCTTTTTGGCCAAGTGCATCATTGTCGAAGTTGTGCCCCTCTTCCTGTGCTTTACAGGCGATTCCAACATACCTCTTGAAATCTGTTTCCTGCTATTCTGCCTCGCTTTCAAGTCCGCCTCGTTGCCTTCCCACAACAGATTTTTGGACGATAGTTGGCCTTGATTACTCTGCCAGTTTGTGAATTGCTCTGCCCCTGAGCTCCATTTTTCAACTCGTTTCTTGTGAGCTGAACGCAAGTCCAAACTTTTGGTTCAGGACCTATACTGGTTCCGGTTGGTGGCTGAGACTTTGGTTCATTCTTCTTCCTGCCGGGAAATTAGAGTGACATGTGCCCATCCAAATGCCTAACAGCTACTCTCTCATTGGTTCTCCCTCTTCCCTTTCATCCTCTGCCAAATTGGCAACCTGTGCGAACCAGGAGCTTAAAGGGGCTGTCTCTCCAAGTTGGGAGATTGATAGGAAAGCAGTTGGAAAGTCAAACCGGAGCACCAGGAGAGGGGCTCTTCGTTGAGTTTTAGAAACCTTTCGTATTCACAGTGTGTCCATTCTCTAGGTTTCCTGTATACGTTATAGCTGTAGTAATATTCCCTTCCACCTGGAGAGCTGGGACCCATGGAATGGGTGCCATGCATTATTGCTTTAAAGGGTCTGCATTTGCTCACCCAATCTCACCAATCCTCTCAGTCCCAAGTGTCCAGCCTTATGCCACATCCAGCTGTCATTGTAGATAGGGTCATTCCAGGTTGCATCAGAGACCCTGAAGGAATTGTAAAGAATTTCCCTGTTTCTTTGTTCTGTTTTTGAATTTCCTTTTTAGAGTGGGTTTGAACTGATTCTCGCGGCCATATTTATGCCAGTCTAGACACACTTGATTCCCTTACGGAGACATATCAATACATAGGTTTTAAGATTCTTACTAGTCAGATCTATTCCTCTGCGGGAAATATGGGGTTTTGAGTCCCTTTCACTGAGGAAGGTGTAGGTCTTGTCTATTCCATAGTTGGTTTTTGGAACGGTACCTGTGCTTCTATCAAAGTCTGGTTTGATGCATCACCCCACCTCTCCTTCCCCCTTAAGCAGGCATAAGAGTGTTTTCTAAATGTGAGACTCTGTTCTCTTGCCTAACTCAGTTCATGTGTAGCCATGTTTACAGGATCTTCCTAAGTGATATCTTATGATAAGTTTCTTTTCCTGTGTGACTTCTTTCACTTAGAATCATCGTACCTGAATCCACTCATTTTGCTGCTACTGGTCTTATGACATTGATTTCGTGGCTGAGGGATATTCCATCGTATGTAAGTTCCACAATGTTTGGAACCATTTTTATATTTCCTGAGATATTTCAGGTGTACCCAGTTTGAGGTTCTTGTAAGCAGTGCAGCCCTCAATTTGGGGGTGGCTCTGTCTTATGGATTTTCAGTTTTCCCAAGGTATATTCCCTAGACTGGAAGTGCCCTTTTCTCTGTAGCTCTGTTCTTTACTTGTTTTAGGGAACACAATGCACTCCTCCAGTGAGGCAGTTGGCAACTTACATCCCGCCCATCAGCATAACAAGGCTCCCTGTTCTCCAGGGCCTGTCTTGCCTTTCTGGTTTTTTACACATTTTGTGGATGTCCCTTTTGACCGGTGGGAAGTGATACTTCTTTGTAGTGCAGATTTGCATTGCCCGCTTGCTTGCTTGGCCAAAAACGGCGTATGCGTTTTCTCCTGAATATATTCAGGAGAAAACGCATACGCCCTTTTTGGCCAAGTGCATCATTCTCGAAGTTGTGCCCCTCTTCCTGTGCTTTACAGGCGATTCCAACGTACCTCTTGAAATCTGTTTCCTGCTATTCTGCCTCGCTTTCAAGTCCGCCTCGTTGCCTTCCCTCAACAGATTTTTGGACGATAGTTGGCCTTGATTACTCTGCCAGTTTGTGAATTGCTGTGCCCCTGAGCTCCATTTTTCAACTCGTTTCTTGTGAGCTGAACGCAATTCCAAACTTTTGGTTCAGGACCTATACTGGTTCCCGGTGGGTGGCTGAGACTTTGGTTCATTCTTCTTCCTGCCGGGAAATTAGAGTGACATGTGCCCATCCAAATGCCTAGCAGCTACTCTCTCATTGGTTCTCCCTCTTCCCTTTCATCCTCTGCCAAATTGGCAACCTGTGCGAACCAGGAGCTTAAAGGGGCTGTCTCTCCAAGTTGGGAGATTGATAGGAAAGCAGTTGGAAAGTCAAACCGGAGCACCAGGAGAGGGGCTCTTCGTTGAGTTTTAGAAACCTGTCGTATTCACAGTGTGTCCATTCTCTAGGTTTCCCGTACACGTTATAGCTGTAGTAATATTCCCTTCCACCTGGAGAGCTGGGACCCATGGAATGGGTGCCATGCATTATTGCTTTAAAGGGTCTGCATTTGCTCACCCAATCTCACCAATCCTCTCAGTCCCAAGTGTCCAGCCTTATGCCACATCCAGCTGTCATTGTAGATAGGGTCATTCCAGGTTGCATCAGAGACCCTGAAGGAATTGTAAAGAATTTCCCTGTTTCTTTGTTCTGTTTTTGAAATTCCTTTTTAGAGTGGGTTTGAGCTGATTCTCGCGGCCATGTTTATGCCAGTCTAGACACACTTGATTCCCTTACGGAGACATATCAGTACATAGGTTTTAAGATTCTTACTAGTCAGATCTATTCCTCTGCGGGAAATATGGGGTTTTGAGTCCCTTTCACTGAGGAAGGTGTAGGTCTTGTCTATTCCATAGTTGGTTTTTGGAACGGTACCTGTGCTTATATCAAAGTCTGGTTTGATGCATCACCCCACCTCTCCTTCCCCCTTAAGCAGGCATAAGAGTGTTTTCTAAATGTGAGACTCTGTTCTCTTGCCTAACTCAGTTCATGTGTAGCCATGTTTACAGGATCTTCCTAAGTGATATCTTATGATAAGTTTCTTTTCCTGTGTGACTTATTTCACTTAGAATCATCGTACCTGAATCCACTCATTTTGCTGCTACTGGTCTTATGACATTGATTTCGTGGCTGAGGGATATTCCATCGTACGTAAGTTCCACAATGTTTGGAACCATTTTTATATTTCCTGGCATATTTCAGGTGTACCCAGGTTGAGGTTCCTGTAAGCAGTGCAGCCCTCAATTTGGGGGTGGCTCTGTCTTATGGATTTTCAGTTTTCCCAAGGTATATTCCCTAGACTGGAAGTGCCCTTGGCTCTGTAGCTCTGTTGTTTACTTGTTTTAGGGGACACAATGCACTCCTCCAGTGAGGCAGTTGGCAACTTACATCCCGCCCATCAGCATAACAAGGCTCCCTGTTCTCCAGGGCCTGTCTTGCCTTTCTGGTTTTTACACATTTTCTGGATGTCCCTTTTGACCGGTGGGAAGTGATACTTCTTTGTAGTGCAGATTTGCATGGCCCGCTTGCTTGCTTTGCCAAAAAGGGCGTATGCGTTTTCTCCTGAATATATTCAGGAGAAAACGCATACGCCCTTTTTGGCCAAGTGCATCATTGTCGAAGTTGTGCCCCTCTTCCTGTGCTTTACAGGCGATTCCAACGTACCTCTTGAAATCTGTTTCCTGCTATTCTGCCTCGCTTTCAAGTCCGCCTCGTTGCCTTCCCACAACAGATTTTTGGACGATAGTTGGCCTTGATTACTCTGCCAGTTTGTGAATTGCTGTGCCCCTGAGCTCCATTTTTCAACTCGTTTTTTGTGAGCTGAACGCAAGTCCAAACTTTTGGTTCAGGACCTCTACTGGTTCCCGGTGGGAGGCTGAGACTTTGGTTCATTCTTCTTTCTGCCGGGAAATTAGAGTGACATGTGCCCATCCAAATGCCTAACAGCTACTCTCTCATTGGTTCTCCCTCTTCCCTTTCATCCTCTGCCAAATTGGCAACCTGTGCGAACCAGGAGCTTAAAGGGGCTGTCTCTCCAAGTTGGGAGATTGATAGGAAAGCAGTTGGAAAGTCAAACCGGAGCACCAGGAGAGGGGCTCTTCGTTGAGTTTTAGAAACCTGTCGTATTCACAGTGTGTCCATTCTCTAGGTTTCCCGTACACGTTATAGCTGTAGTAATATTCCCTTCCACCTGGAGAGCTGGGACCCATGGAATGGGTGCCATGCATTATTGCTTTAAAGGGTCTGCATTTGCTCACCCAATCTCACCAATCCTCTCAGTCCCAAGTGTCCAGCCTTATGCCACATCCAGCTGTCATTGTAGATAGGGTCATTCCTGGTTGCATCAGAGACCCTGAAGGAATTGTAAAGAATTTCCCTGTTTCTTTGTTCTGTTTTTGAAATTCCTTTTTAGAGTGGGTTTGAGCTGATTCTCGCGGCCATATTTATGCCAGTCTAGACACACTTGATTCCCTTACGGAGACATATCAATACATAGGTTTTAAGGTTCTTACTAGTCAGATCTATTCCTCTGCGGGAAATATGGGGTTTTGAGTCCCTTTCACTGAGGAAGGTGTAGGTCTTGTCTATTCCATAGTTGGTTTTTGGAACGGTACCTGTGCTTATATCAAAGTCTGGTTTGATGCATCACCCCACCTCTCCTTCCCCCTTAAGCAGGCATAAGAGTGTTTTCTAAATGTGAGACTCTGTTCTCTTGCCTAACTCAGTTCATGTGTAGCCATGTTTACAGGATCTTCCTAAGTGATATCTTATGATAAGTTTCTTTTCCTGTGTGACTTCTTTCACTTAGAATCATCGTACCTGAATCCACTCATTTTGCTGCTACTGGTCTTATGACATTGATTTCTTGGCTGAGGGATATTCCATCGTACGTAAGTTCCACAATGTTTGGAAACATTTTTATATTTCCTGGGATATTTCAGGTGTACCCAGGTTGAGGTTCCTGTAAGCAGTGCAGCCCTCAATTTGGGGGTGGCTCTGTCTTATGGATTTTCAGTTTTCCCAAGGTATATTCCCTAGACTGGAAGTGCCCTTGGCTCTGTAGCTCTGTTGTTTACTTGTTTTAGCGGACACAATGCACTCCTCCAGTGAGGCAGTTGGCAACTTACATCCCGCCCGTCAGCATAACAAGGCTCCCTGTTCTCCAGGGCCTGTCTTGCCTTTCTGGTTTTTACACATTTTCTGGATGTCCCTTTTGACCGGTGGGAAGTGATACTTCTTTGTAGTGCAGATTTGCATGGCCCGCTTGCTTGCTTTGCCAAAAAGGGCATATGCGTTTTCTCCTGAATATATTCAGGAGAAAACGCATACGCCCTTTTTGGCCAAGTGCATCATTGTCGAAGTTGTGCCCCTCTTCCTGTGCTTTACAGGCGATTCCAACGTACCTCTTGAAATCTGTTTCCTGCTATTCTGCCTCGCTTTCAAGTCCGCCTCGTTGCCTTCCCACAACAGATTTTTGGACGATAGTTGGCCTTGATTACTCTGCCAGTTTGTGAACTGCTGTGCCCCTGAGCTCCATTTTTCAACTCGTTTCTTGTGAGCTGAACGCAAGTCCAAACTTTTGGTTCAGGACGTATACTGGTTCCGGTGGGTGGCTGAGACTTTGGTTCATTCTTCTTCCTGCCGGGAAATTAGAGTGACATGTGCCCATCCAAATGCCTAACAGCTACTCTCTCATTGGTTCTCCCTCTTCCCTTTCATCCTCTGCCAAATTGGCAACCTGTGCGAACCAGGAGCTTAAAGGGGCTGTCTCTCCAAGTTGGGAGATTGATAGGAAAGCAGTTGGAAAGTCAAACCGGAGCACCAGGAGAGGGGCTCTTCGTTGAGTTTTAGAAACCTGTCGTATTCACAGTGTGTCCATTCTCTAGGTTTCCCGTACACGTTATAGCTGTAGTAATATTCCCTTCCACCTGGAGAGCTGGGACCCATGGAATGGGTGCCATGCATTATTGCTTTAAAGGGTCTGCATTTGCTCACCCAATCTCACCAATCCTCTCAGTCCCAAGTGTCCAGCCTTATGCCACATCCAGCTGTCATTGTAGATAGGGTCATTCCAGGTTGCATCAGAGACCCTGAAGGAATTGTAAAGAATTTCCCTGTTTCTTTGTTCTGTTTTTGAAATTCCTTTTTAGAGTGGGTTTGAGCTGATTCTCGCGGCCATATTTATGCCAGTCTAGACACACTTGATTCCCTTACGGAGACATATCAGTACATAGGTATTAAGATTCTTACTAGTCAGATCTATTCCTCTGCGGGAAATATGGGGTTTTGAGTCCCTTTCACTGAGGAAGGTGTAGGTCTTGTCTATTCCATAGTTGGTTTTTGGAACGGTCCCTGTGCTTATATCAAACTCTGGTTTGATGCATCACCCCACCTCTCCTTCCCCCTTAAGCAGGCATAAGAGTGTTTTCTAAATGTGAGACTCTGTTCTCTTGCCTAACTCAGTTCATGTGTAGCCATGTTTACAGGATCTTCCTAAGTGATATCTTATGATAAGTTTCTTTTCCTGTGTGACTTCTTTCACTTAGAATCATCGTACCTGAATCCACTCATTTTGCTGCTACTGGTCTTATGACATTGATTTCGTGGCTGAGGGATATTCCATCGTACGTAAGTTCCACAATGTTTGGAACCATTTTTATATTTCCTGGCATATTTCAGGTGTACCCAGGTTGAGGTTCCTGTAAGCAGTGCAGCCCTCAATTTGGGGGTGGCTCTGTCTTATGGATTTTCAGTTTTCCCAAGGTATATTCCCTAGACTGGAAGTGCCCTTGGCTCTGTAGCTCTGTTGTTTACTTGTTTTAGGGGACACAATGCACTCCTCCAGTGAGGCAGTTGGCAACTTACATCCCGCCCATCAGCATAACTAGGCTCCCTGTTCTCCAGGGCCTGTCTTGCCTTTCTGGTTTTTACACATTTTCTGGATGTCCCTTTTGACCGGTGGGAAGTGATACTTCTTTGTAGTGCAGATTTGCATGGCCCGCTTGCTTGCTTTGCCAAAAAGGGCGTATGCGTTTTCTCCTGAATATATTCAGGAGAAAACGCATACGCCCTTTTTGGCCAAGTGCATCATTGTCGAAGTTGTGCCCCTCTTCCTGTGCTTTACAGGCGATTCCAACGTACCTCTTGAAATCTGTTTCCTGCTATTCTGCCTCGCTTTCAAGTCCGCCTCGTTGCCTTCCCACAACAGATTTTTGGACGATAGTTGGCCTTGATTACTCTGCCAGTTTGTGAATTGCTGTGCCCCTGAGCTCCATTTTTCAACTCGTTTCTTGTGAGCTGAACGCAAGTCCAAACTTTTGGTTCAGGACCTATACTGGTTCCGGTGGGTGGCTGAGACTTTGGTTCATTCTTCTTCCTGCCGGGAAATTAGAGTGACATGTGCCCATCCAAATGCCTAACAGCTACTCTCTCATTGGTTCTCCCTCTTCCCTTTCATCCTCTGCCAAATTGGCAACCTGTGCGAACCAGGAGCTTAAAGGGGCTGTCTCTCCAAGTTGGGAGATTGATAGGAAAGCAGTTGGAAAGTCAAACCGGAGCACCAGGAGAGGGGCTCTTCGTTGAGTTTTAGAAACCTGTCGTATTCACAGTGTGTCCATTCTCTAGGTTTCCCGTACACGTTATAGCTGTAGTAATATTCCCTTCCACCTGGAGAGCTGGGACCCATGGAATGGGTGCCATGCATTATTGCTTTAAAGGGTCTGCATTTGCTCACCCAATCTCACCAATCCTCTCAGTCCCAAGTGTCCAGCCTTATGCCACATCCAGCTGTCATTGTAGATAGGGTCATTCCAGGTTGCATCAGAGACCCTGAAGAAATTGTAAAGAATTTCCCTGTTTCTTTGTTCTGTTTTTGAAATTCCTTTTTAGAGTGGGTTTGAGCTGATTCTCGCGGCCAAGTTTATGCCAGTCTAGACACACTTGATTCCCTTACGGAGACATATCAATACATAGGTTTTAAGATTCTTACTAGTCAGATCTATTCCTCTGCGGGAAATATGGGGTTTTGAGTCCCTTTCACTGAGGAAGGTGTAGGTCTTGTCTATTCCATAGTTGGTTTTTGGAATGGTACCTGTGCTTATATCAAACTCTGGTTTGATGCATCACCCCACCTCTCCTTCCCCCTTAAGCAGGCATAAGAGTGTTTTCTAAATGTGAGACTCTGTTCTCTTGCCTAACTCAGTTCATGTGTAGCCATGTTTACAGGATCTTCCTAAGTGATATCTTATGATAAGTTTCTTTTCCTGTGTGACTTCTTTCACTTAGAATCATCGTACCTGAATCCACTCATTTTGCTGCTACTGGTCTTATGACATTGATTTCGTGGCTGAGGGATATTCCATCGTACGTAAGTTCCACAATGTTTGGAACCATTTTTATATTTCCTGGGATATTTCAGGTGTACCCAGGTTGAGGTTCCTGTAAGCAGTGCAGCCCTCAATTTGGGGATGGCTCTGTCTTATGGATTTTCAGTTTTCCCAAGGTATATTCCCTAGACTGGAAGTGCCCTTGGCTCTGTAGCTCTGTTGTTTACTTGTTTTAGGGAACACAATGCACTCCTCCAGTGAGGCAGTTGGCAACTTACATCCCGCCCATCAGCATAACAAGGCTCCCTGTTCTCCAGGGCCTGTCTTGCCTTTCTGGTTTTTACACATTTTGTGGATGTCCCCTTTGACCGGTGGGAAGTGATACTTCTTTGTACTGCAGATTTGCATTGCCCGCTTGCTTGCTTGGCCAAAAAGGGCGTATGCGTTTTCTCCTGAATATATTCAGGAGAAAACGCATACGCCCTTTTTGGCCAAGTGCATCATTGTCGAAGTTGTGCCCCTCTTCCTGTGCCTTACAGGCGATTCCAACGTACCTCTTGAACTCTGTTTCCTGCTATTCTGCCTCGCTTTCAAGTCCGCCTCGTTGCCTTCCCACAACAGATTTTTGGACGATAGTTGGCCTTGATTACTCTGCCAGTTTGTGAATTGCTGTGCCCCTGAGCTCCATTTTTCAACTCGTTTTTTGTGAGCTGAACGCAAGTCCAAACTTTTGGTTCAGGATCTCTACTGGTTCCCGGTGGGAGGCTGAGACTTTGGTTCATTCTTCTTCCTGCCGGGAAATTAGAGTGACATGTGCCCATCCAAATGCCTAACAGCTACTCTCTCATTGGTTCTCCCTGTTCCCTTTCATCCTCTGCCAAATTGGCAACCTGTGCGAACCAGGAGCTTAAAGGGGCTGTCTCTCCAAGTTGGGAGATTGATAGGAAAGCAGTTGGAAAGTCAAACCGGAGCACCAGGAGAGGGGCTCTTCGTTGAGTTTTAGAAACCTGTCGTATTCACAGTGTGTCCATTCTCTAGGTTTCCCGTACACGTTATAGCTGTAGTAATATTCCCTTCCACCTGGAGAGCTGGGACCCATGGAATGGGTGCCATGCATTATTGCTTTAAAGGGTCTGCATTTGCTCACCCAATCTCACCAATCCTCTCAGTCCCAAGTGTCCAACCTTATGCCACATCCAGCTGTCATTGTAGATAGGGTCATTCCAGGTTGCATCAGAGACCCTGAAGGAATTGTAAAGAATTTCCCTGTTTCTTTGTTCTGTTTTTGAAATTCCTTTTTAGAGTGGGTTTGAGCTGATTCTCGCGGCCATGTTTATGCCAGTCTAGACACACTTGATTCCCTTACGGAGACATATCAATACATAGGTTTTAAGATACTTACTAGTCAGATCTATTCCTCTGCGGGAAATATGGGGTTTTGAGTCCCTTTCACTGAGGAAGGTGTAGGTCTTGTCTATTCCATAGTTGGTTTTTGGAACGGTACCTGTGCTTATATCAAAGTCTGGTTTGATGCATCACCCCACCTCTCCTTCCCCCTTAAGCAGGCATAAGAGTGTTTTCTAAATGTGAGACTCTGTTCTCTTGCCTAACTCAGTTCATGTGTAGCCATGTTTACAGGATCTTCCTAAGTGATATCTTATGATAAGTTTCTTTTCCTGTGTGACTTCTTTCACTTAGAATCATCGTACCTGAATCCACTCATTTTGCTGCTACTGGTCTTATGACATTGATTTCATGGCTGAGGGATATTCCATCGTACGTAAGTTCCACAATGTTTGGAACCATTTTTATATTTCCTGGGATATTTCAGGTGTACCCAGGTTGAGGTTCCTGTAAGCAGTGCAGCCCTCAATTTGGGGGTGGCTCTGTCTTATGGATTTTCATTTTTCCCAAGGTATATTCCCTAGACTGGAAGTGCCCTTGGCTCTGTAGCTCTGTTGTTTACTTGTTTTATGGAACACAATGCACTCCTCCAGTGGGGCAGTTGGCAACTTACATCCCGCCCATCAGCATAACAAGGCTCCCTGTTCTCCAGGGCCTGTCTTGCCTTTCTGGTTTTTACACATTTTGTGGATGTCCCCTTTGACCGGTGGGAAGTGATACTTCTTTGTAGTGCAGATTTGCATTGCCCGCTTGCTTGCTTGGCCAAAAAGGGCGTATGCGTTTTCTCCTGAATATATTCAGGAGAAAACGCATACGCCCTTTTTGGCCAAGTGCATCATTGTCGAAGTTGTGCCCCTCTTCCTGTGCTTTACAGGCGATTCCAACGTACCTCTTGAACTCTGTTTCCTGCTATTCTGCCTCGCTTTCAAGTCCGCCTCGTTGCCTTCCCACAACAGATTTTTGGACGATAGTTGTCCTTGATTAATCTGCCAGTTTGTGAATTGCTGTGCCCCTGAGCTCCATTTTTCAACTCGTTTCTTGTGAGCTGAACGCAAGTCCAAACTTTTGGTTCAGGACCTATACTGGTTCCGGTGGGTGGCTGACACTTTGGTTCATTCTTCTTCCTGCCGGGATATTAGAGTGACATGTGCCCATCCAAATGCCTAACAGCTACTCTCTCATTGGTTCTCCCTCTTCCCTTTCATCCTCTGCCAAATTGGCAACCTGTGCGAACCAGGAGCTTAAAGGGGCTGTCTCTCCAAGTTGGGAGATTGATAGGAAAGCAGTTGGAAAGTCAAACCGGAGCACCAGGAGAGGGGCTCTTCGTTGAGTTTTAGAAACCTTTCGTATTCACAGTGTGTCCATTCTCTAGGTTTCCCGTACACGTTATAGCTGTAGTAATATTCCCTTCCACCTGGAGAGCTGGGACCCATGGAATGGGTGCCATGCATTATTGCTTTAAAGGGTCTGCATTTGCTCACCCAATCTCACCAATCCTCTCAGTCCCAAGTGTCCAGCCTTATGCCACATCCAGCTGTCATTGTAGATAGGGTCATTCCAGGTTGCATCAGAGACCCTGAAGAAATTGTAAAGAATTTCCCTGTTTCTTTGTTCTGTTTTTGAAATTCCTTTTTAGAGTGGGTTTGAGCTGATTCTCGCGGCCATATTTATGCCAGTCTAGACACACTTGATTCCCTTACGGAGACATATCAATACATAGGTTTTAAGATTCTTACTAGTCAGATCTATTCCTCTGCGGGAAATATGGTGTTTTGAGTCCCTTTCACTGAGGAAGGTGTAGGTCTTGTCTATTCCATAGTTGGTTTTTGGAACGGTACCTGTGCTTATATCAAACTCGGGTTTGATGCATCACCCCACCTCTCCTTCCCCCTTAAGCAGGCATAAGAGTGTTTTCTAAATGTGAGACTCTGTTCTCTTGCCTAACTCAGTTCATGTGTAGCCATGTTTACAGGATCTTCCTAAGTGATATCTTATGATAAGTTTCTTTTCCTGTGTGACTTCTTTCACTTAGAATCATCGTACCTGAATCCACTCATTTTGCTGCTACTGGTCTTATGACATTGATTTCGTGGCTGAGGGATATTCCATCGTACGTAAGTTCCACAATGTTTGGAACCATTTTTATATTTCCTGGGATATTTCAGGTGTACCCAGGTTGAGGTTCCTGTAAGCAGTGCAGCCCTCAATTTGGGGGTGGCTCTGTCTTATGGATTTTCAGTTTTCCCAAGGTATATTCCCTAGACTGGAAGTGCCCTTGGCTCTGTAGCTCTGTTGTTTACTTGTTTTAGGGAACACAATGCACTCCTCCAGTGAGGCAGTTGGCAACTTACATCCCGCCCATCAGCATAACAAGGCTCCCTGTTCTCCAGGGCCTGTCTTGCCTTTCTGGTTTTTACACATTTTGTGGATGTCCCCTTTGACCGGTGGGAAGTGATACTTCTTTGTAGTGCAGATTTGCATGGCCCGCTTGCTTGCTTGGCCAAAAAGGGCGTATGCGTTTTCTCCTGAATATATTCAGGAGAAAACGCATACGCCCTTTTTGGCCAAGTGCATCATTGTCGAAGTTGTGCCCCTCTTCCTGTGCTTTACAGGCGATTCCAACGTACCTCTTGAAATCTGTTTCCTGCTATTCTGCCTCGCTTTCAAGTCTGCCTCGTTGCCTTCCCACAACAGATTTTTGGATGATAGTTGGCCTTGATTACTCTGCCAGTTTGTGAATTGCTGTGCCCCTGAGCTCCATTTTTCAACTCGTTTCTTGTGAGCTGAACGCAAGTCCAAACTTTTGGTTCAGGACCTATACTGGTTCCGGTGGGTGGCTGAGACTTTGGTTCATTCTTCTTCCTGCCGGGAAATTAGAGTGACATGTGCCCATCCAAATGCCTAACAGCTACTCTCTCATTGGTTCTCCCTCTTCCCTTTCATCCTCTGCCAAATTGGCAACCTGTGCGAACCAGGAGCTTAAAGGGGCTGTCTCTCCAAGTTGGGAGATTGATAGGAAAGCAGTTGGAAAGTCAAACCGGAGCACCAGGAGAGGGGCTCTTCGTTGAGTTTTAGAAACCTGTCGTATTCACAGTGTGTCCATTCTCTAGGTTTCCCGTACACGTTAGAGCTGTAGTAATATTCCCTTCCACCTGGAGAGCTGGGACCCATGGAATGGGTGCCATGCATTATTGCTTTAAAGGGTCTGCATTTGCTCACCCAATCTCACCAATCCTCTCAGTCCCAAGTGTCCAGCCTTATGCCACATCCAGCTGTCATTGTAGATAGGGTCATTCCAGGTTGCATCAGAGACCCTGAAGGAATTGTAAAGAATTTCCCTGTTTCTTTGTTCTGTTTTTGAAATTCCTTTTTAGAGTGGGTTTGAGCTGATTCTCGCGGCCATGTTTATGCCAGTCTAGACACACTTGATTCCCTTACGGAGACATATCAATACATAGGTTTTAAGATTCTTACTAGTCAGATCTATTCCTCTGCGGGAAATATGGGGTTTTGAGTCCCTTTCACTGAGGAAGGTGTAGGTCTTGTCTATTCCATAGTTGGTTTTTGGAACGGTACCTGTGCTTATA
Source organism: Mesoplodon mirus (assembly GCF_964341445.2). NCBI lineage: Eukaryota > Metazoa > Chordata > Mammalia > Artiodactyla > Ziphiidae > Mesoplodon > Mesoplodon mirus. The sequence goes on along the minus strand of NW_028295801.1, from coordinate 4,417,115 downwards.
TCAAACTCTGGTTTGATGCATCACCCCACCTCTCCTTCCCCCTTAAGCAGGCATAAGAGTGTTTTCTAAATGTGAGACTCTGTTCTCTTGCCTAACTCAGTTCATGTGTAGCCATGTTTACAGGATCTTCCTAAGTGATATCTTATGATAAGTTTCTTTTCCTGTGTGACTTCTTTCACTTAGAATCATCGTACCTGAATCCACTCATTTTGCTGCTACTGGTCTTATGACATTGATTTCGTGGCTGAGGGATATTCCATCGTACGTAAGTTCCACAATGTTTGGAACCATTTTTATATTTCCTGGGATATTTCAGGTGTACCCAGGTTGAGGTTCCTGTAAGCAGTGCAGCCCTCAATTTGGGGGTGGCTCTGTCTTATGGATTTTCAGTTTTCCCAAGGTATATTCCCTAGACTGGAAGTGCCCTTGGCTCTGTAGCTCTGTTGTTTACTTGTTTTAGGGGACACAATGCACTCCTCCAGTGAGGCAGTTGGCAACTTACATCCCGCCCATCAGCATAACAAGGCTCCCTGTTCTCCAGGGCCTGTCTTGCCTTTCTGGTTTTTACACATTTTGTGGATGTCCCCTTTGACCGGTGGGAAGTGATACTTCTTTGTAGTGCAGATTTGCATTGCCCGCTTGCTTGCTTGGCCAAAAACGGCGTATGCGTTTTCTCCTGAATATATTCAGGAGAAAACGCATACGCCCTTTTTGGCCAAGTGCATCATTATCGAAGTTGTGCCCCTCTTCCTGTGCTTTACAGGCGATTCCAACGTACCTCTTGAAATCTGTTTCCTGCTATTCTGCCTCGCTTTCAAGTCCGCCTCGTTGCCTTCCCTCAACAGATTTTTGGACGATAGTTGGCCTTGATTACTCTGCCAGTTTGTGAATTGCTGTGCCCCTGAGCTCCATTTTTCAACTCGTTTCTTGTGAGCTGAACGCAAGTCCAAACTTTTGGTTCAGGACCTATACTGGTTCCCGGTGGGTGGCTGAGACTTTGGTTAATTCTTCTTCCTGCCGGGAAATTAGAGTGACATGTGCCCATCCAAATGCCTAGCAGCTACTCTCTCATTGGTTCTCCCTCTTCCCTTTCATCCTCTGCCAAATTGGCAACCTGTGCGAACCAGGAGCTTAAAGGGGCTGTCTCTCCAAGTTGGGAGATTGATAGGAAAGCAGTTGGAAAGTCAAACCGGAGCACCAGGAGAGGGGCTCTTCGTTGAGTTTTAGAAACCTGTCGTATTCACAGTGTGTCCATTCTCTAGGTTTCCCGTACACGTTAGAGCTGTAGTAATATTCCCTTCCACCTGGAGAGCTGGGACCCATGGAATGGGTGCCATGCATTATTGCTTTAAAGGGTCTGCATTTGCTCACCCAATCTCACCAATCCTCTCAGTCCCAAGTGTCCAGCCTTATGCCACATCCAGCTGTCATTGTAGATAGGGTCATTCCAGGTTGCATCAGAGACCCTGAAGGAATTGTAAAGAATTTCCCTGTTTCTTTGTTCTGTTTTTGAAATTCCTTTTTAGAGTGGGTTTGAGCTGATTCTCGCGGCCATGTTTATGCCAGTCTAGACACACTTGATTCCCTTACGGAGACATATCAATACATAGGTTTTAAGATTCTTACTAGTCAGATCTATTCCTCTGCGGGAAATATGGGGTTTTGAGTCCCTTTCACTGAGGAAGGTGTAGGTCTTGTCTATTCCATAGTTGGTTTTTGGAACGGTACCTGTGCTTATATCAAAGTCTGGTTTGATGCATCACCCCACCTCTCCTTCCCCCTTAAGCAGGCATAAGAGTGTTTTCTAAATGTGAGACTCTGTTCTCTTGCCTAACTCAGTACATGTGTAGCCATGTTTACAGGATCTTCCTAAGTGATATCTTATGATAAGTTTCTTTTCCTGTGTGACTTCTTTCACTTAGAATCATCGTACCTGAATCCACTCATTTTGCTGCTACTGGTCTTATGACATTGATTTCGTGGCTGAGGGATATTCCATCGTACGTAAGTTCCACAATGTTTGGAACCATTTTTATATTTCCTGGGATATTTCAGGTGTACCCAGGTTGAGGTTCCTGTAAGCAGTGCAGCCCTCAATTTGGGGGTGGCTCTGTCTTATGGATTTTCAGTTTTCCCAAGGTATATTCCCTAGACTGGAAGTGCCCTTGGCTCTGTAGCTCTGTTGTTTACTTGTTTTAGGGGACACAATGCACTCCTCCAGTGAGGCAGTTGGCAACTTACATCCCGCCCATCAGCATAACAAGGCTCCCTGTTCTCCAGGGCCTGTCTTGCCTTTCTGGTTTTTTACACATTTTGTGGATGTCCCATTTGACCGGTGGGAAGTGATACTTCTTTGTAGTGCAGATTTGCATTGCCCGCTTGCTTGCTTGGCCAAAAAGGGCGTATGCGTTTTCTCCTGAATATATTCAGGAGAAAACGCATACGCCCTTTTTGGCCAAGTGCATCATTATCGAAGTTGTGCCCCTCTTCCTGTGCTTTACAGGCGATTCCAACGTACCTCTTGAAATCTGTTTCCTGCTATTCTGCCTCGCTTTCAAGTCCGCCTCGTTGCCTTCCCACAACAGATTTTTGGACGATAGTTGGCCTTGATTACTCTGCCAGTTTGTGAATTGCTGTGCCCCTGAGCTCCATTTTTCAACTCGTTTCTTGTGAGCTGAACGCAAGTCCAAACTTTTGGTTCAGGACGTATACTGGTTCCGGTGGGTGGCTGAGACTTTGGTTCATTCTTCTTCCTGCCGGGAAATTAGAGTGACATGTGCCCATCCAAATGCCTAACAGCTACTCTCTCATTGGTTCTCCCTCTTCCCTTTCATCTTCTGCCAAATTGGCAACCTGTGCGAACCAGGAGCTTAAAGGGGCTGTCTCTCCAAGTTGGGAGATTGATAGGAATGCAGTTGGAAAGTCAAACCGGAGCACCAGGAGAGGGGCTCTTCCTTGAGTTTTAGAAAACTGTCGTATTCACAGTGTGTCCATTCTCTAGGTTTCCCGTACACGTTATAGCTGTAGTAATATTCCCTTCCACCTGGAGAGCTGGGACCCTTGGAATGGGATTCCATGCATTATTGCTTTAAAGGGTCTGCATTTGCTCACCCAATCTCACCAATCCTCTCAGTCCCAAGTGTCCAGCCTTATGCCACATCCAGCTGTCATTGTAGATAGGGTCATTCCAGGTTGCATCAGAGACCCTGAAGGAATTGTAAAGAATTTCCCTGTTTCTTTGTTCTGTTTTTGAAATTCCTTTTTAGAGTGGGTTTGAGCTGATTCTCGCGGCCATGTTTATGCCAGTCTAGACACACTTGATTCCCTTACGGAGACATATCAATACATAGGTTTTAAGATTCTTACTAGTCAGATCTATTCCTCTGCGGGAAATATGGGGTTTTGAGTCCCTTTCACTGAGGAAGGTGTAGGTCTTGTCTATTCCATAGTTGGTTTTTGGAACGGTACCTGTGCTTATATCAAAGTCTGGTTTGATGCATCACCCCACCTCTCCTTCCCCCTTAAGCAGGCATAAGAGTGTTTTCTAAATGTGAGACTCTGTTCTCTTGCCTAACTCAGTTCATGTGTAGCCATGTTTACAGGATCTTCCTAAGTGATATCTTATGATAAGTTTCTTTTCCTGTGTGACTTATTTCACTTAGAATCATCGTACCTGAATCCACTCATTTTGCTGCTACTGGTCTTATGACATTGATTTCGTGGCTGAGGGATATTCCATCGTACGTAAGTTCCACAATGTTTGGAACCATTTTTATATTTCCTGAGATATTTCAGGTGTACCCAGTTTGAGGTTCTTGTAAGCAGTGCAGCCCTCAATTTGGGTGTGGCTCTGTCTTATGGATTTTCAGTTTTCCCAAGGTATATTCCCTAGACTGGAAGTGCCCTTGGCTCTGTAGCTCTGTTCTTTACTTGTTTTAGGGAACACAATGCACTCCTCCAGTGAGGCAGTTGGCAACTTACATCCCGCCCATCAGCATAACAAGGCTCCCTGTTCTCCAGGGCCTGTCTTGCCTTTCTGGTTTTTTACACATTTTGTGGATGTCCCTTTTGACCGGTGGGAAGTGATACTTCTTTGTAGTGCAGATTTGCATTGCCCGCTTGCTTGCTTGGCCAAAAACGGCGTATGCGTTTTCTCCTGAATATATTCAGGAGAAAACGCATACGCCCTTTTTGGCCAAGTGCATCATTGTCGAAGTTGTGCCCCTCTTCCTGTGCTTTACAGGCGATTCCAACGTACCTCTTGAAATCTGTTTCCTGCTATTCTGCCTCGCTTTCAAGTCCGCCTCGTAGCCTTCCCTCAACAGATTTTTGGACGATACTTGGCCTTGATTACTCTGCCAGTTTGTGAATTGCTGTGCCCCTGAGCTCCATGTTTCAACTCGTTTCTTGTGAGCTGAACGCAAGTCCAAACTTTTGGTTCAGGACCTATACTGGTTCCCGGTGGGTGGCTGAGACTTTGGTTAATTCTTCTTCCTGCCGGGAAATTAGAGTGACATGTGCCCATCCAAATGCCTAGCAGCTACTCTCTCATTGGTTCTCCCTCTTCCCTTTCATCCTCTGCCAAATTGGCAACCTGTGCGAACCAGGAGCTTAAAGGGGCTGTCTCTCCAAGTTGGGAGATTGATAGGAAAGCAGTTGGAAAGTCAAACCGGAGCACCAGGAGAGGGGCTCTTCGTTGAGTTTTAGAAACCTGTCGTATTCACAGTGTGTCCATTCTCTAGGTTTCCCGTACACGTTATAGCTGTAGTAATATTCCCTTCCACCTGGAGAGCTGGGACCCATGGAATGGGTGCCATGCATTATTGCTTTAAAGGGTCTGCATTTGCTCACCCAATCTCACCAATCCTCTCAGTCCCAAGTGTCCAGCCTTATGCCACATCCAGCTGTCATTGTAGATAGGGTCATTCCAGGTTGCATCAGAGACCCTGAAGGAATTGTAAAGAATTTCCCTGTTTCTTTGTTCTGTTTTTGAAATTCCTTTTTAGAGTGGGTTTGAGCTGATTCTCGCGGCCATGTTTATGCCAGTCTAGACACACTTGATTCCCTTACGGAGACCTATCAGTACATAGGTTTTAAGATTCTTACTAGTCAGATCTATTCCTCTGCGGGAAATATGGGGTTTTGAGTCCCTTTCACTGAGGAAGGTGTAGGTCTTGTCTATTCCATAGTTGGTTTTTGGAACGGTACCTGTGCTTATATCAAAGTCTGGTTTGATGCATCACCCCACCTCTCCTTCCCCCTTAAGCAGGCATAAGAGTGTTTTCTAAATGTGAGACTCTGTTCTCTTGCCTAACTCAGTACATGTGTAGCCATGTTTACAGGATCTGCCTAAGTGATATCTTATGATAAGTTTCTTTTCCTGTGTGACTTCTTTCACTTAGAATCATCGTACCTGAATCCACTCATTTTGCTGCTACTGGTCTTATGACATTGATTTCGTGGCTGAGGGATATTCCATCGTACGTAAGTTCCACAATGTTTGGAACCATTTTTATATTTCCTGGGATATTTCAGGTGTACCCAGGTTGAGGTTCCTCTAAGCAGTGCAGCCCTCAATTTGGGGGTGGCTCTGTCTTATGGATTTTCAGTTTTCCCAAGGTATATTCCCTAGACTGGAAGTGCCCTTGGCTCTGTAGCTCTGTTGTTTACTTGTTTTAGGGAACACAATGCACTCCTCCAGTGAGGCAGTTGGCAACTTACATCCCGCCCATCAGCATAACAAGGCTCCCTGTTCTCCAGGGCCTGTCTTGCCTTTCTGGTTTTTACACATTTTGTGGATGTCCCCTTTGACCGGTGGGAAGTGATACTTCTTTGTAGTGCAGATTTGCATTGCCCGCTTGCTTGCTTGGCCAAAAAGGGCGTATGCGTTTTCTCCTGAATATATTCAGGAGAAAACGCATACGCCCTTTTTGGCCAAGTGCATCATTGTCGAAGTTGTGCCCCTCTTCCTGTGCTTTACAGGCGATTCCAACATACCTCTTGAAATCTGTTTCCTGCTATTCTGCCTCGCTTTCAAGTCCGCCTCGTTGCCTTCCCACAACAGATTTTTGGACGATAGTTGGCCTTGATTACTCTGCCAGTTTGTGAATTGCTGTGCCCCTGAGCTCCATTTTTCAACTCGTTTCTTGTGAGCTGAACGCAAGTCCAAACTTTTGGTTCAGGACCTATACTGGTTCCGGTGGGTGGCTGAGACTTTGGTTCATTCTTCTTCCTGCCGGGAAATTAGAGTGACATGTGCCCATCCAAATGCCTAACAGCTACTCTCTCATTGGTTCTCCCTCTTCCCTTTCATCCTCTGCCAAATTGGCAACCTGTGCGAACCAGGAGCTTAAAGGGGCTGTCTCTCCAAGTTGGGAGATTGATAGGAAAGCAGTTGGAAAGTCAAACCGGAGCACCAGGAGAGGGGCTCTTCGTTGAGTTTTAGAAACCTTTCGTATTCACAGTGTGTCCATTCTCTAGGTTTCCCGTACACGTTATAGCTGTAGTAATATTTCCTTCCACCTGGAGAGCTGGGACCCTTGGAATGGGTGCCATGCATTATTGCTTTAAAGGGTCTGCATTTGCTCACCCAATCTCACCAATCCTCTCAGTCCCAAGTGTCCAGCCTTATGCCACATCCAGCTGTCATTGTAGATAGGGTCATTCCAGGTTGCATCAGAGACCCTGAAGGAATTGTAAAGAATTTCCCTGTTTCTTTGTTCTGTTTTTGAAATTCCTTTTTAGAGTGGGTTTGAGCTGATTCTCGCGGCCATATTTATGCCAGTCTAGACACACTTGATTCCCTTACGGAGACATATCAATACATAGGTTTTAAGATTCTTACTAGTCAGATCTATTCCTCTGCGGGAAATATGGGGTTTTGAGTCCCTTTCACTGAGGAAGGTGTAGGTCTTGTCTATTCCATAGTTGGTTTTTGGAACGGTACCTGTGCTTATATCAAAGTCTGGTTTGATGCATCACCCCACCTCTCCTTCCCCCTTAAGCAGGCATAAGAGTGTTTTCTAAATGTGAGACTCTGTTCTCTTGCCTAACTCAGTTCATGTGTAGCCATGTTTACAGGATCTTCCTAAGTGATATCTTATGATAAGTTTCTTTTCCTGTGTGACTTATTTCACTTAGAATCATCGTACCTGAATCCACTCATTTTGCTGCTACTGGTCTTATGACATTGATTTCGTGGCTGAGGGATATTCCATCGTACGTAAGTTCCACAATGTTTGGAACCATTTTTATATTTCCTGAGATATTTCAGGTGTACCCAGTTTGAGGTTCTTGTAAGCAGTGCAGCCCTCAATTTGGGTGTGGCTCTGTCTTATGGATTTTCAGTTTTCCCAAGGTATATTCCCTAGACTGGAAGTGCCCTTGGCTCTGTAGCTCTGTTCTTTACTTGTTTTAGGGAACACAATGCACTCCTCCAGTGAGGCAGTTGGCAACTTACATCCCGCCCATCAGCATAACAAGGCTCCCTGTTCTCCAGGGCCTGTCTTGCCTTTCTGGTTTTTTACACATTTTGTGGATGTCCCTTTTGACCGGTGGGAAGTGATACTTCTTTGTAGTGCAGATTTGCATTGCCCGCTTGCTTGCTTGGCCAAAAACGGCGTATGCGTTTTCTCCTGAATATATTCAGGAGAAAACGCATACGCCCTTTTTGGCCAAGTGCATCATTCTCGAAGTTGTGCCCCTCTTCCTGTGCTTTACAGGCGATTCCAACGTACCTCTTGAAATCTGTTTCCTGCTATTCTGCCTCGCTTTCAAGTCCGCCTCGTTGCCTTCCCTCAACAGATTTTTGGACGATAGTTGGCCTTGATTACTCTGCCAGTTTGTGAATTGCTGTGCCCCTGAGCTCCATTTTTCAACTCGTTTCTTGTGAGCTGAACGCAAGTCCAAACTTTTGGTTCAGGACCTATACTGGTTCCCGGTGGGTGGCTGAGACTTTGGTTCATTCTTCTTCCTGCCGGGAAATTAGAGTGACATGTGCCCATCCAAATGCCTAGCAGCTACTCTCTCATTGGTTCTCCCTCTTCCCTTTCATCCTCTGCCAAATTGGCAACCTGTGCGAACCAGGAGCTTAAAGGGGCTGTCTCTCCAAGTTGGGAGATTGATAGGAAAGCAGTTGGAAAGTCAAACCGGAGCACCAGGAGAGGGGCTCTTCGTTGAGTTTTAGAAACCTGTCGTATTCACAGTGTGTCCATTCTCTAGGTTTCCCGTACACGTTATAGCTGTAGTAATATTCCCTTCCACCTGGAGAGCTGGGACCCATGGAATGGGTGCCATGCATTATTGCTTTAAAGGGTCTGCATTTGCTCACCCAATCTCACCAATCCTCTCAGTCCCAAGTGTCCAGCCTTATGCCACATCCAGCTGTCATTGTAGATAGGGTCATTCCAGGTTGCATCAGAGACCCTGAAGGAATTGTAAAGAATTTCCCTGTTTCTTTGTTCTGTTTTTGAAATTCCTTTTTAGAGTGGGTTTGAGCTGATTCTCGCGGCCATGTTTATGCCAGTCTAGACACACTTGATTCCCTTACGGAGACATATCAGTACATAGGTTTTAAGATTCTTACTAGTCAGATCTATTCCTCTGCGGGAAATATGGGGTTTTGAGTCCCTTTCACTGAGGAAGGTGTAGGTCTTGTCTAATCCATAGTTGGTTTTTGGAACGGTACCTGTGCTTATATCAAAGTCTGGTTTGATGCATCACCCCACCTCTCCTTCCCCCTTAAGCAGGCATAAGAGTGTTTTCTAAATGTGAGACTCTGTTCTCTTGCCTAACTCAGTTCATGTGTAGCCATGTTTACAGGATCTTCCTAAGTGATATCTTATGATAAGTTTCTTTTCCTGTGTGACTTCTTTCACTTAGAATCATCGTACCTGAATCCACTCATTTTGCTGCTACTGGTCTTATGACATTGATTTCGTGGCTGAGGGATATTCCATCGTACGTAAGTTCCACAATGTTTGGAACCATTTTTATATTTCCTGGGATATTTCAGGTGTACCCAGGTTGAGGTTCCTGTAAGCAGTGCAGCCCTCAATTTGGGGGTGGCTCTGTCTTATGGATTTTCAGTTTTCCCAAGGTATATTCCCTAGACTGGAAGTGCCCTTGGCTCTGTAGCTCTGTTGTTTACTTGTTTTAGGGGACACAATGCACTCCTCCAGTGAGGCAGTTGGCAACTTACATCCCGCCCATCAGCATAACAAGGCTCCCTGTTCTCCAGGGCCTGTCTTGCCTTTCTGGTTTTTACACATTTTCTGGATGTCCCTTTTGACCGGTGGGAAGTGATACTTCTTTGTAGTGCAGATTTGCATGGCCCGCTTGCTTGCTTTGCCAAAAAGGGCGTATGCGTTTTCTCCTGAATATATTCAGGAGAAAACGCATACGCCCTTTTTGGCCAAGTGCATCATTGTCGAAGTTGTGCCCCTCTTCCTGTGCTTTACAGGCGATTCCAACGTACCTCTTGAAATCTGTTTCCTGCTATTCTGCCTCGCTTTCAAGTCCGCCTCGTTGCCTTCCCACAACAGATTTTTGGACGATAGTTGGCCTTGATTACTCTGCCAGTTTGTGAATTGCTGTACCCCTGAGCTCCATTTTTCAACTCGTTTTTTGTGAGCTGAACGCAAGTCCAAACTTTTGGTTCAGGATCTCTACTGGTTCCCGGTGGGAGGCTGAGACTTTGGTTCATTCTTCTTTCTGCCGGGAAATTAGAGTGACATGTGCCCATCCAAATGCCTAACAGCTACTCTCTCATTGGTTCTCCCTCTTCCCTTTCATCCTCTGCCAAATTGGCAACCTGTGCGAACCAGGAGCTTAAAGGGGCTGTCTCTCCAAGTTGGGAGATTGATAGGAAAGCAGTTGGAAAGTCAAACCGGAGCACCAGGAGAGGGGCTCTTCGTTGAGTTTTAGAAACCTGTCGTATTCACAGTGTGTCCATTCTCTAGGTTTCCCGTACACGTTATAGCTGTAGTAATATTCCCTTCCACCTGGAGAGCTGGGACCCATGGAATGGGTGCCATGCATTATTGCTTTAAAGGGTCTGCATTTGCTCACCCAATCTCACCAATCCTCTCAGTCCCAAGTGTCCAGCCTTATGCCACATCCAGCTGTCATTGTAGATAGGGTCATTCCTGGTTGCATCAGAGACCCTGAAGGAATTGTAAAGAATTTCCCTGTTTCTTTGTTCTGTTTTTGAAATTCCTTTTTAGAGTGGGTTTGAGCTGATTCTCGCGGCCATATTTATGCCAGTCTAGACACACTTGATTCCCTTACGGAGACATATCAATACATAGGTTTTAAGGTTCTTACTAGTCAGATCTATTCCTCTGCGGGAAATATGGGGTTTTGAGTCCCTTTCACTGAGGAAGGTGTAGGTCTTGTCTATTCCATAGTTGGTTTTTGGAACGGTACCTGTGCTTATATCAAAGTCTGGTTTGATGCATCACCCCACCTCTCCTTCCCCCTTAAGCAGGCATAAGAGTGTTTTCTAAATGTGAGACTCTGTTCTCTTGCCTAACTCAGTTCATGTGTAGCCATGTTTACAGGATCTTCCTAAGTGATATCTTATGATAAGTTTCTTTTCCTGTGTGACTTCTTTCACTTAGAATCATCGTACCTGAATCCACTCATTTTGCTGCTACTGGTCTTATGACATTGATTTCGTGGCTGAGGGATATTCCATCGTACGTAAGTTCCACAATGTTTGGAAACATTTTTATATTTCCTGGGATATTTCAGGTGTACCCAGGTTGAGGTTCCTGTAAGCAGTGCAGCCCTCAATTTGGGGGTGGCTCTGTCTTATGGATTTTCAGTTTTCCCAAGGTATATTCCCTAGACTGGAAGTGCCCTTGGCTCTGTAGCTCTGTTGTTTACTTGTTTTAGCGGACACAATGCACTCCTCCAGTGAGGCAGTTGGCAACTTACATCCCGCCCGTCAGCATAACAAGGCTCCCTGTTCTCCAGGGCCTGTCTTGCCTTTCTGGTTTTTACACATTTTCTGGATGTCCCTTTTGACCGGTGGGAAGTGATACTTCTTTGTAGTGCAGATTTGCATGGCCCGCTTGCTTGCTTTGCCAAAAAGGGCGTATGCGTTTTCTCCTGAATATATTCAGGAGAAAACGCATACGCCCTTTTTGGCCAAGTGCATCATTGTCGAAGTTGTGCCCCTCTTCCTGTGCTTTACAGGCGATTCCAACGTACCTCTTGAAATCTGTTTCCTGCTATTCTGCCTCGCTTTCAAGTCCGCCTCGTTGCCTTCCCACAACAGATTTTTGGACGATAGTTGGCCTTGATTACTCTGCCAGTTTGTGAACTGCTGTGCCCCTGAGCTCCATTTTTCAACTCGTTTCTTGTGAGCTGAACGCAAGTCCAAACTTTTGGTTCAGGACGTATACTGGTTCCGGTGGGTGGCTGAGACTTTGGTTCATTCTTCTTCCTGCCGGGAAATTAGAGTGACATGTGCCCATCCAAATGCCTAACAGCTACTGTCTCATTGGTTCTCCCTCTTCCCTTTCATCCTCTGCCAAATTGGCAACCTGTGCGAACCAGGAGCTTAAAGGGGCTGTCTCTCCAAGTTGGGAGATTGATAGGAAAGCAGTTGGAAAGTCAAACCGGAGCACCAGGAGAGGGGCTCTTCGTTGAGTTTTAGAAACCTGTCGTATTCACAGTGTGTCCATTCTCTAGGTTTCCCGTACACGTTATAGCTGTAGTAATATTCCCTTCCACCTGGAGAGCTGGGACCCATGGAATGGGTGCCATGCATTATTGCTTTAAAGGGTCTGCATTTGCTCACCCAATCTCACCAATCCTCTCAGTCCCAAGTGTCCAGCCTTATGCCACATCCAGCTGTCATTGTAGATAGGGTCATTCCAGGTTGCATCAGAGACCCTGAAGGAATTGTAAAGAATTTCCCTGTTTCTTTGTTCTGTTTTTGAAATTCCTTTTTAGAGTGGGTTTGAGCTGATTCTCGCGGCCATATTTATGCCAGTCTAGACACACTTGATTCCCTTACGGAGACATATCAGTACATAGGTATTAAGATTCTTACTAGTCAGATCTATTCCTCTGCGGGAAATATGGGGTTTTGAGTCCCTTTCACTGAGGAAGGTGTAGGTCTTGTCTATTCCATAGTTGGTTTTTGGAACGGTCCCTGTGCTTATATCAAACTCTGGTTTGATGCATCACCCCACCTCTCCTTCCCCCTTAAGCAGGCATAAGAGTGTTTTCTAAATGTGAGACTCTGTTCTCTTGCCTAACTCAGTTCATGTGTAGCCATGTTTACAGGATCTTCCTAAGTGATATCTTATGATAAGTTTCTTTTCCTGTGTGACTTCTTTCACTTAGAATCATCGTACCTGAATCCACTCATTTTGCTGCTACTGGTCTTATGACATTGATTTCGTGGCTGAGGGATATTCCATCGTACGTAAGTTCCACAATGTTTGGAACCATTTTTATATTTCCTGGCATATTTCAGGTGTACCCAGGTTGAGGTTCCTGTAAGCAGTGCAGCCCTCAATTTGGGGGTGGCTCTGTCTTATGGATTTTCAGTTTTCCCAAGGTATATTCCCTAGACTGGAAGTGCCCTTGGCTCTGTAGCTCTGTTGTTTACTTGTTTTAGGGGACACAATGCACTCCTCCAGTGAGGCAGTTGGCAACTTACATCCCGCCCATCAGCATAACTAGGCTCCCTGTTCTCCAGGGCCTGTCTTGCCTTTCTGGTTTTTACACATTTTCTGGATGTCCCTTTTGACCGGTGGGAAGTGATACTTCTTTGTAGTGCAGATTTGCATGGCCCGCTTGCTTGCTTTGCCAAAAAGGGCGTATGCGTTTTCTCCTGAATATATTCAGGAGAAAACGCATACGCCCTTTTTGGCCAAGTGCATCATTGTCGAAGTTGTGCCCCTCTTCCTGTGCTTTACAGGCGATTCCAACGTACCTCTTGAAATCTGTTTCCTGCTATTCTGCCTCGCTTTCAAGTCCGCCTCGTTGCCTTCCCACAACAGATTTTTGGACGATAGTTGGCCTTGATTACTCTGCCAGTTTGTGAATTGCTGTGCCCCTGAGCTCCATTTTTCAACTCGTTTCTTGTGAGCTGAACGCAAGTCCAAACTTTTGGTTCAGGACCTATACTGGTTCCGGTGGGTGGCTGAGACTTTGGTTCATTCTTCTTCCTGCCGGGAAATTAGAGTGACATGTGCCCATCCAAATGCCTAACAGCTACTCTCTCATTGGTTCTCCCTCTTCCCTTTCATCCTCTGCCAAATTGGCAACCTGTGCGAACCAGGAGCTTAAAGGGGCTGTCTCTCCAAGTTGGGAGATTGATAGGAAAGCAGTTGGAAAGTCAAACCGGAGCACCAGGAGAGGGGCTCTTCGTTGAGTTTTAGAAACCTGTCGTATTCACAGTGTGTCCATTCTCTAGGTTTCCCGTACACGTTATAGCTGTAGTAATATTCCCTTCCACCTGGAGAGCTGGGACCCATGGAATGGGTGCCATGCATTATTGCTTTAAAGGGTCTGCATTTGCTCACCCAATCTCACCAATCCTCTCAGTCCCAAGTGTCCAGCCTTATGCCACATCCAGCTGTCATTGTAGATAGGGTCATTCCAGGTTGCATCAGAGACCCTGAAGAAATTGTAAAGAATTTCCCTGTTTCTTTGTTCTGTTTTTGAAATTCCTTTTTAGAGTGGGTTTGAGCTGATTCTCGCGGCCAAGTTTATGCCAGTCTAGACACACTTGATTCCCTTACGGAGACATATCAATACATAGGTTTTAAGATTCTTACTAGTCAGATCTATTCCTCTGCGGGAAATATGGGGTTTTGAGTCCCTTTCACTGAGGAAGGTGTAGGTCTTGTCTATTCCATAGTTGGTTTTTGGAATGGTACCTGTGCTTATATCAAACTCTGGTTTGATGCATCACCCCACCTCTCCTTCCCCCTTAAGCAGGCATAAGAGTGTTTTCTAAATGTGAGACTCTGTTCTCTTGCCTAACTCAGTTCATGTGTAGCCATGTTTACAGGATCTTCCTAAGTGATATCTTATGATAAGTTTCTTTTCCTGTGTGACTTCTTTCACTTAGAATCATCGTACCTGAATCCACTCATTTTGCTGCTACTGGTCTTATGACATTGATTTCGTGGCTGAGGGATATTCCATCGTACGTAAGTTCCACAATGTTTGGAACCATTTTTATATTTCCTGGGATATTTCAGGTGTACCCAGGTTGAGGTTCCTGTAAGCAGTGCAGCCCTCAATTTGGGGATGGCTCTGTCTTATGGATTTTCAGTTTTCCCAAGGTATATTCCCTAGACTGGAAGTGCCCTTGGCTCTGTAGCTCTGTTGTTTACTTGTTTTAGGGAACACAATGCACTCCTCCAGTGAGGCAGTTGGCAACTTACATCCCGCCCATCAGCATAACAAGGCTCCCTGTTCTCCAGGGCCTGTCTTGCCTTTCTGGTTTTTACACATTTTGTGGATGTCCCCTTTGACCGGTGGGAAGTGATACTTCTTTGTACTGCAGATTTGCATTGCCCGCTTGCTTGCTTGGCCAAAAAGGGCGTATGCGTTTTCTCCTGAATATATTCAGGAGAAAACGCATACGCCCTTTTTGGCCAAGTGCATCATTGTCGAAGTTGTGCCCCTCTTCCTGTGCCTTACAGGCGATTCCAACGTACCTCTTGAACTCTGTTTCCTGCTATTCTGCCTCGCTTTCAAGTCCGCCTCGTTGCCTTCCCACAACAGATTTTTGGACGATAGTTGGCCTTGATTACTCTGCCAGTTTGTGAATTGCTGTGCCCCTGAGCTCCATTTTTCAACTCGTTTTTTGTGAGCTGAACGCAAGTCCAAACTTTTGGTTCAGGACCTCTACTGGTTCCCGGTGGGAGGCTGAGACTTTGGTTCATTCTTCTTCCTGCCGGGAAATTAGAGTGACATGTGCCCATCCAAATGCCTAACAGCTACTCTCTCATTGGTTCTCCCTGTTCCCTTTCATCCTCTGCCAAATTGGCAACCTGTGCGAACCAGGAGCTTAAAGGGGCTGTCTCTCCAAGTTGGGAGATTGATAGGAAAGCAGTTGGAAAGTCAAACCGGAGCACCAGGAGAGGGGCTCTTCGTTGAGTTTTAGAAACCTGTCGTATTCACAGTGTGTCCATTCTCTAGGTTTCCCGTACACGTTATAGCTGTAGTAATATTCCCTTCCACCTGGAGAGCTGGGACCCATGGAATGGGTGCCATGCATTATTGCTTTAAAGGGTCTGCATTTGCTCACCCAATCTCACCAATCCTCTCAGTCTCAAGTGTCCAACCTTATGCCACATCCAGCTGTCATTGTAGATAGGGTCATTCCAGGTTGCATCAGAGACCCTGAAGGAATTGTAAAGAATTTCCCTGTTTCTTTGTTCTGTTTTTGAAATTCCTTTTTAGAGTGGGTTTGAGCTGATTTTCGCGGCCATGTTTATGCCAGTCTAGACACACTTGATTCCCTTACGGAGACATATCAATACATAGGTTTTAAGATACTTACTAGTCAGATCTATTCCTCTGCGGGAAATATGGGGTTTTGAGTCCCTTTCACTGAGGAAGGTGTAGGTCTTGTCTATTCCATAGTTGGTTTTTGGAACGGTACCTGTGCTTATATCAAAGTCTGGTTTGATGCATCACCCCACCTCTCCTTCCCCCTTAAGCAGGCATAAGAGTGTTTTCTAAATGTGAGACTCTGTTCTCTTGCCTAACTCAGTTCATGTGTAGCCATGTTTACAGGATCTTCCTAAGTGATATCTTATGATAAGTTTCTTTTCCTGTGTGACTTCTTTCACTTAGAATCATCGTACCTGAATCCACTCATTTTGCTGCTACTGGTCTTATGACATTGATTTCATGGCTGAGGGATATTCCATCGTACGTAAGTTCCACAATGTTTGGAACCATTTTTATATTTCCTGGGATATTTCAGGTGTACCCAGGTTGAGGTTCCTGTAAGCAGTGCAGCCCTCAATTTGGGGGTGGCTCTGTCTTATGGATTTTCAGTTTTCCCAAGGTATATTCCCTAGACTGGAAGTGCCCTTGGCTCTGTAGCTCTGTTGTTTACTTGTTTTATGGAACACAATGCACTCCTCCAGTGGGGCAGTTGGCAACTTACATCCCGCCCATCAGCATAACAAGGCTCCCTGTTCTCCAGGGCCTGTCTTGCCTTTCTGGTTTTTACACATTTTGTGGATGTCCCCTTTGACCGGTGGGAAGTGATACTTCTTTGTAGTGCAGATTTGCATTGCCCGCTTGCTTGCTTGGCCAAAAAGGGCGTATGCGTTTTCTCCTGAATATATTCAGGAGAAAACGCATACGCCCTTTTTGGCCAAGTGCATCATTGTCGAAGTTGTGCCCCTCTTCCTGTGCTTTACAGGCGATTCCAACGTACCTCTTGAACTCTGTTTCCTGCTATTCTGCCTCGCTTTCAAGTCCGCCTCGTTGCCTTCCCACAACAGATTTTTGGACGATAGTTGTCCTTGATTAATCTGCCAGTTTTTGAATTGCTGTGCCCCTGAGCTCCATTTTTCAACTCGTTTCTTGTGAGCTGAACGCAAGTCCAAACTTTTGGTTCAGGACCTATACTGGTTCCGGTGGGTGGCTGAGACTTTGGTTCATTCTTCTTCCTGCCGGGATATTAGAGTGACATGTGCCCATCCAAATGCCTAACAGCTACTCTCTCATTGGTTCTCCCTCTTCCCTTTCATCCTCTGCCAAATTGGCAACCTGTGCGAACCAGGAGCTTAAAGGGGCTGTCTCTCCAAGTTGGGAGATTGATAGGAAAGCAGTTGGAAAGTCAAACCGGAGCACCAGGAGAGGGGCTCTTCGTTGAGTTTTAGAAACCTTTCGTATTCACAGTGTGTCCATTCTCTAGGTTTCCCGTACACGTTATAGCTGTAGTAATATTCCCTTCCACCTGGAGAGCTGGGACCCATGGAATGGGTGCCATGCATTATTGCTTTAAAAGGTCTGCATTTGCTCACCCAATCTCACCAATCCTCTCAGTCCCAAGTGTCCAGCCTTATGCCACATCCAGCTGTCATTGTAGATAGGGTCATTCCAGGTTGCATCAGAGACCCTGAAGAAATTGTAAAGAATTTCCCTGTTTCTTTGTTCTGTTTTTGAAATTCCTTTTTAGAGTGGGTTTGAGCTGATTCTCGCGGCCATATTTATGCCAGTCTAGACACACTTGATTCCCTTACGGAGACATATCAATACATAGGTTTTAAGATTCTTACTAGTCAGATCTATTCCTCTGCGGGAAATATGGGGTTTTGAGTCCCTTTCACTGAGGAAGGTGTAGGTCTTGTCTATTCCATAGTTGGTTTTTGGAACGGTACCTGTGCTTATATCAAACTCGGGTTTGATGCATCACCCCACCTCTCCTTCCCCCTTAAGCAGGCATAAGAGTGTTTTCTAAATGTGAGACTCTGTTCTCTTGCCTAACTCAGTTCATGTGTAGCCATGTTTACAGGATCTTCCTAAGTGATATCTTATGATAAGTTTCTTTTCCTGTGTGACTTCTTTCACTTAGAATCATCGTACCTGAATCCACTCATTTTGCTGCTACTGGTCTTATGACATTGATTTCGTGGCTGAGGGATATTCCATCGTACGTAAGTTCCACAATGTTTGGAAACATTTTTATATTTCCTGGGATATTTCAGGTGTACCCAGGTTGAGGTTCCTGTAAGCAGTGCAGCCCTCAATTTGGGGGTGGCTCTGTCTTATGGATTTTCAGTTTTCCCAAGGTATATTCCCTAGACTGGAAGTGCCCTTGGCTCTGTAGCTCTGTTGTTTACTTGTTTTAGGGAACACAATGCACTCCTCCAGTGAGGCAGTTGGCAACTTACATCCCGCCCATCAGCATAACAAGGCTCCCTGTTCTCCAGGGCCTGTCTTGCCTTTCTGGTTTTTACACATTTTGTGGATGTCCCCTTTGACCGGTGGGAAGTGATACTTCTTTGTAGTGCAGATTTGCATGGCCCGCTTGCTTGCTTGGCCAAAAAGGGCGTATGCGTTTTCTCCTGAATATATTCAGGAGAAAACGCATACGCCCTTTTTGGCCAAGTGCATCATTGTCGAAGTTGTGCCCCTCTTCCTGTGCTTTACAGGCGATTCCAACGTACCTCTTGAAATCTGTTTCCTGCTATTCTGCCTCGCTTTCAAGTCTGCCTCGTTGCCTTCCCACAACAGATTTTTGGATGATAGTTGGCCTTGATTACTCTGCCAGTTTGTGAATTGCTGTGCCCCTGAGCTCCATTTTTCAACTCGTTTCTTTTGAGCTGAACGCAAGTCCAAACTTTTGGTTCAGGACCTATACTGGTTCCGGTGGGTGGCTGAGACTTTGGTTCATTCTTCTTCCTGCCGGGAAATTAGAGTGACATGTGCCCATCCAAATGCCTAACAGCTACTCTCTCATTGGTTCTCCCTCTTCCCTTTCATCCTCTGCCAAATTGGCAACCTGTGTGAACCAGGAGCTTAAAGGGGCTGTCTCTCCAAGTTGGGAGATTGATAGGAAAGCAGTTGGAAAGTCAAACCGGAGCACCAGGAGAGGGGCTCTTCGTTGAGTTTTAGAAACCTGTCGTATTCACAGTGTGTCCATTCTCTAGGTTTCCCGTACACGTTAGAGCTGTAGTAATATTCCCTTCCACCTGGAGAGCTGGGACCCATGGAATGGGTGCCATGCATTATTGCTTTAAAGGGTCTGCATTTGCTCACCCAATCTCACCAATCCTCTCAGTCCCAAGTGTCCAGCCTTATGCCACATCCAGCTGTCATTGTAGATAGGGTCATTCCAGGTTGCATCAGAGACCCTGAAGGAATTGTAAAGAATTTCCCTGTTTCTTTGTTCTGTTTTTGAAATTCCTTTTTAGAGTGGGTTTGAGCTGATTCTCGCGGCCATGTTTATGCCAGTCTAGACACACTTGATTCCCTTACGGAGACATATCAATACATAGGTTTTAAGATTCTTACTAGTCAGATCTATTCCTCTGCGGGAAATATGGGGTTTTGAGTCCCTTTCACTGAGGAAGGTGTAGGTCTTGTCTATTCCATAGTTGGTTTTTGGAACGGTACCTGTGCTTATATCAAACTCTGGTTTGATGCATCACCCCACCTCTCCTTCCCCCTTAAGCAGGCATAAGAGTGTTTTCTAAATGTGAGACTCTGTTCTCTTGCCTAACTCAGTTCATGTGTAGCCATGTTTACAGGATCTTCCTAAGTGATATCTTATGATAAGTTTCTTTTCCTGTGTGACTTCTTTCACTTAGAATCATCGTACCTGAATCCACTCATTTTGCTGCTACTGGTCTTATGACATTGATTTCGTGGCTGAGGGATATTCCATCGTACATAAGTTCCACAATGTTTGGAACCATTTTTATATTGCCTGGGATATTTCAGGTGTACCCAGGTTGAGGTTCCTGTAAGCAGTGCAGCCCTCAATTTGGGGGTGGCTCTGTCTTATGGATTTTCAGTTTTCCCAAGGTATATTCCCTAGACTGGAAGTGCCCTTGGCTCTGTAGCTCTGTTGTTTACTTGTTTTAGGGGACACAATGCACTCCTCCAGTGAGGCAGTTGGCAACTTACATCCCGCCCATCAGCATAACAAGGCTCCCTGTTCTCCAGGGCCTGTCTTGCCTTTCTGGTTTTTACACATTTTGTGGATGTCCCCTTTGACCGGTGGGAAGTGATACTTCTTTGTAGTGCAGATTTGCATTGCCCGCTTGCTTGCTTGGCCAAAAACGGCGTATGCGTTTTCTCCTGAATATATTCAGGAGAAAACGCATACGCCCTTTTTGGCCAAGTGCATCATTGTCGAAGTTGTGCCCCTCTTCCTGTGCTTTACAGGCGATTCCAACGTACCTCTTGAAATCTGTTTCCTGCTACTCTGCCTCGCTTTCAAGTCCGCCTCGTTGCCTTCCCACAACAGATTTTTGGACGATAGTTGGCCTTGATTACTCTGCCAGTTTGTGAATTGCTGTGCCCCTGAGCTCCATTTTTCAACTCGTTTCTTGTGAGCTGAACGCAAGTCCAAATTTTTGGTTCAGGACCTATACTGGTTCCGGTGGGTGGCTGAGACTTTGGTTCATTCTTCTTCCTGCCGGGAAATTAGCGTGACATGTGCCCATCCAAATGCCTAACAGCTACTCTCTCATTGGTTCTCCCTCTTCCCTTTCATCCTCTGCCAAATTGGCAACCTGTGCGAACCAGGAGCTTAAAGGGGCTGTCTCTCCAAGTTGGGAGATTGATAGGAAAGCAGTTGGAAAGTCAAACCGGAGCACCAGGAGAGGGGCTCTTCGTTGAGTTTTAGAAACCTGTCGTATTCACAGTGTGTCCATTCTCTAGGTTTCCCGTACACGTTAGAGCTGTAGTAATATTCCCTTCCACCTGGAGAGCTGGGACCCATGGAATGGGTGCCATGCATTATTGCTTTAAAGGGTCTGCATTTGCTCACCCAATCTCACCAATCCTCTCAGTCCCAAGTGTCCAGCCTTATGCCACATCCAGCTGTCATTGTAGATAGGGTCATTCCAGGTTGCATCAGAGACCCTGAAGGAATTGTAAAGAATTTCCCTGTTTCTTTGTTCTGTTTTTGAAATTCCTTTTTAGGGTGGGTTTGAGCTGATTCTCGCGGCCATGTTTATGCCAGTCTAGACACACTTGATTCCATTACGGAGACATATCAATACATAGGTTTTAAGATTCTTACTAGTCAGATCTATTCCTCTGCGGGAAATATGGGGTTTTGAGTCCCTTTCACTGAGGAAGGTGTAGGTCTTGTCTATTCCATAGTTGGTTTTTGGAACGGTACCTGTGCTTATATCAAACTCTGGTTTGATGCATCACCCCACCTCTCCTTCCCCCTTAAGCAGGCATAAGAGTGTTTTCTAAATGTGAGACTCTGTTCTCTTGCCTAACTCAGTTCATGTGTAGCCATGTTTACAGGATCTTCCTAAGTGATATCTTATGATAAGTTTCTTTTCCTGTGTGACTTCTTTCACTTAGAATCATCGTACCTGAATCCACTCATTTTGCTGCTACTGGTCTTATGACATTGATTTCGTGGCTGAGGGATATTCCATCGTACGTAAGTTCCACAATGTTTGGAACCATTTTTATATTTCCTGGGATATTTCAGGTGTACCCAGGTTGAGGTTCCTGTAAGCAGTGCAGCCCTCAATTTGGGGGTGGCTCTGTCTTATGGATTTTCAGTTTTCCCAAGGTATATTCCCTAGACTGGAAGTGCCCTTGGCTCTGTAGCTCTGTTGTTTACTTGTTTTAGGGGACACAATGCACTCCTCCAGTGAGGCAGTTGGCAACTTACATCCCGCCCATCAGCATAACAAGGCTCCCTGTTCTCCAGGGCCTGTCTTGCCTTTCTGGTTTTTACACATTTTGTGGATGTCCCCTTTGACCGGTGGGAAGTGATACTTCTTTGTAGTGCAGATTTGCATTGCCCGCTTGCTTGCTTGGCCAAAAACGGCGTATGCGTTTTCTCCTGAATATATTCAGGAGAAAACGCATACGCCCTTTTTGGCCAAGTGCATCATTGTCGAAGTTGTGCCCCTCTTCCTGTGCTTTACAGGCCATTCCAACGTACCTCTTGAAATCTGTTTCCTGCTACTCTGCCACGCTTTAAAATCCGCCTCGTTGCCTTCCCACAACAGATTTTTGGACGATAGTTGGCCTTGATTACTCTGCCAGTTTGTGAATTGCTGTGCCCCTGAGCTCCATTTTTCAACTCGTTTCTTGTGAGCTGAACGCAAGTCCAAACTTTTGGTTCAGGACCTATACTGGTTCCGGTGGGTGGCTGAGACTTTGGTTCATTCTTCTTCCTGCCGGGAAATTAGAGTGACATGTGCCCATCCAAATGCCTAGCAGCTACTCTCTCATTGGTTCTCCCTCTTCCCTTTCATCCTCTGCCAAATTGGCAACCTGTGCGAACCAGGAGCTTAAAGGGTCTGTCTCTCCAAGTTGGGAGATTGATAGGAAAGCAGTTGGAAAGTCAAACCGGAGCACCAGGAGAGGGGCTCTTCGTTGAGTTTTAGAAACCTTTCGTATTCACAGTGTGTCCATTCTCTAGGTTTCCCGTACACGTTATAGCTGTAGTAATATTCCCTTCCACCTGGAGAGCTGGGACCCATGGAATGGGTGCCATGCATTATTGCTTTAAAGGGTCTGCATTTGCTCACCCAATCTCACCAATCCTCTCAGTCCCAAGTGTCCAGCCTTATGCCACATCCAGCTGTCATTGTAGATAGGGTCATTCCAGGTTGCATCAGAGACCCTGAAGGAATTGTAAAGAAATTCCCTGTTTCTTTGTTCTGTTTTTGAAATTCCTTTTTAGAGTGGGTTTGAGCTGATTCTCGCGGCCATGTTTATGCCAGTCTAGACACACTTGATTCCCTTATGGAGACATATCAATACATAGGTTTTAAGATTCTGACTAGTCAGATCTATTCCTCTGCGGGAAATATGGGGTTTTGAGTCCCTTTCACTGAGGAAGGTGTAGGTCTTGTCTATTCCATAGTTGGTTTTTGGAACGGTACCTGTGCTTATATCAAACTCGGGTTTGATGCATCACCCCACCTCTCCTTCCCCCTTAAGCAGGCATAAGAGTGTTTTCTAAATGTGAGACTCTGTTCTCTTGCCTAACTCAGTTCATGTGTAGCCATGTTTACAGGATCTTCCTAAGTGATATCTTATGATAAGTTTCTTTTCCTGTGTGACTTCTTTCACTTAGAATCATCGTACCTGAATCCACTCATTTTGCTGCTACTGGTCTTATGACATTGATTTCGTGGCTGAGGGATATTCCATCGTACGTAAGTTCCACAATGTTTGGAAACATTTTTATATTTCCTGGGATATTTCAGGTGTACCCAGGTTGAGGTTCCTGTAAGCAGTGCAGCCCTCAATTTGGGGGTGGCTCTGTCTTATGGATTTTCAGTTTTCCCAAGGTATATTCCCTAGACTGGAAGTGCCCTTGGCTCTGTAGCTCTGTTGTTTACTTGTTTTAGGGAACACAATGCACTCCTCCAGTGAGGCAGTTGGCAACTTACATCCCGCCCATCAGCATAACAAGGCTCCCTGTTCTCCAGGGCCTGTCTTGCCTTTCTGGTTTTTACACATTTTGTGGATGTCCCCTTTGACCGGTGGGAAGTGATACTTCTTTGTAGTGCAGATTTGCATGGCCCGCTTGCTTGCTTGGCCAAAAAGGGCGTATGCGTTTTCTCCTGAATATATTCAGGAGAAAACGCATACGCCCTTTTTGGCCAAGTGCATCATTGTCGAAGTTGTGCCCCTCTTCCTGTGCTTTACAGGCGATTCCAACGTACCTCTTGAAATCTGTTTCCTGCTATTCTGCCTCGCTTTCAAGTCTGCCTCGTTGCCTTCCCACAACAGATTTTTGGATGATAGTTGGCCTTGATTACTCTGCCAGTTTGTGAATTGCTGTGCCCCTGAGCTCCATTTTTCAACTCGTTTCTTTTGAGCTGAACGCAAGTCCAAACTTTTGGTTCAGGACCTATACTGGTTCCGGTGGGTGGCTGAGACTTTGGTTCATTCTTCTTCCTGCCGGGAAATTAGAGTGACATGTGCCCATCCAAATGCCTAACAGCTACTCTCTCATTGGTTCTCCCTCTTCCCTTTCATCCTCTGCCAAATTGGCAACCTGTGTGAACCAGGAGCTTAAAGGGGCTGTCTCTCCAAGTTGGGAGATTGATAGGAAAGCAGTTGGAAAGTCAAACCGGAGCACCAGGAGAGGGGCTCTTCGTTGAGTTTTAGAAACCTGTCGTATTCACAGTGTGTCCATTCTCTAGGTTTCCCGTACACGTTAGAGCTGTAGTAATATTCCCTTCCACCTGGAGAGCTGGGACCCATGGAATGGGTGCCATGCATTATTGCTTTAAAGGGTCTGCATTTGCTCACCCAATCTCACCAATCCTCTCAGTCCCAAGTGTCCAGCCTTATGCCACATCCAGCTGTCATTGTAGATAGGGTCATTCCAGGTTGCATCAGAGACCCTGAAGGAATTGTAAAGAATTTCCCTGTTTCTTTGTTCTGTTTTTGAAATTCCTTTTTAGAGTGGGTTTGAGCTGATTCTCGCGGCCATGTTTATGCCAGTCTAGACACACTTGATTCCCTTACGGAGACATATCAATACATAGGTTTTAAGATTCTTACTAGTCAGATCTATTCCTCTGCGGGAAATATGGGGTTTTGAGTCCCTTTCACTGAGGAAGGTGTAGGTCTTGTCTATTCCATAGTTGGTTTTTGGAACGGTACCTGTGCTTATATCAAACTCTGGTTTGATGCATCACCCCACCTCTCCTTCCCCCTTAAGCAGGCATAAGAGTGTTTTCTAAATGTGAGACTCTGTTCTCTTGCCTAACTCAGTTCATGTGTAGCCATGTTTACAGGATCTTCCTAAGTGATATCTTATGATAAGTTTCTTTTCCTGTGTGACTTCTTTCACTTAGAATCATCGTACCTGAATCCACTCATTTTGCTGCTACTGGTCTTATGACATTGATTTCGTGGCTGAGGGATATTCCATCGTACATAAGTTCCACAATGTTTGGAACCATTTTTATATTGCCTGGGATATTTCAGGTGTACCCAGGTTGAGGTTCCTGTAAGCAGTGCAGCCCTCAATTTGGGGGTGGCTCTGTCTTATGGATTTTCAGTTTTCCCAAGGTATATTCCCTAGACTGGAAGTGCCCTTGGCTCTGTAGCTCTGTTGTTTACTTGTTTTAGGGGACACAATGCACTCCTCCAGTGAGGCAGTTGGCAACTTACATCCCGCCCATCAGCATAACAAGGCTCCCTGTTCTCCAGGGCCTGTCTTGCCTTTCTGGTTTTTACACATTTTGTGGATGTCCCCTTTGACCGGTGGGAAGTGATACTTCTTTGTAGTGCAGATTTGCATTGCCCGCTTGCTTGCTTGGCCAAAAACGGCGTATGCGTTTTCTCCTGAATATATTCAGGAGAAAACGCATACGCCCTTTTTGGCCAAGTGCATCATTGTCGAAGTTGTGCCCCTCTTCCTGTGCTTTACAGGCGATTCCAACGTACCTCTTGAAATCTGTTTCCTGCTACTCTGCCTCGCTTTCAAGTCCGCCTCGTTGCCTTCCCACAACAGATTTTTGGACGATAGTTGGCCTTGATTACTCTGCCAGTTTGTGAATTGCTGTGCCCCTGAGCTCCATTTTTCAACTCGTTTCTTGTGAGCTGAACGCAAGTCCAAATTTTTGGTTCAGGACCTATACTGGTTCCGGTGGGTGGCTGAGACTTTGGTTCATTCTTCTTCCTGCCGGGAAATTAGCGTGACATGTGCCCATCCAAATGCCTAACAGCTACTCTCTCATTGGTTCTCCCTCTTCCCTTTCATCCTCTGCCAAATTGGCAACCTGTGCGAACCAGGAGCTTAAAGGGGCTGTCTCTCCAAGTTGGGAGATTGATAGGAAAGCAGTTGGAAAGTCAAACCGGAGCACCAGGAGAGGGGCTCTTCGTTGAGTTTTAGAAACCTGTCGTATTCACAGTGTGTCCATTCTCTAGGTTTCCCGTACACGTTAGAGCTGTAGTAATATTCCCTTCCACCTGGAGAGCTGGGACCCATGGAATGGGTGCCATGCATTATTGCTTTAAAGGGTCTGCATTTGCTCACCCAATCTCACCAATCCTCTCAGTCCCAAGTGTCCAGCCTTATGCCACATCCAGCTGTCATTGTAGATAGGGTCATTCCAGGTTGCATCAGAGACCCTGAAGGAATTGTAAAGAATTTCCCTGTTTCTTTGTTCTGTTTTTGAAATTCCTTTTTAGGGTGGGTTTGAGCTGATTCTCGCGGCCATGTTTATGCCAGTCTAGACACACTTGATTCCATTACGGAGACATATCAATACATAGGTTTTAAGATTCTTACTAGTCAGATCTATTCCTCTGCGGGAAATATGGGGTTTTGAGTCCCTTTCACTGAGGAAGGTGTAGGTCTTGTCTATTCCATAGTTGGTTTTTGGAACGGTACCTGTGCTTATATCAAACTCTGGTTTGATGCATCACCCCACCTCTCCTTCCCCCTTAAGCAGGCATAAGAGTGTTTTCTAAATGTGAGACTCTGTTCTCTTGCCTAACTCAGTTCATGTGTAGCCATGTTTACAGGATCTTCCTAAGTGATATCTTATGATAAGTTTCTTTTCCTGTGTGACTTCTTTCACTTAGAATCATCGTACCTGAATCCACTCATTTTGCTGCTACTGGTCTTATGACATTGATTTCGTGGCTGAGGGATATTCCATCGTACGTAAGTTCCACAATGTTTGGAACCATTTTTATATTTCCTGGGATATTTCAGGTGTACCCAGGTTGAGGTTCCTGTAAGCAGTGCAGCCCTCAATTTGGGGGTGGCTCTGTCTTATGGATTTTCAGTTTTCCCAAGGTATATTCCCTAGACTGGAAGTGCCCTTGGCTCTGTAGCTCTGTTGTTTACTTGTTTTAGGGGACACAATGCACTCCTCCAGTGAGGCAGTTGGCAACTTACATCCCGCCCATCAGCATAACAAGGCTCCCTGTTCTCCAGGGCCTGTCTTGCCTTTCTGGTTTTTACACATTTTGTGGATGTCCCCTTTGACCGGTGGGAAGTGATACTTCTTTGTAGTGCAGATTTGCATTGCCCGCTTGCTTGCTTGGCCAAAAACGGCGTATGCGTTTTCTCCTGAATATATTCAGGAGAAAACGCATACGCCCTTTTTGGCCAAGTGCATCATTGTCGAAGTTGTGCCCCTCTTCCTGTGCTTTACAGGCCATTCCAACGTACCTCTTGAAATCTGTTTCCTGCTACTCTGCCACGCTTTAAAATCCGCCTCGTTGCCTTCCCACAACAGATTTTTGGACGATAGTTGGCCTTGATTACTCTGCCAGTTTGTGAATTGCTGTGCCCCTGAGCTCCATTTTTCAACTCGTTTCTTGTGAGCTGAACGCAAGTCCAAACTTTTGGTTCAGGACCTATACTGGTTCCGGTGGGTGGCTGAGACTTTGGTTCATTCTTCTTCCTGCCGGGAAATTAGAGTGACATGTGCCCATCCAAATGCCTAGCAGCTACTCTCTCATTGGTTCTCCCTCTTCCCTTTCATCCTCTGCCAAATTGGCAACCTGTGCGAACCAGGAGCTTAAAGGGTCTGTCTCTCCAAGTTGGGAGATTGATAGGAAAGCAGTTGGAAAGTCAAACCGGAGCACCAGGAGAGGGGCTCTTCGTTGAGTTTTAGAAACCTTTCGTATTCACAGTGTGTCCATTCTCTAGGTTTCCCGTACACGTTATAGCTGTAGTAATATTCCCTTCCACCTGGAGAGCTGGGACCCATGGAATGGGTGCCATGCATTATTGCTTTAAAGGGTCTGCATTTGCTCACCCAATCTCACCAATCCTCTCAGTCCCAAGTGTCCAGCCTTATGCCACATCCAGCTGTCATTGTAGATAGGGTCATTCCAGGTTGCATCAGAGACCCTGAAGGAATTGTAAAGAAATTCCCTGTTTCTTTGTTCTGTTTTTGAAATTCCTTTTTAGAGTGGGTTTGAGCTGATTCTCGCGGCCATGTTTATGCCAGTCTAGACACACTTGATTCCCTTACGGAGACATATCAATACATAGGTTTTAAGATTCTTACTAGTCAGATCTATTCCTCTGCGGGAAATATGGGGTTTTGAGTCCCTTTCACTGAGGAAGGTGTAGGTCTTGTCTATTCCATAGTTGGTTTTTGGAACGGTACCTGTGCTTATATCAAACTCTGGTTTGATGCATCACCCCACCTCTCCTTCCCCCTTAAGCAGGCATAAGAGTGTTTTCTAAATGTGAGACTCTGTTCTCTTGCCTAACTCAGTTCATGTGTAGCCATGTTTACAGGATCTTCCTAAGTGATATCTTATGATAAGTTTCTTTTCCTGTGTGACTTCTTTCACTTAGAATCATCGTACCTGAATCCACTCATTTTGCTGCTACTGGTCTTATGACATTGATTTCGTGGCTGAGGGATATTCCATCGTACGTAAGTTCCACAATGTTTGGAACCATTTTTATATTTCCTGGGATATTTCAGGTGTACCCAGGTTGAGGTTCCTGTAAGCAGTGCAGCCCTCAATTTGGGGGTGGCTCTGTCTTATGGATTTTCAGTTTTCCCAAGGTATATTCCCTAGACTGGAAGTGCCCTTGGCTCTGTAGCTCTGTTGTTTACTTGTTTTAGGGGACACAATGCACTCCTCCAGTGTGGCAGTTGGCAACATACCTCCCGCCCATCAGCATAACATGGCTCCCTGTTCTCCAGGGCCTGTCTTGCCTTTCTGGTTTTTACACATTTTGTGGATGCCCCTTTTGACCGGTGGGAAGTGATACTTCTTTGTAGTGCAGATTTGCATTGCCCGCTTGCTTGCTTGGCCAAAAAGGGCGTATGCGTTTTCTCCTGAATATATTCAGGAGAAAACGCATACGCCCTTTTTGGCCAAGTGCATCATTGTCGAAGTTGTGCCCCTCTTCCTGTGCTTTACAGGCGATTCCAACGTACCTTTTGAAATCTGTTTCCTGCTATTCTGCCTCGCTTTCAAGTCCGCCTCGTTGCCTTCCCACAACAGATTTTTGGACGATAGTTGGCCTTGATTACTCTGCCAGTTTTTGAATTGCTGTGCCACTGAGCTCCATTTTTCAACTCGTTTTTTGTGAGCTGAACGCAAGTCCAAACTTTTGGTTCAGGACCTCTACTGGTTCCCGGTGGGAGGCTGAGACTTTGGTTCATTCTTCTTCCTGCCGGGAAATTAGAGTGACATGTGCCCATCCAAATGCCTAACAGCTACTCTCTCATTGGTTCTCCCTCTTCCCTTTCATCCTCTGCCAAATTGGCAACCTGTGCGAACCAGGAGCTTAAAGGGGCTGTCTCTCCAAGTTGGGAGATTGATAGGAAAGCAGTTGGAAAGTCAAACCGGAGCACCAGGAGAGGGGCTCTTCGTTGAGTTTTAGAAACCTGTCATATTCACAGTGTGTCCATTCTCTAGGTTTCCCGTACACGTTAGAGCTGTAGTAATATTCCCTTCCACCTGGAGAGCTGGGACCCATGGAATGGGTGCCATGCATTATTGCTTTAAAGGGTCTGCATTTGCTCACCCAATCTCACCAATCCTCTCAGTCCCAAGTGTCCAGCCTTATGCCACATCCAGCTGTCATTGTAGATAGGGTCATTCCAGGTTGCATCAGAGACCCTGAAGGAATTGTAAAGAATTTCCCTGTTTCTTTGTTCTGTTTTTGAAATTCCTTTTTAGAGTGGGTTTGAGCTGATTCTCGCGGCCATGTTTATGCCAGTCTAGACACACTTGATTCCCTTACGGAGACATATCAATACATAGGTTTTAAGATTCTTACTAGTCAGATCTATTCCTCTGCGGGAAATATGAGGTTTTGAGTCCCTTTCACTGAGGAAGGTGTAGGTCTTGTCTATTCCATAGTTGGTTTTTGGAACGGTACCTGTGCTTATATCAAAGTCTGGTTTGATGCATCACCCCACCTCTCCTTCCCCCTTAAGCAGGCATAAGAGTGTTTTCTAAATGTGAGACCCTGTTCTCTTGCCTAACTCAGTTCATGTGTAGCCATGTTTACAGGATCTTCCTAAGTGATATCTTATGATAAGTTTCTTTTCCTGTGTGACTTCTTTCACTTAGAATCATCGTACCTGAATCCACTCATTATGCTGCTACTGGTCTTATGACATTGATTTCGTGGCTGAGGGATATTCCATCGTACGTAAGTTCCACAATGTTTGGAACCATTTTTATATTTCCTGGGATATTTCAGGTGTACCCAGGTTGAGGTTCCTGTAAGCAGTGCAGCCCTCAATTTGGGGGTGGCTCTGTCTTATGGATTTTCAGTTTTCCCAAGGTATATTCCCTAGACTGGAAGTGCCCTTGGCTCTGGAGCTCTGTTCTTTACTTGTTTTAGGGGACACAATGCACTCCTCCAGTGTGGCAGTTGGCAACTTACATCCCGCCCATCAGCATAACAAGGCTCCCTGTTCTCCAGGGCCTGTCTTGCCTTTCTGGTTTTTACACATTTTGTGGATGCCCCATTTGACCGGTGGGAAGTGATACTTCTTTGTAGTGCAGATTTGCATTGCCCGCTTGCTTGCTTGGCCAAAAAGGGCGTATGCGTTTTCTCCTGAATATATTCAGGAGAAAACGCATACGCCCTTTTTGGCAAAGTGCATCATTGTCGAAGTTGTGCCCCTCTTCCTGTGCTTTACAGGCGATTCCAACGTACCTCTTGAACTCTGTTTCCTGCTATTCTGCCTCGCTTTCAAGTCCGCCTCGTTGCCTTCCCTCAATAGATTTTTGGACGATAGTTGGCCTTGATTACTCTGCCAGTTTGTGAATTGCTGTGCCCCTGAGCTCCATTTTTCAACTCGTTTTTTGTGAGCTGAACGCAAGTCCAAACTTTTGGTTCAGGACCTATACTGGTTCCCGGTGGGTGGCTGAGACTTTGGTTCATTCTTTTTCCTGCCGGGAAATTAGAGTGACATGTGTCCATCCAAATGCCTAACAGCTACTCTCTCATTGGTTCTCCCTCTTCCCTTTCATCCTCTGCCAAATTGGCAACCTGTGCGAACCAGGAGCTTAAAGGGGCTGTCTCTCCGCAAGTCCAAACTTTTGGTTCAGCACCTCTACTGGTTCCCGGTGGGTGGCTGAGACTTTGGTTCATTCTTCTTCCTGCCGGGAAATTAGAGTGACATGTGCCCATCCAAATGCCTAACAGCTACTCTCTCATTGGTTCTCCCTCTTCCCTTTCATCCTCTGCCAAATTGGCAACCTGTGCGAACCAGGAGCTTAAAGGGGCTGTCTCTCCAAGTTGGGAGATTGATAGGAAAGCAGTTGGAAAGTCAAACCGGAGCACCAGGAGAGGGGCTCTTCGTTGAGTTTTAGAAACCTGTCGTATTCACAGTGTGTCCATTCTCTAGGTTTCCCGTACACGTTATAGCTGTAGTAATATTCCCTTCCACCTGGAGAGCTGGGACCCATGGAATGGGTGCCATGCATTATTGCTTTAAAGGGTCTGCATTTGCTCACCCAATCTCACCAATCCTCTCAGTCCCAAGAGTCCAGCCTTATGCCACATCCAGCTGTCATTGTAGATAGGGTCAATCCAGGTTGCATCAGAGACCCTGAAGGAATTGTAAAGAATTTCCCTGTTTCTTTGTTCTGTTTTTGAAATTCCTTTTTAGAGTGGGTTTGAGCTGATTCTCGCTGCCATGTTTATGCCAGTCTAGACACACTTGATCCCCTTACGTAGACATATCAGTACATAGGGTTTATGATTCTTACTAGTCAGATCTATTCCTCTGTGGGAAATATGGGGTTTTGAGTCCCTTTCACTGAGGAAGGTGTAGGTCTTGTCTATTCCATAGTTGGTTTTTGGAACGGTACCTGTGCTTATATCAAAGTCTGGTTTGATGCATCACCCCACCTCTCCTTCCCCCTTAAGCAGGCATAAGAGTGTTTTCTAAATGTGAGACTCTGTTCTCTTGCCTAACTCAGTTCATGTGTAGCCATGTTTACAGGATCTTCCTAAGTGATATCTTATGATAAGTTTCTTTTCCTGTGTGACTTCTTTCACTTAGAATCATCGTACCTGAATCCACTCATTTTGCTGCTACTGGTCTTATGACATTGATTTCGTGGCTGAGGGATATTCCATCGTACGTAAGTTCCACAAAGTTTGGAACCATTTTTATAATTCCTGGGATATTTCAGGTGTACCCAGGTTGAGGTTCTTGTAAGCAGTGCAGCCCTCAATTAGGGGGTGGCTCTGTCTTATGGACTTTCAGTTTACCCAAGGTATATTCCCTAGACTGGAAGTGCCCTTGGCTCTGTAGCTCTGTTGTTTACTTGCTTTAGGGAACACAATGCACTCCTCCAGTGAGGCAGTTGGCAACTTACATCCCGCCCATCAGCATAACAGGGCTCCCTGTTCTCCAGGGCCTGTCTTGCCTTTCTGGTTTTTAACACATTTTGTGGATGTCCCTTTTGACCGGTGGGAAGTGATACTTCTTTGTAGTGCAGATTTGCATTGCCCGCTTGCTTTCTTGGCCAAAAAGGGCGTATGCGTTTTCTCCTGAATATATTCAGGAGAAAACGCATACGCCCCTTTTGGCCAAGTGCATCATTGTCGAAGTTGTGCCCGTCTTCCTGTGCTTTACAGGCGATTCCAACGTACCTCTTGAAATCTGTTTCCTGCTATTCTCCCTCGCTTTCAAGTCCGCATCGTTGCCTTCCCTCAACAGATTTTTGGACGATAGTTGGCCTTGATTACTCTGCCAGTTTGTGAATTGCTGTGCCCCTGAGCTCCATTTTTCAACTCGTTTCTTGTGAGCTGAACGCAAGTCCAAACTTTTGGTTCAGGACCTATACTGGTTCCCGGTGGGTGGCTGAGACTTTGGTTCATTCTTCTTCCTGCCGGGAAATTAGAGTGACATGTGCCCATCCAAATGCCTAGCAGCTACTCTCTCATTGGTTCTCCCTCTTCCCTTTCATCCTCTGCCAAATTGGCAACCTGTGCGAACCAGGAGCTTAAAGGGGCTGTCTCTCCAAGTTGGGAGATTGATAGGAAAGCAGTTGGAAAGTCAAACCGCAGCACCAGGAGAGGGGCTCTTCGTTGAGTTTTAGAAACCTTTCGTATTCACAGTGTGTCCATTCTCTAGGTTTCCCGTACACGTTATAGCTGTAGTAATATTCCCTTCAACCTGGAGAGCTGGGACCCATGGAATGGGTGCCATGCATTATTGCTTTAAAGGGTCTGCATTTGCTCACCCAATCTCACCAATCCTCTCAGTCCCAAGTGTCCAGCCTTATGCCACATCCAGCTGTCATTGTAGATAGGGTCATTCCAGGTTGCATCAGAGACCCTGAAGGAATTGTAAAGAATTTCCCTGTTTCTTTATTCTGTTTTTGAAATTCCTTTTTAGAGTGGGTTTGAGCTGATTCTCGCTGCCATGTTTATGCCAGTCTAGACACACTTGATTCCCTTACGGAGACATATCAGTACATAGGTTTTAAGATTCTTACTAGTCAGATCTATTCCTCTGCGGGAAATATGGGGTTTTGAGTCCCTTTCACTTAGGAAGGTGTAGGTCTTGTCTATTCCATAGTTGGTTTTTGGAACGGTACCTGTGCTTATATCAAACTCGGGTTTGATGCATCACCCCACCTCTCCTTCCCCCTTAAGCAGGCATAAGAGTGTTTTCTAAATGTGAGACTCTGTTCTCTTGCCTAACTCAGTTCATGTGTAGCCATGTTTACAGGATCTTCCTAAGTGATATCTTATGATAACTTTCTTTTCCTGTGTGACTTCTTTCACTTAGAATCATCGTACCTGAATCCACTCATTTTGCTGCTACTGGTCTTATGACATTGATTTCGTGGCTGAGGGATATTCCATCGTACGTAAGTTCCACAATGTTTGGAACCAATTTTATATTGCCTGGGATATTTCAGGTGTACCCAGGTTGAGGTTCTTGTAAGCAGTTCAGCCCTCAATTAGGGGGTGGCTCTGTCTTATCGATTTTCAGTTTTCCCAAGGTATATTCCCTAGACTGGAAGTGCCCTTGGCTCTGTAGCTCTTTTGTTTACTTGCTTTAGGGAACACAATGCACTCCTCCAGTGAGGCAGTTGGCAACTTACATCCCGCCCATCAGCATAACAGGGCTCCCTGTTCTCCAGGGCCTGTCTTGCCTTTCTTGTTTTTTACACATTTTGTGGATGTCCCTTTTGACCGGTGGGAAGTGATACTTCTTTGTAGTGCAGATTTGCATTGCCCGCTTGCTTGCTTGGCCAAAAAGGGCGTATGCGTTTTCTCCTGAATATATTCAGGAGAAAACGCATACGCCCTTTTTGGCCAAGTGCATCATTGTCGAAGTTGTGCCCCTCTTCCTGTTCTTTACAGGCGATTCCAACGTACCTCTTGAAATCTGTTTCCTGCTATTCTGCCTCGCTTTCAAGTCCGCCTCGTTGCCTTCCCTCAACAGATTTTTGGACGATAGTTGGCCTTGATTACTCTGCCAGTTTGTGAATTGCTGTGCCCCTGAGCTCCATTTTTCAACTCGTTTCTTGTGAGCTGAACGCAAGTCCAAACTTTTGGTTCAGGACCTATACTGTTTCCCGGTGGGTGGCTGAGACTTTGGTTAATTCTTCTTCCTGCCGGGAAATTAGAGTGACATGTGCCCATCCAAATGCCTAGCAGCTACTCTCTCATTGGTTCTCCCTCTTCCCTTTCATCCTCTGCCAAATTGACAACCTGTGCGAACCAGGAGCTTAAAGGGGCTGTCTCTCCAAGTTGGGAGATTGATAGGAAAGCAGTTGGAAAGTCAAACCGGAGCACCAGGAGAGGGGCTCTTCATTGAGTTTTAGAAACCTGTCGTATTCACAGTGTGTCCATTCTCTAGGTTTCCCGTACACGTTATAGCTGTAGTAATATTCCCTTCCACCTGGAGAGCTGGGACCCATGGAATGGGTGCCATGCATTATTGCTTTAAAGGGTCTGCATTTGCTCACCCAATCTCACCAATCCTCTCAGTCCCAAGAGTCCAGCCTTATGCCACATCCAGCTGTCATTGTAGATAGGGTCATTCCAGGTTGCATCAGAGACCCTGAAGGAATTGTAAAGAATTTCCCTGTTTCTTTGTTCTGTTTTTGAAATTCCTTTTTAGAGTGGGTTTGAGCTGATTCTCGCGGCCATGTTTATGCCAGTCTAGACACACTTGATTCCCTTACGGAGACATATCAATACATAGGTTTTAAGATTCTTACTAGCCAGATCTATTCCTCTGCGGGAAATATGGGGTTTTGAGTCCCTTTCACTGAGGAAGGTGTAGGTCTTGTCTATTCCATAGTTGGTTTTTGGAACGGTACCTGTGCTTATATCAAAGTCTGGTTTGATGCATCACCCCACCTCTCCTTCCCCCTTAAGCAGGCATAAGAGTGTTTTCTAAATGTGAGACTCTGTTCTCTTGCCTAACTCAGTTCATGTGTAGCCATGTTTACAGGATCTTCCTAAGTGATATCTTATGATAAGTTTCTTTTCCTGTGTGACTTCTTTCACTTAGAATCATCGTACCTGAATCCACTCATTTTGCTGCTACTGGTCTTATGACATTGATTTCGTGGCTGAGGGATATTCCATCGTACGTAAGTTCCACAATGTTTGGAACCATTTTTATATTTCCTGGGATATTTCAGGTGTACCCAGGTTGAGGTTCCTGTAAGCAGTGCAGCCCTCAATTTGGAGGTGGCTCTGTCTTATGGATTTTCAGTTTTCCCAAGGTATATTCCCTAGACTGGAAGTCCCCTTGGCTCTGTAGCTCTGTTGTTTACTTTTTTAGGGAACACAATGCACTCCTCCAGTGAGGCAGTTGGCAACATACATCCCGCCCATCAGCATAACAGGGCTCCCTGTTCTCCAGGGCCTGTCTTGCCTTTCTGGTTTTTTACACATTTTGTGGATGTCCCTTTTTACCGGTGGGAAGTGATACTTCTTTGTAGTGCAGATTTGCATTGCCCGCTTGCTTGCTTGGCCAAAAACGGCGTATGCGTTTTCTCCTGAATATATTCAGGAGAAAACGCATACGCCCTTTTTGGCCAAGTGCATCATTGTCGAAGTTGTGCCCCTCTTCCTGTGCTTTACAGGCGATTCCAACGTACCTCTTGAAATCTGTTTCCTGCTATTCTGCCTCGCTTTCAAGTCCGCCTCGTTGCCTTCCCTCAACAGATTTTTGGACGATAGTTGGCCTTGATTACTCTGCCAGTTTGTGAATTGCTGTGCCCCTGAGCTCCATTTTTCAACTCGTTTCTTGTGAGCTGAACGCAAGTCCAAACTTTTGGTTCAGGACCTATACTGGTTCCCGGTGGATGGCTGAGACTTTGGTTAATTCTTCTTCCTGCCGGGAAATTAGAGTGACATGTGCCCATCCAAATGCCTAGCAGCTACTCTCTCATTGGTTCTCCCTCTTCCCTTTCATCCTCTGCCAAATTGGCAACCTGTGCGAACCAGGAGCTTAAAGGGGCTGTCTCTCCAAGTTGGGAGATTGATAGGAAAGCAGTTGGAAAGTCAAACCGGAGCACCAGGAGAGGGGCTCTTCGTTGAGTTTTAGAAACCTGTCGTATTCACAGTGTGTCCATTCTCTAGGTTTCCCGTACACGTTATAGCTGTAGTAATATTCCCTTCCACCTGGAGAGCTGGGACCCATGGAATGGGTGCCATGCATTATTGCTTTAAAGGGTCTGCATTTGCTCACCCAATCTCACCAATCCTCTCAGTCCCAAGTGTCCAGCCTTATGCCACATCCAGCTGTCATTGTAGATAGGGTCATTCCAGGTTGCATCAGAGACCCTGAAGGAATTGTAAAGAATTTCCCTGTTTCTTTGTTCTGTTTTTGAAATTCCTTTTTAGAGTGGGTTTGAGCTGATTCTCGCGGCCATGTTTATGCCAGTCTAGACACACTTGATTCCCTTACGGAGACATATCAATACATAGGTTGTAAGATTCTTACTAGCCAGATCTATTCCTCTGCGGGAAATATGGGGTTTTGAGTCCCTTTCACTGAGGAAGGTGTAGGTCTTGTCTATTCCATAGTTGGTTTTTGGAACGGTACCTGTGCTTATATCAAACTCGGGTTTGATGCATCACCCCACCTCTCCTTCCCCCTTAAGCAGGCATAAGAGTGTTTTCTAAATGTGAGACTCTGTTCTCTTGCCTAACTCAGTTCATGTGTAGCCATGTTTACAGGATCTTCCTAAGTGATATCTTATGATAAGTTTCTTTTCCTGTGTGACTTCTTTCACTTAGAATCATCGTACCTGAATCCACTCATTTTGCTGCTACTGGTCTTATGACATTGATTTCGTGGCTGAGGGATATTCCATCGTACGTAAGTTCCACAATGTTTGGAACCATTTTTATATTTCCTGGGATATTTCAGGTGTACCCAGGTTGAGGTTCTTGTAAGCAGTGCAGCCCTCAATTTGGGGTGGCTCTGTCTTATGGATTTTCAGTTTTCCCAAGGTATATTCCCTAGACTGGAAGTCCCCTTGGCTCTGTAGCTCTGTTGTTTACTTGCTTTAGGGAACACAATGCACTCCTCCAGTGAGGCAGTTGGCAACTTACATCCCGCCCATCAGCATAACAGGGCTCCCTGTTCTCCAGGGCCTGTCTTGCCTTTCTGGTTTTTTACACATTTTGTGGATGTCCCTTTTGACCGGTGGGAAGTGATACTTCTTTGTAGTGCAGATTTGCATTGCCCGCTTGCTTGCTTGGCCAAAAACGGCGTATGCGTTTTCTCCTGAATATATTCAGGAGAAAACGCATACGCCCTTTTTGGCCAAGTGCATCATTGTCGAAGTTGTGCCCCTCTTCCTGTGCTTTACAGGCGATTCCAACGTACCTCTTGAAATCTGTTTCCTGCTATTCTGCCTCGCTTTCAAGTCCGCCTCGTTGCCTTCCCTCAACAGATTTTTGGACGATAGTTGGCCTTGATTACTCTGCCAGTTTGTGAATTGCTGTGCCCCTGAGCTCCATTTTTCAACTCGTTTCTTGTGAGCTGAACGCAAGTCCAAACTTTTGGTTCAGGACCTATACTGGTTCCCGGTGGGTGGCTGAGACTTTGGTTCATTCTTCTTCCTGCCGGGAAATTAGAGTGACATGTGCCCATCCAAATGCCTAGCAGCTACTCTCTCATTGGTTCTCCCTCTTCCCTTTCATCCTCTGCCAAATTGGCAACCTGTGCGAACCAGGAGCTTAAAGGGGCTGTCTCTCCAAGTTGGGAGATTGAGAGGAAAGCAGTTGGAAAGTCAAACCGGAGCACCAGGAGAGGGGCTCTTCGTTGAGTTTTAGAAACCTGTCGTATTCACAGTGTGTCCATTCTCTAGGTTTCCCGTACACGTTATAGCTGTAGTAATATTCCCTTCCACCTGGAGAGCTGGGACCCATGGAATGGGTGCCATGCATTATTGCTTTAAAGGGTCTGCATTTGCTCACCCAATCTCACCAATCCTCTCAGTCCCATGTGTCCAGCCTTATGCCACATCCAGCTGTCATTGTAGATAGGGTCATTCCAGGTTGCATCAGAGACCCTGAAGGAATTGTGAAGAATTTCCCTGTTTCTTTGTTCTGTTTTTGAAATTCCTTTTTAGAGTGGGTTTGAGCTGATTCTCGCTGCCCTGTTTATGCCAGTCTAGACACACTTGATTCCCTTACGGAGACATATCAGTACATAGGTTTTAAGATTCTTACTAGTCAGATCTATTCCTCTGCGGGAAATATGGGGTTTTGAGTCCCTTTCACTGAGGAAGGTGTAGGTCTTGTCTATTCCATAGTTGGTTTTTGGAACGGTACCTGTGCTTATATCAAACTCGGGTTTGATGCATCACCCCACCTCTCCTTCCCCCTTAAGCAGGCATAAGAG
Organism: Mesoplodon mirus; assembly: GCF_964341445.2. Taxonomy (NCBI): domain Eukaryota; kingdom Metazoa; phylum Chordata; class Mammalia; order Artiodactyla; family Ziphiidae; genus Mesoplodon; species Mesoplodon mirus. The sequence goes on along the minus strand of NW_028295801.1, from coordinate 4,378,593 downwards.
TGTTTTCTAAATGTGAGACTCTGTTCTCTTGCCTAACTCAGTTCATGTGTAGCCATGTTTACAGGATCTTCCTAAGTGATATCTTATGATAACTTTCTTTTCCTGTGTGACTTCTTTCACTTAGAATCATCGTACCTGAATCCACTCATTTTGTTGCTACTGGTCTTATGACATTGATTTCGTGGCTGAGGGATATTCCATCGTACGTAAGTTCCACAATGTTTGGAACCATTTTTATATTTCCTGGGATATTTCAGGTGTACCCAGGTTGAGGTTCCTGTAAGCAGTGCAGCCCTCAATTAGGGGGTGGCTCTGTCTTATGGATTTTCAGTTTTCCCAAGGTATATTCCCTAGACTGGAAGTGCCCTTGGCTCTGTAGCTCTGTTGTTTACTTGCTTTAGGGAACACAATGCACTCCTCCAGTGAGGCAGTTGGCAACTTACATCCCGCCCATCAGCATAACAGGGCTCCCTGTTCTCCAGGGCCTGTCTTGCCTTTCTGGTTTTTTACACATTTTGTGGATGTCCCTTTTGACCGGTGGGAAGTGATACTTCTTTGTAGTGCAGATTTGCATTGCCCGCTTGCTTGCTTGGCCAAAAACGGCGTATGCGTTTTCTCCTGAATATATTCAGGAGAAAACGCATATGCCCTTTTTGGCCAAGTGCATCATTGTCGAAGTTGTGCCCCTCTTCCTGTGCTTTACAGGCGATTCCAACGTACCTCTTGTAATCTGTTTCCTGCTATTCTGCCTCGCTTTCAAGTCCGCCTCGTTGCCTTCCCTCAACAGATTTTTGGACGATAGTTGGCCTTGATTACTCTGCCAGTTTGTGAATTGCTGTGCCCCTGAGCTCCATTTTTCAACTCGTTTCTTGTGAGCTGAACGCAAGTCCAAACTTTTGGTTCAGGACCTATACTGGTTCCCGGTGGGTGGCTGAGACTTTGGTTCATTCTTCTTCCTGCCGGGAAATTAGAGTGACATGTGCCCATCCAAATGCCTAGCAGCTACTCTCTCATTGGTTCTCCCTCTTCCCTTTCATCCTCTGCCAAATTGGCAACCTGTGCGAACCAGGAGCTTAAAGGGGCTGTCTCTCCAAGTTGGGAGATTGATAGGAAAGCAGTTGGAAAGTCAAACCGGAGCACCAGGAGAGGGGCTCTTCGTTGAGTTTTAGAAACCTGTCGTATTCACAGTGTGTCCATTCTCTAGGTTTCCCGTACACGTTATAGCTGTAGTAATATTCCCTTCAACCTGGAGAGCTGGGACCCATGGAATGGGTGCCATGCATTATTGCTTTAAAGGGTCTGCATTTGCTCACCCAATCTCACCAATCCTCTCAGTCCCAAGTGTCCAGCCTTATGCCACATCCAGCTGTCATTGTAGATAGGGTCATTCCAGGTTGCATCAGAGACCCTGAAGGAATTGTGAAGAATTTCCCTGTTTCTTTGTTCTGTTTTTGAAATTCCTTTTTAGAGTGGGTTTGAGCTGATTATCGCTGCCCTGTTTATGCCAGTCTAGACACACTTGATTCCCTTACGGAGACATATCAGTAAATAGGTTTTAAGATTCTTACTAGTCAGATCTATTCCTCTGTGGGAAATATGGGGTTTTGAGTCCCTTTCACTGAGGAAGGTGTAGGTCTTGTCTATTCCATAGTTGGTTTTTGGAACGGTACCTGTGCTTATATCAAAGTCTGGTTTGATGCATCACCCCACCTCTCCTTCCCCCTTAAGCAGGCATAAGAGTGTTTTCTAAATGTGAGACTCTGTTCTCTTGCCTAACTCAGTTCATGTGTAGCCATGTTTACAGGATCTTCCTAAGTGATATCTTATGATAAGTTTCTTTTCCTGTGTGACTTCTTTCACTTAGAATCATCGTACCTGAATCCACTCATTTTGCTGCTACTGGTCTTATGACATTGATTTCGTGGCTGAGGGATATTCCATCGTACGTAAGTTCCACAATGTTTGGAACCATTTTTATATTTCCTGGGATATTTCAGGTGTACCCAGGTTGAGGTTCTTTTAAGCAGTGCAGCCCTCAATTAGGGGGTGGCTCTGTCTTATGGACTTTCAGTTTTCCCAAGGTATATTCCCTAGACTGGAAGTGCCCTTGGCTCTGTAGCTCTGTTGTTTACTTGCTTTAGGGAACACAATGCACTCCTCCAGTGAGGCAGTTGGCAACTTACATCCCGCCCATCAGCATAACAGGGCTCCCTGTTCTCCAGGGCCTGTCTTGCCTTTCTGGTTTTTTACACATTTTGTGGATGTCCCTTTTGACCGGTGGGAAGTGATACTTCTTTGTAGTGCAGATTTGCATTGCCCGCTTGCTTGCTTGGCCAAAAACGGCGTATGCGTTTTCTCCTGAATATATTCAGGAGAAAACGCATACGCCCTTTTTGGCCAAGTGCATCATTGTCGAAGTTGTGCCCCTCTTCCTGTGCTTTACAGGTGATTCCAACGTACCTCTTGAAATCTGTTTCCTGCTATTCTGCCTCGCTTTCAAGTCCGCCTCGTTGCCTTCCCTCAACAGATTTTTGGACGATAGTTGGCCTTGATTACTCTGCCAGTTTGTGAATTGCTGTGCCCCTGAGCTCCATTTTTCAACTCGTTTTTTTGTGAGCTGAACGCAAGTCGAAACTTTTGGTTCAGGACCTATACTGGTTCCCGGTGGGTGGCTGAGACTTTGGTTAATTCTTCTTCCTGTCGGGAAATTAGAGTGGCATGTGCCCATCCAAATGCCTAGCAGCTACTCTCTCATTGGTTCTCCCTCTTCCCTTTCATCCTCTGCCAAATTGGCAACCTGTGCGAACCAGGAGCTTAAAGGGGCTGTCTCTCCAAGTTGGGAGATTGATAGGAAAGCAGTTGGAAAGTCAAACCGGAGCACCAGGAGAGGGGCTCTTCGTTGAGTTTTAGAAACCTGTCGTATTCACAGTGTGTCCATTCTCTAGGTTTCCCGTACACGTTATAGCTGTAGTAATATTCCCTTCAACCTGGAGAGCTGGGACCCATGGAATGGGTGCCATGCATTATTGCTTTAAAGGGTCTGCATTTGCTCACCCAATCTCACCAATCCTCTCAGTCCCAAGTGTCCAGCCTTATGCCACATCCAGCTGTCATTGTAGATAGGGTCATTCCAGGTTGCATCAGAGACCCTGAAGGAATTGTGAAGAATTTCCCTGTTTCTTTGTTCTGTTTTTGAAATTCCTTTTTAGAGTGGGTTTGTGCTGATTATCGCTGCCCTGTTTATGCCAGTCTAGACACACTTGATTCCCTTACGGAGACATATCAGTACATAGGTTTTAAGATTCTTACTAGTCAGATCTATTCCTCTGCGGGAAATATGGGGTTTTGAGTCCCTTTCACTGAGGAAGGTGTAGGTCTTGTCTATTCCATAGTTGGTTTTTGGAACGGTACCTGTGCTTATATCAAACTCGGGTTTGATGCATCACCCCACCTCTCCTTCCCCCTTAAGCAGGCATAAGAGTGTTTTCTAAATGTGAGACTCTGTTCTCTTGCCTAACTCAGTTCATGTGTAGCCATGTTTACAGGATCTTCCTAAGTGATATCTTATGATAAGTTTCTTTTCCTGTGTGACTTCTTTCACTTAGAATCATCGTACCTGAATCCACTCATTTTGCTGCTACTGGTCTTATGACATTGATTTCGTGGCTGAGGGATAATCCATCGTACGTAGGTTCCACAATGTTTGGAACCATTTTTATATTTCCTGGGATATTTCAGGTGTACCCAGGTTGAGGTTCCTGTAAGCAGTGCAGCCCTCAATTAGGGGGTGGCTCTGTCTTATGGATTTTCAGTTTTCCCAAGGTATATTCCCTAGACTGGAAGTGCCCTTGGCTCTGTAGCTCTGTTGTTTACTTGCTTTAGGTAACACAATGCACTCCTCCAGTGAGGCAGTTGGCAACTTACATCCCGCCCATCAGCATAACACGGCTCCCTGTTCTCCAGGGCCTGTCTTGCCTTTCTGGTTTTTTACACATTTTGTGGATGTCCCTTTTGACCGGTGGGAAGTGATACTTCTTTGTAGTGCAGATTTGCATTGCCCGCTTGCTTGCTAGGCCAAAAACGGCGTATGCGTTTTCTCCTGAATATATTCAGGAGAAAACGCATACGCCCTTTTTGGCCAAGTGCATCATTGTCGAAGTTGTGCCCCTCTTCCTGTGCTTTACAGGCGATTCCAACGTACCTCTTGAAATCTGTTTCCTGCTCTTCTGCCTCGCTTTCAAGTCCGCCTCGTTGCCTTCCCTCAACAGATTTTTGGACGATAGTTGGCCTTGATTACTCTGCCAGTTTGTGAATTGCTGTGCCCCTGAGCTCCATTTTTCAACTCGTTTCTTGTGAGCTGAACGCAAGTCCAAACTTTTGGTTCAGGACCTATACTGGTTCCCGGTGGGTGGCTGAGACTTTGGTTAATTCTTCTTCCTGCCGGGAAATTAGAGTGACATGTGCCCATCCAAATGCCTAGCAGCTACTCTCTCATTGGTTCTCCCTCTTCCCTTTCATCCTCTGCCAAATTGGCAACCTGTGCGAACCAGGAGCTTAAAGGGGCTGTCTCTCCAAGTTGGGAGATTGAAAGGAAAGCCGTTGGAAAGTCAAACCGGAGCACCAGGAGAGGGGCTCTTCGTTGAGTTTTAGAAACCTGTCGTATTCACAGTGTGTCCATTCTCTAGGTTTCCCGTACACGTTATAGCTGTAGTAATATTCCCTTCAACCTGGAGAGCTGGGACCCATGGAATGGGTGCCATGCATTATTGCTTTAAAGGGTCTGCATTTGCTCACCCAATCTCACCAATCCTCTCAGTCCCAAGTGTCCAGCCTTATGCCACATCCAGCTGTCATTGTAGATAGGGTCATTCCAGGTTGCATCAGAGACCCTGAAGGAATTGTGAAGAATTTCCCTGTTTCTTTGTTCTGTTTTTGAAATTCCTTTTTAGAGTGGGTTTGAGCTGATTATCGCTGCCCTGTTTATGCCAGTCTAGACACACTTGATTCCCTTACGGAGACATATCAGTACATAGGTTTTAAGATTCTTACTTGTCAGATCTATTCCTCTGCGGGAAATATGGGGTTTTGAGTCCCTTTCACTTAGGAAGGTGTAGGTCTTGTCTATTCCATAGTTGGTTTTTGGAACGGTACCTGTGCTTATATCAAACTCGGGTTTGATGCATCACCCCACCTCTCCTTCCCCCTTAAGCAGGCATAAGAGTGTTTTCTAAATGTGAGACTCTGTTCTCTTGCCTAACTCAGTTCATGTGTAGCCATGTTTACAGGATCTTCCTAAGTGATATCTTATGATAAGTTTCTTTTCCTGTGTGACTTCTTTCACTTAGAATCATCGTACCTGAATCCACTCATTTTGCTGCTACTGGTCTTATGACATTGATTTCGTGGCTGAGGGATAATCCATCGTACGTAAGTTCCACAATGTTTGGAACCATTTTTATATTTCCTGGGATATTTCAGGTGTACCCAGGTTGAGGTTCCTGTAAGCAGTGCAGCCCTCAATTAGGGGGTGGCTCTGTCTTATGGATTTTCAGTTTTCCCAAGGTATATTGCCTAGACTAGAAGTGCCCTTGGCTCTGTAGCTCTGTTGTTTACTTGCTTTAGGGAACACAATGCACTCCTCCAGTGAGGCAGTTGGCAACTTACATCCCGCCCATCAGCATAACAGGGCTCCCTGTTCTCCAGGGCCTGTCTTGCCTTTCTGGTTTTTTACACATTTTTTGGATGTCCCTTTTGACCGGTGGGAAGTGATACTTCTTTGTAGTGAAGATTTGCATTGCCCGCTTGCTTGCTTGGCCAAAAAGGGCGTATGTGTTTTCTCCTGAATATATTCAGGAGAAAACGCATACGCCCTTTTTGGCCAAGTGCATCATTGTCGAAGTTGTGCCCCTCTTCCTGTGCTTTACAGGCGATTCCAACGTACCTCTTGAAATCTGTTTCCTGCTCTTCTGCCTCGCTTTCAAGTCCGCCTCGTTGCCTTCCCTCAACAGATTTTTGGACGATAGTTGGCCTTGATTACTCTGCCAGTTTGTGAATTGCTGTGCCCCTGAGCTCCATTTTTCAACTCGTTTCTTGTGAGCTGAACGCAAGTCCAAACTTTTGGTTCAGGACCTATACTGGTTCCCGGTGGGTGGCTGAGACTTTGGTTCATTCTTCTTCCTGCCGGGAAATTAGAGTGACATGTGCCCATCCAAATGCCTAGCAGCTACTCTCTCATTGGTTCTCCCTCTTCCCTTTCATCCTCTGCCAAATTGGCAACCTGTGCGAACCAGGAGCTTAAAGGGGCTGTCTCTCCAAGTTGGGAGATTGATAGGAAAGCAGTTGGAAAGTCAAACCGGAGCACCAGGAGAGGGGCTCTTCGTTGAGTTTTAGAAACCTGTCGTATTCACAGTGTGTCCATTCTCTAGGTTTCCCGTACACGTTATAGCTGTAGTAATATTGCCTTCAACCTGGAGAGCTGGGACCCATGGAATGGGTGCCATGCATTATTGCTTTAAAGGGTCTGCATTTGCTCACCCAATCTCACCAATCCTCTCAGTCCCAAGTGTCCAGCCTTATGCCACATCCAGCTGTCATTGTAGATAGGGTCATTCCAGGTTGCATCAGAGACCCTGAAGGAATTGTAAAGAATTTCCCTGTTTCTTTGTTCTGTTTTTGAAATTCCTTTTTAGAGTGGGTTTGAGCTGATTCTCGCTGCCCTGTTTATGCCAGTCTAGACACACTTGATTCCCTTACGGAGACATATCAGTACATAGGTTTTAAGATTCTTACTAGTCAGATCTATTCCTCTGCGGGAAATATGGGGTTTTGAGTCCCTTTCACTGAGGCAGGTGTAGGTCTTGTCTATTCCATAGTTGGTTTTTGGAACGGTTCCTGTGCTTATATCAAAGTCTGGTTTGATGCATCACCCCACCTCTCCTTCCCCCTTAAGCAGGCATAAGAGTGTTTTCTAAATGTGAGACTCTGTTCTCTTGCCTAACTCAGTTCATGTGTAGCCATGTTTACAGGATCTTCCTAAGTGATATCTTATGATAAGTTTCTTTTCCTGTGTGACTTCTTTCACTTAGAATCATCGTACCTGAATCCACTCATTTTGCTGCTACTGGTCTTATGACATTGATTTCGTGGCTGATGGATATTGCATCGTACGTAAGTTCCACAATGTTTGGAACCATTTTTATATTTCCTGGGATATTTCAGGTGTACCCAGGTTGAGGTTTTTGTAAGCAGTGCAGCCCTCAATTTGGGGGTGGCTCTGTCTTATGGATTTTCAGTTTTCCCAAGGTATATTCCCTAGACTGGAAGTGCCCTTGGCTCTGTAGCTCTGTTGTTTACTTGTTTTAGGGAACACAATGCACTCCTCCAGTGAGGCAGTTGGCAACTTACATCCCGCCCATCAGCATAACAGGGCTCCCTGTTCTCCAGGGCCTGTCTTGCCTTTCTGGTTTTTTACACATTTTTTGGATGTCCCTTTTGACCGGTGGGAAGTGATACTTCTTTGTAGTGAAGATTTGCATTGCCCGCTTGCTTGCTTGGCCAAAAAGGGCGTATGCGTTTTCTCCTGAATATATTCAGGAGAAAACGCATACGCCCTTTTTGGCCAAGTGCATCATTGTCGAAGTTGTGCCCCTCTTCCTGTGCTTTACAGGCGATTCCAACGTACCTCTTGAAATCTGTTTCCTGCTCTTCTGCCTCGCTTTCAAGTCCGCCTCGTTGCCTTCCCTCAACAGATTTTTGGATGATAGTTGGCCTTGATTACTCTGCCAGTTTGTGAATTGCTGTGCCCCTGAGCTCCATTTTTCAACTCGTTTCTTGTGAGCTGAACGCAAGTCCAAACTTTTGGTTCAGGACCTATACTGGTTCCCGGTGGGTGGCTGAGACTTTGGTTCATTCTTCTTCCTGCCGGGAAATTAGAGTGACATGTGCCCATCCAAATGCCTAGCAGCTACTCTCTCATTGGTTCTCCTTCTTCCCTTTCATCCTCTGCCAAATTGGCAACCTGTGCGAACCAGGAGCTTGAAGGGGCTGTCTCTCCAAGTTGGGAGATTGATCGGAAAGCAGTTGGAAAGTCAAACCGGAGCACCAGGAGAGGGGCTCTTCGTTGAGTTTTAGAAACCTGTCGTATTCACAGTGTGTCCATTCTCTAGGTTTCCCGTACACGTTATAGCTGTAGTAATATTCCCTTCAACCTGGAGAGCTGGGACCCATGGAATGGGTGCCATGCATTATTGCTTTAAAGGGTCTGCATTTGCTCACCCAATCTCACCAATCCTCTCAGTCCCAAGTGTCCAGCCTTATGCCACATCCAGCTGTCATTGTAGATAGGGTCATTCCAGGTTGCATCAGAGACCCTGAAGGAATTGTAAAGAATTTCCCTGTTTCTTTGTTCTGTTTTTGAAATTCCTTTTTAGAGTGGGTTTGAGCTGATTCTCGCTGCCCTGTTTATGCCAGTCTAGACACACTTGATTCCCTTACGGAGACATATCAGTACATAGGTTTTAAGATTCTTACTAGTCAGATCTATTCCTCTGCGGGAAATATGGGGTTTTGAGTCCCTTTCACTTAGGAAGGTGTAGGTCTTGTCTATTCCATAGTTGGTTTTTGGAACGGTACCTGTGCTTATATCAAACTCGGGTTTGATGCATCACCCCACCTCTCCTTCCCCCTTAAGCAGGCATAAGAGTGTTTTCTAAATGTGAGACTCTGTTCTCTTGCCTAACTCAGTTCATGTGTAGCCATGTTTACAGGATCTTCCTAAGTGATATCTTATGATAACTTTCTTTTCCTGTGTGAATTCTTTCACTTAGAATCATCGTACCTGAATCCACTCATTTTGCTGCTACTGGTCTTATGACATTGATTTCGTGGCTGAGGGATATTCCATCGTACGTAAGTTCCACAATGTTTGGAATCATTTTTATATTTCCTGGGATATTTCAGGTGTACCCAGGTTGAGGTTCCTGTAAGCAGTGCAGCCCTCAATTAGGGGGTGGCTCTGTCTTATGGATTTTCAGTTTTCCCAAGGTATATTCCCTAGACTGGAAGTGCCCTTGGCTCTGTAGCTCTGTTGTTTACTTGCTTTAGGGAACACAATGCACTCCTCCAGTGAGGCAGTTGGCAACTTACATCCCGCCCATCAGCATAACAAGGCTCCCTGTTCTCCAGGGCCTGTCTTGCCTTTCTGGTTTTTTACACATTTTTTGGATGTCCCTTTTGACCGGTGGGAAGTGATACTTCTTTGTAGTGAAGATTTGCATTGCCCGCTTGCTTGCTTGGCCAAAAAGGGCGTATGTGTTTTCTCCTGAATATATTCAGGAGAAAACGCATACGCCCTTTTTGGCCAAGTGCATCATTGTCGAAGTTGTGCCCCTCTTCCTGTGCTTTACAGGCGATTCCAACGTACCTCTTGAAATCTGTTTCCTGCTCTTCTGCCTCGCTTTCAAGTCCGCCTCGTTGCCTTCCCTCAACAGATTTTTGGACGATAGTTGGCCTTGATTACTCTGCCAGTTTGTGAATTGCTGTGCCCCTGAGCTCCATTTTTCAACTCGTTTCTTGTGAGCTGAACGCAAGTCCAAACTTTTGGTTCAGGACCTATACTGGTTCCCGGTGGGTGGCTGAGACTTTGGTTCATTCTTCTTCCTGCCGGGAAATTAGAGTGACATGTGCCCATCCAAATGCCTAGCAGCTACTCTCTCATTGGTTCTCCCTCTTCCCTTTCATCCTCTGCCAAATTGGCAACCTGTGCGAACCAGGAGCTTAAAGGGGCTGTCTCTCCAAGTTGGGAGATTGATAGGAAAGCAGTTGGAAAGTCAAACCGGAGCACCAGGAGAGGGGCTCTTCGTTGAGTTTTAGAAACCTGTCGTATTCACAGTGTGTCCATTCTCTAGGTTTCCCGTACACGTTATAGCTGTAGTAATATTCCCTTCAACCTGGAGAGCTGGGACCCATGGAATGGGTGCCATGCATTATTGCTTTAAAGGGTCTGCATTTGCTCACCCAATCTCACCAATCCTCTCAGTCCCAAGTGTCCAGCCTTATGCCACATCCAGCTGTCATTGTAGATAGGGTCATTCCAGGTTGCATCAGAGACCCTGAAGGAATTGTAAAGAATTTCCCTGTTTCTTTGTTCTGTTTTGGAAATTCCTTTTTAGAGTGGGTTTGAGCTGATTCTCGCTGCCATGTTTATGCCAGTCTAGACACACTTGATTCCCTTACGGAGACATATCAGTACATAGGTTTTAAGATTCTTACTAGTCAGATCTATTCCTCTGCGGGAAATATGGGGTTTTGAGTCCCTTTCACTGAGGATGGTGTAGGTCTTGTCTATTCCATAGTTGGTTTTTGGAACGGTACCTGTGCTTATATCAAACTCGGGTTTGATGCATCACCCCACCTCTCCTTCCCCCTTAAGCAGGCATAAGAGTGTTTTCTAAATGTGAGACTCTGTTCTCTTGCCTAACTCAGTTCATGTGTAGCCATGTTTACAGGATCTTCCTAAGTGATATCTTATGATAAGTTTCTTTTCCTGTGTGACTTCTTTCACTTAGAATCATCGTACCTGAATCCACTCATTTTGCTGCTACTGGTCTTATGACATTGATTTCGTGGCTGAGGGATATTCCATCGTACGTAAGTTCCACAATGTTTGGAACCATTTTTATATTTCCTGGGATATTTCAGGTGTACCCAGGTTGAGGTTCTTGTAAGCAGTGCAGCCCTCAATTAGGGGGTGGCTCTGTCTTATGGATTTTCAGTTTTCCCAAGGTATATTCCCTAGACTGGAAGTGCCCTTGGCTCTGTAGCTCTGTTGTTTACTTGCTTTAGGGAACACAATGCACTCCTCCAGTGAGGCAGTTGGCAACTTACATCCCGCCCATCAGCATAACAGGGCTCCCTGTTCTCCAGGGCCTGTCTTGCCTTTCTGGTTTTTTACACATTTTGTGGATGTCCCTTTTGACCGGTGGGAAGTGATACTTCTTTGTAGTGCAGATTTGCATTGCCCGCTTGCTTGCTTGGCCAAAAACGGCGTATGCGTTTTCTCCTGAATATATTCAGGAGAAAACACATATGCCCTTTTTGGCCAAGTGCATCATTGTCGAAGTTGTGCCCCTCTTCCTGTGCTTTACAGGCGATTGCAACGTACCTCTTGAAATCTGTTTCCTGCTCTTCTGCCTCGCTTTCAAGTCCGCCTCGTTGCCTTCCCTCAACAGATTTTTGGACGATAGTTGGCCTTGATTACTCTGCCATTTTGTGAATTGCTGTGCCCCTGAGCTCCATTTTTCAACTCGTTTCTTGTGAGCTGAACGCAAGTCCAAACTTTTGGTTCAGGACCTATACTGGTTCCCGGTGGGTGGCTGAGACTTTGGTTCATTCTTCTTCCTGCCGGGAAATTAGAGTGACATGTGCCCATCCAAATGCCTAGCAGCTACTCTCTCATTGGTTCTCCCTCTTCCCTTTCATCCTCTGCCAAATTGGCAACCTGTGCGAACCAGGAGCTTAAAGGGGCTGTCTCTCCAAGTTGGGAGATTGATAGGAAAGCAGTTGGAAAGTCAAACCGGAGCACCAGGAGAGGGGCTCTTCGTTGAGTTTTAGAAACCTGTCGTATTCACAGTGTGTCCATTCTCTAGGTTTCCCGTACACGTTATAGCTGTAGTAATATTCCCTTCAACCTGGAGAGCTGGGACCCATGGAATGGGTGCCATGCATTATTGCTTTAAAGGGTCTGCATTTGCTCACCCAATCTCACCAATCCTCTCAGTCCCAAGTGTCCAGCCTTATGCCACATCCAGCTGTCATTGTAGATAGGGTCATTCCAGGTTGCATCAGAGACCCTGAAGGAATTGTAAAGAATTTCCCTGTTTCTTTGTTCTGTTTTGGAAATTCCTTTTTAGAGTGGGTTTGAGCTGATTCTCGCTGCCATGTTTATGCCAGTCTAGACACACTTGATTCCCTTACGGAGACATATCAGTACATAGGTTTTAAGATTCTTACTAGTCAGATCTATTCCTCTGCGGGAAATATGGGGTTTTGAGTCCCTTTCACTGAGGATGGTGTAGGTCTTGTCTATTCCATAGTTGGTTTTTGGAACGGTACCTGTGCTTATATCAAACTCGGGTTTGATGCATCACCCCACCTCTCCTTCCCCCTTAAGCAGGCATAAGAGTGTTTTCTAAATGTGAGACTCTGTTCTCTTGCCTAACTCAGTTCATGTGTAGCCATGTTTACAGGATCTTCCTAAGTGATATCTTATGATAAGTTTCTTTTCCTGTGTGACTTCTTTCATTTAGAATCATCGTACCTGAATCCACTCATTTTGCTGCTACTGGTCTTATGACATTGATTTCGTGGCTGAGGGATATTCCATCGTACGTAAGTTCCACAATGTTTGGAACCATTTTTATATTTCCTGGGATATTTCAGGTGTACCCAGGTTGAGGTTTTTGTAAGCAGTGCAGCCCTCAATTTGGGGGTGGCTCTGTCTTATGGATTTTCAGTTTTCCCAAGGTATATTCCCTAGACTGGAAGTGCCCTTGGCTCTGTAGCTCTGTTGTTTACTTGTTTTAGGGAACACAATGCACTCCTCCAGTGAGGCAGTTGGCAACTTACATCCCGCCCATCAGCATAACAGGGCTCCCTGTTCTCCAGGGCCTGTCTTGCCTTTCTGGTTTTTTACACATTTTGTGGATGTCCCTTTTGACCGGTGGGAAGTGATACTTCTTTGTAGTGCAGATTTGCATTGCCCGCTTGCTTGCTTGGCCAAAAACGGCGTATGCGTTTTCTCCTGAATATATTCAGGAGAAAACGCATACGCCCTTTTTGGCCAAGTGCATCATTGTCGAAGTTGTGCCCCTCTTCCTGTGCTTTACAGGCGATTCCAACGTACCTCTTGAAATCTGTTTCCTGCTATTCTGCCTCGCTTTCAAGTCCGCCTCGTTGCCTTCCCTCAACAGATTTTTGGACGATAGTTGGCCTTGATTACTCTGCCAGTTTGTGAATTGCTGTGCCCCTGAGCTCCATTTTTCAACTCGTTTTTTGTGAGCGGAACGCAAGTCCAAACATTTGGTTCAGGACCTATACTGGTTCCCGGTGGGTGGCTGAGACTTTGGTGAATTCTTCTTCCTGCCGGGAAATTAGAGTGACATGTGCCCATCCAAATGCCTAGCAGCTACTCTCTCATTGGTTCTCCCTCTTCCCTTTCATCCTCTGCCAAATTGGCAACCTGTGCGAACCAGGAGCTTAAAGGGGCTGTCTCTCCAAGTTGGGAGATTGATAGGAAAGCAGTTGGAAAGTCAAACCGGAGCACCAGGAGAGGGGCTCTTCGTTGAGTTTTAGAAACCTGTCGTATTCACAGTGTGTCCATTCTCTAGGTTTCCCGTACACGTTATAGCTGTAGTAATATTCCCTTCAACCTGGAGAGCTGGGACCCATGGAATGGGTGCCATGCATTATTGCTTTAAAGGGTCTGCATTTGCTCACCCAATCTCACCAATCCTCTCAGTCCCAAGTGTCCAGCCTTATGCCACATCCAGCTGTCATTGTAGATAGGGTCATTCCAGGTTGCATCAGAGACCCTGAAGGAATTGTAAAGAATTTCCCTGTTTCTTTGTTCTGTTTTTGAAATTCCTTTTTAGAGTGGGTTTGAGCTGATTCTCGCTGCCATGTTTATGCCAGTCTAGACACACTTGATTCCCTTACGGAGACATATCAGTACATAGGTTTTAAGATTCTTACTAGTCAGATCTATTCCTCTGCGGGAAATATGGGGTTTTGAGTCCCTTTCACTGAGGAAGGTGTAGGTCTTGTCTATTCCATAGTTGGTTTTTGGAACGGTACCTGTGCTTATATCAAACTCGGGTTTGATGCATCACCCCACCTCTCCTTCCCCCTTAAGCAGGCATAAGAGTGTTTTCTAAATGTGAGACTCTGTTCTCTTGCCTAACTCAGTTCATGTGTAGCCATGTTTACAGGATCTTCCTAAGTGATATCTTATGATAAGTTTCTTTTCCTGTGTGACTTCTTTCATTTAGAATCATCGTACCTGAATCCACTCATTTTGCTGCTACTGGTCTTATGACATTGATTTCGTGGCTGAGGGATATTCCATCGTACGTAAGTTCCACAATGTTTGGAACCATTTTTATATTTCCTGGGATATTTCAGGTGTACCCAGGTTGAGGTTTTTGTAAGCAGTGCAGCCCTCAATTTGCGGGTGGCTCTGTCTTATGGATTTTCAGTTTTCCCAAGGTATATTCCCTAGACTGGAAGTGCCCTTGGCTCTGTAGCTCTGTTGTTTACTTGTTTTAGGGAACACAATGCACTCCTCCAGTGAGGCAGTTGGCAACTTACATCCCGCCCATCAGCATAACAGGGCTCCCTGTTCTCCAGGGCCTGTCTTGCCTTTCTGGTTTTTTACACATTTTGTGGATGTTCCTTTTGACCGGTGGGAAGTGATACTTCTTTGTAGTGCAGATTTGCATTGCCCGCTTGCTTGCTTGGCCAAAAACGGCGTATGTGTTTTCTTCTGATTATATTCAGGAGAAAACGCATACGCCCTTTTTGGTCAAGTGCATCATTGTCGAAGTTGTGCCCCTCTTCCTGTGCTTTACAGGCGATTCCAACGTACCTCTTGAAATCTGTTTCCTGCTCTTCTGCCTCGCTTTCAAGTCCGCCTCGTTGCCTTCCCTCAACAGATTTTTGGACGATAGTTGGCCTGATTACTCTGCCAGTTTGTGAATTGCTGTGCCCCTGAGCTCCATTTTTCAACTCGTTTCTTGTGAGCTGAACGCAAGTCCAAACTTTTGGTTCAGGACCTATACTGGTTCCCAGTGGGTGGCTGAGACTTTGGTTCATTCTTCTTCCTGCCGGGAAATTAGAGTGACATGTGCCCATCCAAATGCCTAGCAGCTACTCTCTCATTGGTTCTCCCTCTTCACTTTCATCCTCTGCCAAATTGGCAACCTGTGCGAACCAGGAGCTTGAAGGGGCTGTCTCTCCAAGTTGGGAGATTGATAGGAAAGCAGTTGGAATGTCAAACCGGAGCACCAGGAGAGGGGCTCTTCGTTGAGTTTTAGAAACCTGTCGTATTCACAGTGTGTCCATTCTCTAGGTTTCCCGTACACGTTATAGCTGTAGTAATATTCCCTTCAACCTGGAGAGCTGGGACCCATGGAATGGGTGCCATGCATTATTGCTTTAAAGGGTCTGCATTTGCTCACCCAATCTCACCAATCCTCTCAGTCCCAAGTGTCCAGCCTTATGCCACATCCAGCTGTCATTGTAGATAGGGTCATTCCAGGTTGCATCAGAGACCCTGAAGGAATTGTAAAGAATTTCCCTGTTTCTTTGTTCTGTTTTGGAAATTCCTTTTTAGAGTGGGTTTGAGCTGATTCTCGCTGCCATGTTTATGCCAGTCTAGACACACTTGATTCCCTTACGGAGACATATCAGTACATAGGTTTTAAGATTCTTACTAGTCAGATCTATTCCTCTGCGGGAAATATGGGGTTTTGAGTCCCTTTCACTGAGGATGGTGTAGGTCTTGTCTATTCCATAGTTGGTTTTTGGAACGGTACCTGTGCTTATATCAAACTCGGGTTTGATGCATCACCCCACCTCTCCTTCCCCCTTAAGCAGGCATAAGAGTGTTTTCTAAATGTGAGACTCTGTTCTCTTGCCTAACTCAGTTCATGTGTAGCCATGTTTACAGGATCTTCCTAAGTGATATCTTATGATAAGTTTCTTTTCCTGTGTGACTTCTTTCATTTAGAATCATCGTACCTGAATCCACTCATTTTGCTGCTACTGGTCTTATGACATTGATTTCGTGGCTGAGGGATATTCCATCGTACGTAAGTTCCACAATGTTTGGAACCATTTTTATATTTCCTGGGATATTTCAGGTGTACCCAGGTTGAGGTTTTTGTAAGCAGTGCAGCCCTCAATTTGGGGGTGGCTCTGTCTTATGGATTTTCAGTTTTCCCAAGGTATATTCCCTAGACTGGAAGTGCCCTTGGCTCTGTAGCTCTGTTGTTTACTTGTTTTAGGGAACACAATGCACTCCTCCAGTGAGGCAGTTGGCAACTTACATCCCGCCCATCAGCATAACAGGGCTCCCTGTTCTCCAGGGCCTGTCTTGCCTTTCTGGTTTTTTACACATTTTGTGGATGTCCCTTTTGACCGGTGGGAAGTGATACTTCTTTGTAGTGCAGATTTGCATTGCCCGCTTGCTTGCTTGGCCAAAAAGGGCGTATGCGTTTTCTCCTGAATATATTCAGGAGAAAACGCATACGCCCTTTTTGGCCAAGTGCATCATTGTCGAAGTTGTGCCCCTCTTCCTGTGCTTTACAGGTGATTCCAACGTACCTCTTGAAATCTGTTTCCTGCTATTCTGCCTCGCGTTCAAGTCCGCCTCGTTGCCTTCCCTCAACAGATTTTTGGACGATAGTTGGCCTTGATTACTCTGCCAGTTTGTGAATTGCTGTGCCCCTGAGCTCCATTTTTCAACTCGTTTCTTGTGAGCTGAACGCAAGTCCAAACTTTTGGTTCAGGACCTATACTGGTTCCCGGTGGGTGGCTGAGACTTTGGTTAATTCTTCTTCCTGCCGGGAAATTAGAGTGACATGTGCCCATCCAAATGCCTAGCAGCTACTCTCTCATTGGTTCTCCCTCTTCCCTTTCATCCTCTGCCAAATTGGCAACCTGTGCGAACCAGGAGCTTAAAGGGGCTGTCTCTCCAAGTTGGGAGATTGATAGGAAAGCAGTTGGAAAGTCAAACCGGAGCACCAGGAGAGGGGCTCTTCGTTGAGTTTTAGAAACCTGTCGTATTCACAGTGTGTCCATTCTCTAGGTTTCCCGTACACGTTATAGCTGTAGTAATATTCCCTTCAACCTGGAGAGCTGGGACCCATGGAATGGGTGCCATGCATTATTGCTTTAAAGGGTCTGCATTTGCTCACCCAATCTCACCAATCCTCTCAGTCCCAAGTGTCCAGCCTTATGCCACATCCAGCTGTCATTGTAGATAGGGTCATTCCAGGTTGCATCAGAGACCCTGAAGGAATTGTAAAGAATTTCCCTGTTTCTTTGTTCTGTTTTTGAAATTCCTTTTTAGAGTGGGTTTGAGCTGATTCTCGCTGCCATGTTTATGCCAGTCTAGACACACTTGATTCCCTTACGGAGACATATCAGTACATAGGTTTTAAGATTCTTACTAGTCAGATCTATTCCTCTGCGGGAAATATGGGGTTTTGAGTCCCTTTCACTGAGGAAGGTGTAGGTCTTGTCTATTCCATAGTTGGTTTTTGGAACGGTACCTGTGCTTATATCAAACTCGGGTTTGATGCATCACCCCACCTCTCCTTCCCCCTTAAGCAGGCATAAGAGTGTTTTCTAAATGTGACACTCTGTTCTCTTGCCTAACTCAGTTCATGTGTAGCCATGTTTACAGGATCTTCCTAAGTGATATCTTATGATAAGTTTCTTTTCCTGTGTGACTTCTTTCACTTAGAATCATCGTACCTGAATCCACTCATTTTGCTGCTACTGGTCTTATGACATTGATTTCGTGGCTGAGGGATATTCCATCGTACGTAAGTTCCACAATGTTTGGAACCATTTTTATATTTCCTGGGATATTTCAGGTGTACCCAGGTTGAGGTTCTTGTAAGCAGTGCAGCCCTCAATTAGGGGGTGGCTCTGTCTTATGGATTTTCAGTTTTCCCAAGGTATATTCCCTAGACTGGAAGTGCCCTTGGCTCTGTAGCTCTGTTGTTTACTTGCTTTAGGGAACACAATGCACTCCTCCAGTGAGGCAGTTGGCAACTTACATCCCGCCCACCAGCATAACAGGGCTCCCTGTTCTCCAGGGCCTGTCTTGCCTTTCTGGTTTTTTACACATTTTGTGGATGTCCCTTTTGACCGGTGGGAAGTGATACTTCTTTGTAGTGCAGATTTGCATTGCCCGCTTGCTTGCTTGGCCAAAAACGGCGTATGCGTTTTCTCCTGAATATATTCAGGAGAAAACGCATACGCCCTTTTTGGCCAAGTGCATCATTGTCGAAGTTGTGCCCCTCTTCCTGTGCTTTACAGGCGATTCCAACGTACCTCTTGAAATCTGTTTCCTGCTCTTCTGCCTCGCTTTCAAGTCCGCCTCGTTGCCTTCCCTCAACAGATTTTTGGACGATAGTTGGCCTTGATTACTCTGCCAGTTTGTGAATTGCTGTGCCCCTGAGCTCCATTTTTCAACTCGTTTCTTGTGAGCTGAACGCAAGTCCAAACTTTTGGTTCAGGACCTCTACTGGTTCCCGGTGGGTGGCTGAGACTTTGGTTCATTCTTCTTCCTGCCGGGAAATTAGAGTGACATGTGCCCATCCAAATGCCTAGCAGCTACTCTCTCATTGGTTCTCCCTCTTCCCTTTCATCCTCTGCCAAATTGGCAACCTGTGCGAACCAGGAGCTTAAAGGGGCTGTCTCTCCAAGTTGGGAGATTGATAGGAAAGCAGTTGGAAAGTCAAGCCGGAGCACCAGGAGAGGGGCTCTTCGTTGAGTTTTAGAAACCTGTCGTATTCACAGTGTGTCCATTCTCTAGGTTTCCCGTACACGTTATAGCTGTAGTAATATTCCCTTCAACCTGGAGAGCTGGGACCCATGGAATGGGTGCCATGCATTATTGCTTTAAAGGGTCTGCATTTGCTCACCCAATCTCACCAATCCTCTCAGTCCCAAGTGTCCAGCCTTATGCCACATCCAGCTGTCATTGTAGATAGGGTCATTCCAGGTTGCATCAGAGACCCTGAAGGAATTGTAAAGAATTTCCCTGTTTCTTTGTTCTGTTTTTGAAATTCCTTTTTAGAGTGGGTTTGAGCTGATTCTCGCTGCCCTGTTTATGCCAGTCTAGACACACTTGATTCCCTTACGGAGACATATCAGTACATAGGTTTTAAGATTCTTACTAGTCAGATCTATTCCTCTGCGGGAAATATGGGGTTTTGAGTCCCTTTCACTGAGGAAGGTGTAGGTCTTGTCTATTCCATAGTTGGTTTTTGGAACGGTACCTGTGCTTATATCAAACTCGGGTTTGATGCATCACCCCACCTCTCCTTCCCCCTTAAGCAGGCATAAGAGTGTTTTCTAAATGTGAGACTCTGTTCTCTTGCCTAACTCAGTTCATGTGTAGCCATGTTTACAGGATCTTCCTAAGTGATATCTTATGATAAGTTTCTTTTCCTGTGTGACTTCTTTCACTTAGAATCATCGTACCTGAATCCACTCATTTTGCTGCTACTGGTCTTATGACATTGATTTCGTGGCTGAGGGATATTCCATCGTACGTAAGTTCCACAATGTTTGGAACCATTTTTATATTTCCTGGGATATTTCAGGTGTACCCAGGTTGAGGTTCCTGTAAGCAGTGCAGCCCTCAATTAGGGGGTGGCTCTGTCTTATGGATTTTCAGTTTTCCCAAGGTATATTCCCTAGACTGGAAGTGCCCTTGGCTCTGTAGCTCTGTTGTTTACTTGCTTTAGGGAACACAATGCACTCCTCCAGTGAGGCAGTTGGCAACTTACATCCCGCCCATCAGCATAACAGGGCTCCCTGTTCTCCAGGGCCTGTCTTGCCTTTCTGGTTTTTTACACATTTTGTGGATGTCCCTTTTGACCGGTGGGAAGTGATACTTCTTTGTAGTGCAGATTTGCATTGCCCGCTTGCTTGCTTGGCCAAAAACGGCGTATGCGTTTTCTCCTGAATATATTCAGGAGAAAACGCATACGCCCTTTTTGGCCAAGTGCATCATTGTCGAAGTTGTGCCCCTCTTCCTGTGCTTTACAGGCGATTCCAACGTACCTCTTGAAATCTGTTTCCTGCTATTCTGCCTCGCTTTCAAGTCCGCCTCGTTGCCTTCCCTCAACAGATTTTTGGACGATAGTTGGCCTTGATTACTCTGCCAGTTTGTGAATTGCTGTGCCCCTGAGCTCCATTTTTCAACTCGTTTCTTGTGAGCTGAACGCAAGTCCAAACTTTTGGTTCAGGAACTATACTGGTTCCCGGTGGGTGGCTGAGACTTTGGTTCATTCTTCTTCCTGCCGGGAAATTAGAGTGACATGTGCCCATCCAAATGCCTAGCAGCTACTCTCTCATTGGTTCTCCCTCTTCCCTTTCATCCTCTGCCAAATTGGCAACCTGTGCGAACCAGGAGCTTAAAGGGGCTGTCTCTCCAAGTTGGGAGATTGATAGGAAAGCAGTTGGAAAGTCAAACCGGAGCACCAGGAGAGGGGCTCTTCGTTCAGTTTTAGAAACCTGTCGTATTCACAGTGTGTCCATTCTCTAGGTTTCCCGTACACGTTATAGCTGTAGTAATATTCCCTTCAACCTGGAGAGCTGGGACCCATGGAATGGGTGCCATGCATTATTGCTTTAAAGGGTCTGCATTTGCTCACCCAATCTCACCAATCCTCTCAGTCCCAAGTGTCCAGCCTTATGCCACATCCAGCTGTCATTGTAGATAGGGTCATTCCAGGTTGCATCAGAGACCCTGAAGGAATTGTAAAGAATTTCCCTGTTTCTTTGTTCTGTTTTTGAAATTCCTTTTTAGAGTGGGTTTGAGCTGATTCTCGCTGCCATGTTTATGCCAGTCTAGACACACTTGATTCCCTTACGGAGACATATCAGTACATAGGTTTTAAGGTTCATACTAGTCAGATCTATTCCTCTGCGGGAAATATGGGGTTTTGAGTCCCTTTCACTGAGGATGGTGTAGGTCTTGTCTATTCCATAGTTGGTTTTTGGAACGGTACCTGTGCTTATATCAAACTCGGGTTTGATGCATCACCCCACCTCTCCTTCCCCCTTAAGCAGGCATAAGAGTGTTTTCTAAATGTGACACTCTGTTCTCTTGCCTAACTCAGTTCATGTGTAGCCATGTTTACAGGATCTTCCTAAGTGATATCTTATGATAAGTTTCTTTTCCTGTGTGACTTCTTTCACTTAGAATCATCATACCTGAATCCACTCATTTTGCTGCTACTGGTCTTATGACATTGATTTCGTGGCTGAGGGATATTCCATCGTACGTAAGTTCCACAATGTTTGGAACCATTTTTATATTTCCTGGGATATTTCAGGTGTACCCAGGTTGAGCTTCCTGTAAGCAGTGCAGCCCTCAATTAGGGGGTGGCTCTGTCTTATGGATTTTCAGTTTTTCCAAGGTATATTCCCTAGACTGGAAGTGCCCTTGGCTCTGTAGCTCTGTTGTTTACTTGCTTTAGGGAACACAATGCACTCTTCCAGTGAGGCAGTTGGCAACTTACATCCCGCCCATCAGCATAACAGGGCTCCCTGTTCTCCAGGGCCTGTCTTGCCTTTCTGGTTTTTTACACATTTTGTGGATGTCCCTTTTGACCGGTGGGAAGTGATACTTCTTTGTAGTGCAGATTTGCATTGCCCGCTTGCTTGCTTGGCCAAAAAGGGCGTATGCGTTTTCTCCTGAATATATTCAGGAGAAAACGCATACGCCCTTTTTGGCCAAGTGCATCATTGTCGAAGTTGTGCCCCTCTTCCTGTGCTTTACAGGCGATTCCAACGTACCTCTTGAAATCTGTTTCCTGCTATTCTGCCTCGCTTTCAAGTCCGCCTCGTTGCCTTCCCTCAACAGATTTTTGGACGATAGTTGCCCTTGATTACTCTGCCAGTTTGTGAATTGCTGTGCCCCTGAGCTCCATTTTTCAACTCGTTTTTTGTGAGCTGAACGCAAGTCCAAACTTTTGGTTCAGGACCTATACTGGTTCCCGGTGGGTGGCTGAGACTTTGGTTCATTCTTCTTCCTGCCGGGAAATTAGAGTGACATGTGCCCATCCAAATGCCTAGCAGCTACTCTCTCATTGGTTCTCCCTCTTCCCTTTCATCCTCTGCCAAATTGGCAACCTGTGCGAACCAGGAGCTTGAAGGGGCTGTCTCTCCAAGTTGGGAGATTGATAGGAAAGCAGTTGGAAAGTCAAACCGGAGCACCAGGAGAGGGGCTCTTCGTTGAGTTTTAGAAACCTGTCGTATTCACAGTGTGTCCATTCTCTAGGTTTCCCGTACACGTTATAGCTGTAGTAATATTCCCTTCAACCTGGAGAGCTGGGACCCATGGAATGGGTGCCATGCATTATTGCTTTAAAGGGTCTGCATTTGCTCACCCAATCTCACCAATCCTCTCAGTCCCAAGTGTCCAGCCTTATGCCACATCCAGCTGTCATTGTAGATAGGGTCATTCCAGGTTGCATCAGAGACCCTGAAGGAATTGTGAAGAATTTCCCTGTTTCTTTGTTCTGTTTTTGAAATTCCTTTTTAGAGTGGGTTTGAGCTGATTCTCGCTGCCCTGTTTATGCCAGTCTAGACACACTTGATTCCCTTACGGAGACATATCAGTACATAGGTTTTAAGATTCTGACTAGTCAGATCTATTCCTCTGCGGGAAATATGGGGTTTTGAGTCCCTTTCACTGAGGAAGGTGTAGGTCTTGTCTATTCCATAGTTGGTTTTTTGAACGGTACCTGTGCTTATATCAAACTCGGGTTTGATGCATCACCCCACCTCTCCTTCCCCCTTAAGCAGGCATAAGAGTGTTTTCTAAATGTGAGACTCTGTTCTCTTGCCTAACTCAGTTCATGTGTAGCCATGTTTACAGGATCTTCCTAAGTGATATCTTATGATAAGTTTCTTTTCCTGTGTGACTTCTTTCACTTAGAATCATCGTACCTGAATCCACTCATTTTGCTGCTACTGGTCTTATGACATTGATTTCGTGGCTGAGGGATATTCCATCGTACGTAAGTTCCACAATGTTTGGAACCATTTTTATATTTCCTGGGATATTTCAGGTGTACCCAGGTTGAGGTTCCTGTAAGCAGTGCAGCCCTCAATTAGGGGGTGGCTCTGTCTTATGGATTTTCATTTTTCCCAAGGTATATTCCCTAGACTGGAAGTGCCCTTGGCTCTGTAGCTCTGTTGTTTACTTGCTTTAGGGAACACAATGCACTCCTCCAGTGAGGCAGTTGGCAACTTACATCCCGCCCATCAGCATAACAGGGCTCCCTGTTCTCCAGGGCCTGTCTTGCCTTTCTGGTTTTTTACACATTTTGTGGATGTCCCTTTTGACCGGTGGGAAGTGATACTTCTTTGTAGTGCAGATTTGCATTGCCCGCTTGCTTGCTTGGCCAAAAACGGCGTATGCGTTTTCTCCTGAATATATTCAGGAGAAAACGCATACGCCCTTTTTGGCCAAGTGCATCATTGTCGAAGTTGTGCCCCTCTTCCTGTGCTTTACAGGCGATTGCAACGTACCTCTTGAAATCTGTTTCCTGCTATTCTGCCTCGCTTTCAAGTCCGCCTCGTTGCCTTCCCTCAACAGATTTTTGGACGATAGTTGGCCTTGATTACTCTGCCAGTTTGTGAATTGCTGTGCCCCTGAGCTCCATTTTTCAACTCGTTTCTTGTGAGCTGAACGCAAGTCCAAACTTTTGGTTCAGGACCTATACTGGTTCCCGGTGGGTGGCTGAGACTTTGGTTAATTCTTCTTCCTGCCGGGAAATTAGAGTGACATGTTCCCATCCAAATGCCTAGCAGCTACTCTCTCATTGGTTCTCCCTCTTCCCTTTCATCCTCTGCCAAATTGGCAACCTGTGCGAACCAGGAGCTTGAAGGGGCTGTCTCTCCAAGTTGGGAGATTGATAGGAAAGCAGTTGGAAAGTCAAACCGGAGCACCAGGAGAGGGGCTCTTCGTTGAGTTTTAGAAACCTGTCGTATTCACAGTGTGTCCATTCTCTAGGTTTCCCGTACACGTTATAGCTGTAGTAATATTCCCTTCAACCTGGAGAGCTGGGACCCATGGAATGGGTGCCATGCATTATTGCTTTAAAGGGTCTGCATTTGCTCACCCAATCTCACCAATCCTCTCAGTCCCAAGTGTCCAGCCTTATACCACATCCAGCTGTCATTGTAGATAGGGTCATTCCAGGTTGCATCAGAGACCCTGAAGGAATTGTGAAGAATTTCCCTGTTTCTTTGTTCTGTTTTTGAAATTCCTTTTTAGAGTGGGTTTGAGCTGATTCTCGCTGCCCTGTTTATGCCAGTCTAGACACACTTGATTCCCTTACGGAGACATATCAGTACATAGGTTTTAAGATTCTTACTAGTCAGATCTATTCCTCTGCGGGAAATATGGGGTTTTGAGTCCCTTTCACTGAGGAAGGTGTAGGTCTTGTCTATTCCATAGTTGGTTTTTGGAACGGTACCTGTGCTTATATCAAACTCGGGTTTGATGCATCACCCCACCTCTCCTTCCCCCTTAAGCAGGCATAAGAGTGTTTTCTAAATGTGAGACTCTGTTCTCTTGCCTAACTCAGTTCATGTGTAGCCATGTTTACAGGATCTTCCTAAGTGATATCTTATGATAAGTTTCTTTTCCTGTGTGACTTCTTTCACTTAGAATCATCGTACCTGAATCCACTCATTTTGCTGCTACTGGTCTTATGACATTGATTTCGTGGCTGAGGGATATTCCATCGTACGTAAGTTCCACAATGTTTGGAACCATTTTTATATTTCCTGGGATATTTCAGGTGTACCCAGGTTGAGGTTCCTGTAAGCAGTGCAGCCCTCAATTAGGGGGTGGCTCTGTCTTATGGATTTTCAGTTTTTCCAAGGTATATTCCCTAGACTGGAAGTGCCCTTGGCTCTGTAGCTCTGTTGTTTACTTGCTTTAGGGAACACAATGCACTCCTCCAGTGAGGCAGTTGGCAACTTACATCCCGCCCATCAGCATAACAGGGCTCCCTGTTCTCCAGGGCCTGTCTTGCCTTTCTGGTTTTTTACACATTTTGTGGATGTCCCTTTTGACCGGTGGGAAGTGATACTTCTTTGTAGTGCAGATTTGCATTGCCCGCTTGCTTGCTTGGCCAAAAAGGGCGTATGCGTTTTCTCCTGAATATATTCAGGAGAAAACGCATACGCCCTTTTTGGCCAAGTGCATCATTGTCGAAGTTGTGCCCCTCTTCCTGTGCTTTACAGGCGATTCCAACGTACCTCTTGAAATCTGTTTCCTGCTATTCTGCCTCGCTTTCAAGTCCGCCTCGTTGCCTTCCCTCAACAGATTTTTGGACGATAGTTGGCCTTGATTACTCTGCCAGTTTGTGAATTGCTGTGCCCCTGAGCTCCATTTTTCAACTCGTTTCTTGTGAGCTGAACGCAAGTCCAAACTTTTGGTTCAGGACCTATACTGGTTCCCGGTGGGTGGCTGAGACTTTGGTTCATTCTTCTTCCTGCCGGGAAATTAGAGTGACATGTGCCCATCCAAATGCCTAGCAGCTACTCTCTCATTGGTTCTCCCTCTTCCCTTTCATCCTCTGCCAAATTGGCAACCTGTGCGAACCAGGAGCTTGAAGGGGCTGTCTCTCCAAGTTGGGAGATTGATAGGAAAGCAGTTGGAAAGTCAAACCGGAGCACCAGGAGAGGGGCTCTTCGTTGAGTTTTAGAAACCTGTCGTATTCACAGTGTGTCCATTCTCTAGGTTTCCCGTACACGTTATAGCTGTAGTAATATTCCCTTCAACCTGGAGAGCTGGGACCCATGGAATGGGTGCCATGCATTATTGCTTTAAAGGGTCTGCATTTGCTCACCCAATCTCACCAATCCTCTCAGTCCCAAGTGTCCAGCCTTATGCCACATCCAGCTGTCATTGTAGATAGGGTCATTCCAGGTTGCATCAGAGACCCTGAAGGAATTGTGAAGAATTTCCCTGTTTCTTTGTTCTGTTTTTGAAATTCCTTTTTAGAGTGGGTTTGAGCTGATTCTCGCTGCCCTGTTTATGCCAGTCTAGACACACTTGATTCCCTTACGGAGACATATCAGAACATAGGTTTTAAGATTCTGACTAGTCAGATCTATTCCTCTGCGGGAAATATGGGGTTTTGAGTCCCTTTCACTGAGGAAGGTGTAGGTCTTGTCTATTCCATAGTTGGTTTTTGGAACGGTACCTGTGCTTATATCAAACTCGGGTTTGATGCATCACCCCACCTCTCCTTCCCCCTTAAGCAGGCATAAGAGTGTTTTCTAAATGTGAGACTCTGTTCTCTTGCCTAACTCAGTTCATGTGTAGCCATGTTTACAGGATCTTCCTAAGTGATATCTTATGATAAGTTTCTTTTCCTGTGTGACTTCTTTCACTTAGAATCATCGTACCTGAATCCACTCATTTTGCTGCTACTGGTCTTATGACATTGATTTCGTGGCTGAGGGATATTCCATCGTACGTAAGTTCCACAATGTTTGGAACCATTTTTATATTTCCTGGGATATTTCAGGTGTACCCAGGTTGAGGTTCTTGTAAGCAGTGCAGCCCTCAATTAGGGGGTGGCTCTGTCTTATGGATTTTCAGTTTTCCCAAGGTATATTCCCTAGACTGGAAGTGCCCTTGGCTCTGTAGCTCTGTTGTTTACTTGCTTTAGGGAACACAATGCACTCCTCCAGTGAGGCAGTTGGCAACTTACATCCCGCCCATCAGCATAACAGGGCTCCCTGTTCTCCAGGGCCTGTCTTGCCTTTCTGGTTTTTTACACATTTTGTGGATGTCCCTTTTGACCGGTGGGAAGTGATACTTCTTTGTAGTGCAGATTTGCATTGCCCGCTTGCTTGCTTGGCCAAAAACGGCGTATGCGTTTTCTCCTGAATATATTCAGGAGAAAACGCATATGCCGTTTTTGGCCAAGTGCATCATGGTCGAAGTTGTGCCCCTCTTCCTGTGCTTTACAGGCGATTCCAACGTACCTCTTGAAATCTGTTTCCTGCTATTCTGCCTTGCTTTCAAGTCCGCCTCGTTGCCTTCCCTCAACAGATTTTTGGACGATAGTTGGCCTTGATTACTCTGCCAGTTTGTGAATTGCTGTGCCCCTGAGCTCCATTTTTCAACTCGTTTCTTGTGAGCTGAACGCAAGTCCAAACTTTTGGTTCAGGACCTATACTGGTTCCCGGTGGGTGGCTGAGACTTTGGTTCATTCTTCTTCCTGCCGGGAAATTAGAGTGACATGTGCCCATCCAAATGCCTAGCAGCTACTCTCTCATTGGTTCTCCCTCTTCCCTTTCATCCTCTGCCAAATTGGCAACCTGTGCGAACCAGGAGCTTAAAGGGGCTGTCTCTCCAAGTTGGGAGATTGATAGGAAAGCAGTTGGAAAGTCAAACCGGAGCACCAGGAGAGGGGCTCTTCGTTGAGTTTTAGAAACCTGTCGTATTCACAGTGTGTCCATTCTCTAGGTTTCCCGTACACGTTATAGCTGTAGTAATATTCCCTTCAACCTGGAGAGCTGGGACCCATGGAATGGGTGCCATGCATTATTGCTTTAAAGGGTCTGCATTTGCTCACCCAATCTCACCAATCCTCTCAGTCCCAAGTGTCCAGCCTTATGCCACATCCAGCTGTCATTGTAGATAGGGTCATTCCAGGTTGCATCAGAGACCCTGAAGGAATTGTGAAGAATTTCCCTGTTTCTTTGTTCTGTTTTTGAAATTCCTTTTTAGAGTGGGTTTGAGCTGATTCTCGCTGCCCTGTTTATGCCAGTCTAGACACACTTGATTCCCTTACGGAGACATATCAGTACATAGGTTTTAAGATTCTTACTAGTCAGATCTATTCCTCTGCGGGAAATATGGGGTTTTGAGTCCCTTTCACTGAGGAAGGTGTAGGTCTTGTCTATTCCATAGTTGGTTTTTGGAACGGTACCTGTGCTTATATCAAACTCGGGTTTGATGCATCACCCCACCTCTCCTTCCCCCTTAAGCAGGCATAAGAGTGTTTTCTAAATGTGAGACTCTGTTCTCTTGCCTAACTCAGTTCATGTGTAGCCATGTTTACAGGATCTTCCTAAGTGATATCTTATGATAAGTTTCTTTTCCTGTGTGACTTCTTTCACTTAGAATCATCGTACCTGAATCCACTCATTTTGCTGCTACTGGTCTTATGACATTGATTTCGTGGCTGAGGGATATTCCATCGTACGTAAGTTCCACAATGTTTGGAACCATTTTTATATTTCCTGGGATATTTCAGGTGTACCCAGGTTGAGGTTCCTGTAAGCAGTGCAGCCCTCAATTAGGGGGTGGCTCTGTCTTATGGATTTTCAGTTTTTCCAAGGTATATTCCCTAGACTGGAAGTGCCCTTGGCTCTGTAGCTCTGTTGTTTACTTGCTTTAGGGAACACAATGCACTCCTCCAGTGAGGCAGTTGGCAACTTACATCCCGCCCATCAGCATAACAGGGCTCCCTGTTCTCCAGGGCCTGTCTTGCCTTTCTGGTTTTTTACACATTTTGTGGATGTCCCTTTTGACCGGTGGGAAGTGATACTTCTTTGTAGTGCAGATTTGCATTGCCCGCTTGCTTGCTTGGCCAAAAAGGGCGTATGCGTTTTCTCCTGAATATATTCAGGAGAAAACGCATACGCCCTTTTTGGCCAAGTGCATCATTGTCGAAGTTGTGCCCCTCTTCCTGTGCTTTACAGGCGATTCCAACGTACCTCTTGAAATCTGTTTCCTGCTATTCTGCCTCGCTTTCAAGTCCGCCTCGTTGCCTTCCCTCAACAGATTTTTGGACGATAGTTGGCCTTGATTACTCTGCCAGTTTGTGAATTGCTGTGCCCCTGAGCTCCATTTTTCAACTCGTTTCTTGTGAGCTGAACGCAAGTCCAAACTTTTGGTTCAGGACCTATACTGGTTCCCGGTGGGTGGCTGAGACTTTGGTTCATTCTTCTTCCTGCCGGGAAATTAGAGTGACATGTGCCCATCCAAATGCCTAGCAGCTACTCTCTCATTGGTTCTCCCTCTTCCCTTTCATCCTCTGCCAAATTGGCAACCTGTGCGAACCAGGAGCTTGAAGGGGCTGTCTCTCCAAGTTGGGAGATTGATAGGAAAGCAGTTGGAAAGTCAAACCGGAGCACCAGGAGAGGGGCTCTTCGTTGAGTTTTAGAAACCTGTCGTATTCACAGTGTGTCCATTCTCTAGGTTTCCCGTACACGTTATAGCTGTAGTAATATTCCCTTCAACCTGGAGAGCTGGGACCCATGGAATGGGTGCCATGCATTATTGCTTTAAAGGGTCTGCATTTGCTCACCCAATCTCACCAATCCTCTCAGTCCCAAGTGTCCAGCCTTATGCCACATCCAGCTGTCATTGTAGATAGGGTCATTCCAGGTTGCATCAGAGACCCTGAAGGAATTGTGAAGAATTTCCCTGTTTCTTTGTTCTGTTTTTGAAATTCCTTTTTAGAGTGGGTTTGAGCTGATTCTCGCTGCCCTGTTTATGCCAGTCTAGACACACTTGATTCCCTTACGGAGACATATCAGAACATAGGTTTTAAGATTCTGACTAGTCAGATCTATTCCTCTGCGGGAAATATGGGGTTTTGAGTCCCTTTCACTGAGGAAGGTGTAGGTCTTGTCTATTCCATAGTTGGTTTTTGGAACGGTACCTGTGCTTATATCAAACTCGGGTTTGATGCATCACCCCACCTCTCCTTCCCCCTTAAGCAGGCATAAGAGTGTTTTCTAAATGTGAGACTCTGTTCTCTTGCCTAACTCAGTTCATGTGTAGCCATGTTTACAGGATCTTCCTAAGTGATATCTTATGATAAGTTTCTTTTCCTGTGTGACTTCTTTCACTTAGAATCATCGTACCTGAATCCACTCATTTTGCTGCTACTGGTCTTATGACATTGATTTCGTGGCTGAGGGATATTCCATCGTACGTAAGTTCCACAATGTTTGGAACCATTTTTATATTTCCTGGGATATTTCAGGTGTACCCAGGTTGAGGTTCTTGTAAGCAGTGCAGCCCTCAATTAGGGGGTGGCTCTGTCTTATGGATTTTCAGTTTTCCCAAGGTATATTCCCTAGACTGGAAGTGCCCTTGGCTCTGTAGCTCTGTTGTTTACTTGCTTTAGGGAACACAATGCACTCCTCCAGTGAGGCAGTTGGCAACTTACATCCCGCCCATCAGCATAACAGGGCTCCCTGTTCTCCAGGGCCTGTCTTGCCTTTCTGGTTTTTTACACATTTTGTGGATGTCCCTTTTGACCGGTGGGAAGTGATACTTCTTTGTAGTGCAGATTTGCATTGCCCGCTTGCTTGCTTGGCCAAAAACGGCGTATGCGTTTTCTCCTGAATATATTCAGGAGAAAACGCATATACCGTTTTTGGCCAAGTGCATCATGGTCGAAGTTGTGCCCCTCTTCCTGTGCTTTACAGGCGATTCCAACGTACCTCTTGAAATCTGTTTCCTGCTATTCTGCCTTGCTTTCAAGTCCGCCTCGTTGCCTTCCCTCAACAGATTTTTGGACGATAGTTGGCCTTGATTACTCTGCCAGTTTGTGAATTGCTGTGCCCCTGAGCTCCATTTTTCAACTCGTTTCTTGTGAGCTGAACGCAAGTCCAAACTTTTGGTTCAGGACCTATACTGGTTCCCGGTGGGTGGCTGAGACTTTGGTTCATTCTTCTTCCTGCCGGGAAATTAGAGTGACATGTGCCCATCCAAATGCCTAGCAGCTACTCTCTCATTGGTTCTCCCTCTTCCCTTTCATCCTCTGCCAAATTGGCAACCTGTGCGAACCAGGAGCTTAAAGGGGCTGTCTCTCCAAGTTGGGAGATTGATAGGAAAGCAGTTGGAAAGTCAAACCGGAGCACCAGGAGAGGGGCTCTTCGTTGAGTTTTAGAAACCTGTCGTATTCACAGTGTGTCCATTCTCTAGGTTTCCCGTACACGTTATAGCTGTAGTAATATTCCCTTCAACCTGGAGAGCTGGGACCCATGGAATGGGTGCCATGCATTATTGCTTTAAAGGGTCTGCATTTGCTCACCCAATCTCACCAATCCTCTCAGTCCCAAGTGTCCAGCCTTATGCCACATCCAGCTGTCATTGTAGATAGGGTCATTCCAGGTTGCATCAGAGACCCTGAAGGAATTGTGAAGAATTTCCCTGTTTCTTTGTTCTGTTTTTGAAATTCCTTTTTAGAGTGGGTTTGAGCTGATTCTCGCTGCCCTGTTTATGCCAGTCTAGACACACTTGATTCCCTTACGGAGACATATCAGTACATAGGTTTTAAGATTCTGACTAGTCAGATCTATTCCTCTGCGGGAAATATGGGGTTTTGAGTCCCTTTCACTGAGGAAGGTGTAGGTCTTGTCTATTCCATAGTTGGTTTTTGGAACGGTACCTGTGCTTATATCAAACTCGGGTTTGATGCATCACCCCACCTCTCCTTCCCCCTTAAGCAGGCATAAGAGTGTTTTCTAAATGTGAGACTCTGTTCTCTTGCCTAACTCAGTTCATGTGTAGCCATGTTTACAGGATCTTCCTAAGTGATATCTTATGATAAGTTTCTTTTCCTGTGTGACTTCTTTCACTTAGAATCATCGTACCTGAATCCACTCATTTTGCTGCTACTGGTCTTATGACATTGATTTCGTGGCTGAGGGATATTCCATCGTACGTAAGTTCCACAATGTTTGGAACCATTTTTATATTTCCTGGGATATTTCAGGTGTACCCAGGTTGAGGTTCTTGTAAGCAGTGCAGCCCTCAATTAGGGGGTGGCTCTGTCTTATGGATTTTCAGTTTTCCCAAGGTATATTCCCTAGACTGGAAGTGCCCTTGGCTCTGTAGCTCTGTTGTTTACTTGCTTTAGGGAACACAATGCACTCCTCCAGTGAGGCAGTTGGCAACTTACATCCCGCCCATCAGCATAACAGGGCTCCCTGTTCTCCAGGGCCTGTCTTGCCTTTCTGGTTTTTTACACATTTTGTGGATGTCCCTTTTGACCGGTGGGATGTGATACTTCTTTGTAGTGCAGATTTGCATTGCCCGCTTGCTTGCTTGGCCAAAAACGGCGTATGCGTTTTCTCCTGAATATATTCAGGAGAAAACGCATATGCCCTTTTTGGCCAAGTGCATCATGGTCGAAGTTGTGCCCCTCTTCCTGTGCTTTACAGGCGATTCCAACGTACCTCTTGAAATCTGTTTCCTGCTATTCTGCCTTGCTTTCAAGTCCGCCTCGTTGCCTTCCCTCAACAGATTTTTGGACGATAGTTGGCCTTGATTACTCTGCCAGTTTGTGAATTGCTGTGCCCCTGAGCTCCATTTTTCAACTCGTTTCTTGTGAGCTGAACGCAAGTCCAAACTTTTGGTTCAGGACCTATACTGGTTCCCGGTGGGTGGCTGAGACTTTGGTTCATTCTTCTTCCTGCCGGGAAATTAGAGTGACATGTGCCCATCCAAATGCCTAGCAGCTACTCTCTCATTGGTTCTCCCTCTTCCCTTTCATCCTCTGCCAAATTGGCAACCTGTGCGAACCAGGAGCTTAAAGGGGCTGTCTCTCCAATTTGGGAGATTGATAGGAAAGCAGTTGGAAAGTCAAACCGGAGCACCAGGAGAGGGGCTCTTCGTTGAGTTTTAGAAACCTGTCGTATTCACAGTGTGTCCATTCTCTAGGTTTCCCGTACACGTTATAGCTGTAGTAATATTCCCTTCAACCTGGAGAGCTGGGACCCATGGAATGGGTGCCATGCATTATTGCTTTAAAGGGTCTGCATTTGCTCACCCAATCTCACCAATCCTCTCAGTCCCAAGTGTCCAGCCTTATGCCACATCCAGCTGTCATTGTAGATAGGGTCATTCCATGTTGCATCAGAGACCCTGAAGGAATTGTGAAGAATTTCCCTGTTTCTTTGTTCTGTTTTTGAAATTCCTTTTTAGAGTGGGTTTGAGCTGATTCTCGCTGCCCTGTTTATGCCAGTCTAGACACACTTGATTCCCTTACGGAGACATATCAGTACATAGGTTTTAAGATTCTTACTAGTCAGATCTATTCCTCTGCGGGAAATATGGGGTTTTGAGTCCCTTTCACTGAGGAAGGTGTAGGTCTTGTCTATTCCATAGTTGGTTTTTGGAACGGTACCTGTGCTTATATCAAACTCGGGTTTGATGCATCACCCCACCTCTCCTTCCCCCTTAAGCAGGCATAAGAGTGTTTTCTAAATGTGAGACTCTGTTCTCTTGCCTAACTCAGTTCATGTGTAGCCATGTTTACAGGATCTTCCTAAGTGATATCTTATGATAAGTTTCTTTTCCTGTGTGACTTCTTTCACTTAGAATCATCGTACCTGAATCCACTCATTTTGCTGCTACTGGTCTTATGACATTGATTTCGTGGCTGAGGGATATTCCATCGTACGTAAGTTCCACAATGTTTGGAACCATTTTTATATTTCCTGGGATATTTCAGGTGTACCCAGGTTGAGGTTCTTGTAAGCAGTGCAGCCCTCAATTAGGGGGTGGCTCTGTCTTATGGATTTTCAGTTTTCCCAAGGTATATTCCCTAGACTGGAAGTGCCCTTGGCTCTGTAGCTCTGTTGTTTACTTGCTTTAGGGAACACAATGCACTCCTCCAGTGAGGCAGTTGGCAACTTACATCCCGCCCATCAGCATAACAGGGCTCCCTGTTCTCCAGGGCCTGTCTTGCCTTTCTGGTTTTTTACACATTTTGTGGATGTCCCTTTTGACCGGTGGGATGTGATACTTCTTTGTAGTGCAGATTTGCATTGCCCGCTTGCTTGCTTGGCCAAAAACGGCGTATGCGTTTTCTCCTGAATATATTCAGGAGAAAACGCATATGCCCTTTTTGGCCAAGTGCATCATGGTCGAAGTTGTGCCCCTCTTCCTGTGCTTTACAGGCGATTCCAACGTACCTCTTGAAATCTGTTTCCTGCTATTCTGCCTTGCTTTCAAGTCCGCCTCGTTGCCTTCCCTCAACAGATTTTTGGACGATAGTTGGCCTTGATTACTCTGCCAGTTTGTGAATTGCTGTGCCCCTGAGCTCCATTTTTCAACTCGTTTCTTGTGAGCTGAACGCAAGTCCAAACTTTTGGTTCAGGACCTATACTGGTTCCCGGTGGGTGGCTGAGACTTTGGTTCATTCTTCTTCCTGCCGGGAAATTAGAGTGACATGTGCCCATCCAAATGCCTAGCAGCTACTCTCTCATGGGTTCTCCCTCTTCCCTTTCATCCTCTGCCAAATTGGCAACCTGTGCGAACCAGGAGCTTAAAGGGGCTGTCTCTCCAAGTTGGGAGATTGATAGGAAAGCAGTTGGAAAGTCAAACCGGAGCACCAGGAGAGGGGCTCTTCGTTGAGTTTTAGAAACCTGTCGTATTCACAGTGTGTCCATTCTCTAGGTTTCCCGTACACGTTATAGCTGTAGTAATATTCCCTTCAACCTGGAGAGCTGGGACCCATGGAATGGGTGCCATGCATTATTGCTTTAAAGGGTCTGCATTTGCTCACCCAATCTCACCAATCCTCTCAGTCCCAAGTGTCCAGCCTTATGCCACATCCAGCTGTCATTGTAGATAGGGTCATTCCAGGTTGCATCAGAGACCCTGAAGGAATTGTAAAGAATTTCCCTGTTTCTTTGTTCTGTTTTTGAAATTCCTTTTTAGAGTGGGTTTGAGCTGATTCTCGCTGCCCTGTTTATGCCAGTCTAGACACACTTGATTCCCTTACGGAGACATATCAGTACATAGGTTTTAAGATTCTTACTAGTCAGATCTATTCCTCTGCGGGAAATATGGGGTTTTGAGTCCCTTTCACTGAGGAAGGTGTAGGTCTTGTCTATTCCATAGTTGGTTTTTGGAACGGTACCTGTGCTTATATCAAACTCGGGTTTGATGCATCACCCCACCTCTCCTTCCCCCTTAAGCAGGCATAAGAGTGTTTTCTAAATGTGAGACTCTGTTCTCTTGCCTAACTCAGTTCATGTGTAGCCATGTTTACAGGATCTTCCTAAGTGATATCTTATGATAACTTTCTTTTCCTGTGTGAATTCTTTCACTTAGAATCATCGTACCTGAATCCACTCATTTTGCTGCTACTGGTCTTATGACATTGATTTCGTGGCTGAGGGATATTCCATCGTACGTAAGTTCCACAATGTTTGGAACCATTTTTATATTTCCTGGGATATTTCAGGTGTACCCAGGTTGAGGTTCTTGTAAGCAGTGCAGCCCTCAATTAGGGGGTGGCTCTGTCTTATGGATTTTCAGTTTTCCCAAGGTATATTCCCTAGACTGGAAGTGCCCTTGGCTCTGTAGCTCTGTTGTTTACTTGCTTTAGGGAACACAATGCACTCCTCCAGTGAGGCAGTTGGCAACTTACATCCCGCCCATCAGCATAACAGGGCTCCCTGTTCTCCAGGGCCTGTCTTGCCTTTCTGGTTTTTTACACATTTTGTGGATGTCCCTTTTGACCGGTGGGAAGTGATACTTCTTTGTAGTGCAGATTTGCATTGCCCGCTTGCTTGCTTGGCCAAAAACGGTGTATGCGTTTTCTCCTGAATATATTCAGGAGAAAACGCATACGCCCTTTTTGGCCAAGTGCATCATTGTCGAAGTTGTGCCCCTCTTCCTGTGCTTTACAGGCGATTCCAACGTACCTCTTGAAATCTGTTTCCTGCTATTCTGCCTCGCATTCAAGTCCGCCTCGTTGCCTTCCCTCAACAGATTTTTGGACGATAGTTGGCCTTGATTACTCTGCCAGTTTGTGAATTGCTGTGCCCCTGAGCTCCATTTTTCAACTCGTTTCTTGTGAGCTGAACGCAAGTCCAAACTTTTGGTTCAGGACCTATACTGGTTACCGGTGGGTGGCTGAGACTTTGGTTCATTCTTCTTCCTGCCGGGAAATTAGAGTGACATGTGCCCATCCAAATGCCTAGCAGCTACTCTCTCATTGGTTCTCCCTCTTCCCTTTCATCCTCTGCCAAATTGGCAACCTGTGCGAACCAGGAGCTTAAAGGGGCTGTCTCTCCAAGTTGGGAGATTGATAGGAAAGCAGTTGGAAAGTCAAACCGGAGCACCAGGAGAGGGGCTCTTCGTTGAGTTTTAGAAACCTGTCGTATTCACAGTGTGTCCATTCTCTAGGTTTCCCGTACACGTTATAGCTGTAGTAATATTCCCTTCAACCTGGAGAGCTGGGACCCATGGAATGGGTGCCATGCATTATTGCTTTAAAGGGTCTGCATTTGCTCACCCAATCTCACCAATCCTCTCAGTCCCAAGTGTCCAGCCTTATGCCACATCCAGCTGTCATTGTAGATAGGGTCATTCCAGGTTGCATCAGAGACCCTGAAGGAATTGTAAAGAATTTCCCTGTTTCTTTGTTCTGTTTTTGAAATTCCTTTTTAGAGTGGGTTTGAGCTGATTCTCGGTGCCCTGTTTATGCCAGTCTAGACACACTTGATTCCCTTACGGAGACATATCAGTACATAGGTTTTAAGATTCTTACTAGTCAGATCTATTCCTCTGCGGGAAATATGGGGTTTTGAGTCCCTTTCACTGAGGAAGGTGTAGGTCTTGTCTATTCCATAGTTGGTTTTTGGAACGGTACCTGTGCTTATATCAAACTCGGGTTTGATGCATCACCCCACCTCTCCTTCCCCCTTAAGCAGGCATAAGAGTGTTTT
Organism: Mesoplodon mirus; assembly: GCF_964341445.2. NCBI lineage: Eukaryota > Metazoa > Chordata > Mammalia > Artiodactyla > Ziphiidae > Mesoplodon > Mesoplodon mirus. Next base: position 4,342,047 of record NW_028295801.1, on the reverse strand, counting down.
CTAAATGTGAGACTCTGTTCTCTTGCCTAACTCAGTTCATGTGTAGCCATGTTTACAGGATCTTCCTAAGTGATATCTTATGATAACTTTCTTTTCCTGTGTGAATTCTTTCACTTAGAATCATCGTACCTGAATCCACTCATTTTGCTGCTACTGGTCTTATGACATTGATTTCGTGGCTGAGGGATATTCCATCGTACGTAAGTTCCACAATGTTTGGAACCATTTTTATATTTCCTGGGATATTTCAGGTGTACCCAGGTTGAGGTTCTTGTAAGCAGTGCAGCCCTCAATTAGGGGGTGGCTCTGTCTTATGGATTTTCAGTTTTCCCAAGGTATATTCCCTAGACTGGAAGTGCCCTTGGCTCTGTAGCTCTGTTGTTTACTTGCTTTAGGGAACACAATGCACTCCTCCAGTGAGGCAGTTGGCAACTTACATCCCGCCCATCAGCATAACAGGGCTCCCTGTTCTCCAGGGCCTGTCTTGCCTTTCTGGTTTTTTACACATTTTGTGGATGTCCCTTTTGACCGGTGGGAAGTGATACTTCTTTGTAGTGCAGATTTGCATTGCCCGCTTGCTTGCTTGGCCAAAAACGGTGTATGCGTTTTCTCCTGAATATATTCAGGAGAAAACGCATACGCCCTTTTTGGCCAAGTGCATCATTGTCGAAGTTGTGCCCCTCTTCCTGTGCTTTACAGGCGATTCCAACGTACCTCTTGAAATCTGTTTCCTGCTATTCTGCCTCGCATTCAAGTCCGCCTCGTTGCCTTCCCTCAACAGATTTTTGGACGATAGTTGGCCTTGATTACTCTGCCAGTTTGTGAATTGCTGTGCCCCTGAGCTCCATTTTTCAACTCGTTTCTTGTGAGCTGAACGCAAGTCCAAACTTTTGGTTCAGGACCTATACTGGTTACCGGTGGGTGGCTGAGACTTTGGTTCATTCTTCTTCCTGCCGGGAAATTAGAGTGACATGTGCCCATCCAAATGCCTAGCAGCTACTCTCTCATTGGTTCTCCCTCTTCCCTTTCATCCTCTGCCAAATTGGCAACCTGTGCGAACCAGGAGCTTAAAGGGGCTGTCTCTCCAAGTTGGGAGATTGATAGGAAAGCAGTTGGAAAGTCAAACCGGAGCACCAGGAGAGGGGCTCTTCGTTGAGTTTTAGAAACCTGTCGTATTCACAGTGTGTCCATTCTCTAGGTTTCCCGTACACGTTATAGCTGTAGTAATATTCCCTTCAACCTGGAGAGCTGGGACCCATGGAATGGGTGCCATGCATTATTGCTTTAAAGGGTCTGCATTTGCTCACCCAATCTCACCAATCCTCTCAGTCCCAAGTGTCCAGCCTTATGCCACATCCAGCTGTCATTGTAGATAGGGTCATTCCAGGTTGCATCAGAGACCCTGAAGGAATTGTGAAGAATTTCCCTGTTTCTTTGTTCTGTTTTTGAAATTCCTTTTTAGAGTGGGTTTGAGCTGATTCTCGCTGCCCTGTTTATGCCAGTCTAGACACACTTGATTCCCTTACGGAGACATATCAGTACATAGGTTTTAAGATTCTGACTAGTCAGATCTATTCCTCTGCGGGAAATATGGGGTTTTGAGTCCCTTTCACTGAGGAAGGTGTAGGTCTTGTCTATTCCATAGTTGGTTTTTGGAACGGTACCTGTGCTTATATCAAAGTCTGGTTTGATGCATCACCCCACCTCTCCTTCCCCCTTAAGCAGGCATAAGAGTGTTTTCTAAATGTGAGACTCTGTTCTCTTGCCTAACTCAGTTCATGTGTAGCCATGTTTACAGGATCTTCCTAAGTGATATCTTATGATAAGTTTCTTTTCCTGTGTGACTTCTTTCACTTAGAATCATCATACCTGAATCCACTCATTTTGCTGCTACTGGTCTTATGACATTGATTTCGTGGCTGAGGGATATTCCATCGTACGTAAGTTCCACAATGTTTGGAACCATTTTTATATTTCCTGGGATATTTCAGGTGTACCCAGGTTGAGGTTCCTGTAAGCAGTGCAGCCCTCAATTAGGGGGTGGCTCTGTCTTATGGATTTTCAGTTTTCCCAAGGTATATTCCCTAGACTGGAAGTGCCCTTGGCTCTGTAGCTCTGTTGTTTACTTGCTTTAGGGAACACAATGCACTCCTCCAGTGAGGCAGTTGGCAACTTACATCCCGCCCATCAGCATAACAGGGCTCCCTGTTCTCCAGGGCCTGTCTTGCCTTTCTGGTTTTTTACACATTTTGTGGATGTCCCTTTTGACCGGTGGGAAGTGATACTTCTTTGTAGTGCAGATTTGCATTGCCCGCTTGCTTGCTTGGCCAAAAACGGCGTATGCATTTTCCCCTGAATATATTCAGGAGAAAACGCATACGCCCTTTTTGGCCAAGTGCATCATTCTCGAAGTTGTGCCCCTCTTCCTGTGCTTTACAGGCGATTCCAACGTACCTCTTGAAATCTGTTTCCTGCTATTCTGCCTCGCTTTCAAGTCCGCCTCGTTGCCTTCCCTCAACAGATTTTTGGACGATAGTTGGCCTTGATTACTCTGCCAGTTTGTGAATTGCTGTGCCCCTGAGCTCCATTTTTCAACTCGTTTTTTGTGAGCTGAACGCAAGTCCAAACTTTTGGTTCAGGACCTATACTGGTTCCCGGTGGGTGGCTGAGACTTTGGTTCATTCTTCTTCCTGCCGGGAAATTAGAGTGACATGTGCCCATCCAAATGCCTAGCAGCTACTCTCTCATTGGTTCTCCCTCTTCCCTTTCATCCTCTGCCAAATTGGCAACCTGTGCGAACCAGGAGCTTAAAGGGGCTGTCTCTCCAAGTTGGGAGATTGATAGGAAAGCAGTTGGAAAGTCAAACCGGAGCACCAGGAGAGGGGCTCTTCGTTGAGTTTTAGAAACCTGTCGTATTCACAGTGTGTCCATTCTCTAGGTTTCCCGTACACGTTAGAGCTGTAGTAATATTCCCTTCAACCTGGAGAGCTGGGACCCATGAAATGGGTGCCATGCATTATTGCTTTAAAGGGTCTGCATTTGCTCACCCAATCTCACCAATCCTCTCAGTCCCAAGTGTCCAGCCTTATGCCACATCCAGCTGTCATTGTAGATAGGGTCATTCCAGGTTGCATCAGAGACCCTGAAGGAATTGTGAAGAATTTCCCTGTTTCTTTGTTCTGTTTTTGAAATTCCTTTTTAGAGTGGGTTTGAGCTGATTCTCGCTGCCCTGTTTATGCCAGTCTAGACACACTTGATTCCCTTACGGAGACATATCAGTACATAGGTTTTAAGATTCTGACTAGTCAGATCTATTCCTCTGCGGGAAATATGGGGTTTTGAGTCCCTTTCACTGAGGAAGGTGTAGGTCTTGTCTATTCCATAGTTGGTTTTTGGAACGGTACCTGTGCTTATATCAAAGTCTGGTTTGATGCATCACCCCACCTCTCCTTCCCCCTTAAGCAGGCATAAGAGTGTTTTCTAAATGTGAGACTCTGTTCTCTTGCCTAACTCAGTTCATGTGTAGCCATGTTTACAGGATCTTCCTAAGTGATATCTTATGATAAGTTTCTTTTCCTGTGTGACTTCTTTCACTTAGAATCATCATACCTGAATCCACTCATTTTGCTGCTACTGGTCTTATGACATTGATTTCGTGGCTGAGGGATATTCCATCGTACGTAAGTTCCACAATGTTTGGAACCATTTTTATATTTCCTGGGATATTTCAGGTGTACCCAGGTTGAGGTTCCTGTAAGCAGTGCAGCCCTCAATTAGGGGGTGGCTCTGTCTTATGGATTTTCAGTTTTCCCAAGGTATATTCCCTAGACTGGAAGTGCCCTTGGCTCTGTAGCTCTGTTGTTTACTTGCTTTAGGGAACACAATGCACTCCTCCAGTGAGGCAGTTGGCAACTTACATCCCGCCCATCAGCATAACAGGGCTCCCTGTTCTCCAGGGCCTGTCTTGCCTTTCTGGTTTTTTACACATTTTGTGGATGTCCCTTTTGACCGGTGGGAAGTGATACTTCTTTGTAGTGCAGATTTGCATTGCCCGCTTGCTTGCTTGGCCAAAAACGGCGTATGCATTTTCCCCTGAATATATTCAGGAGAAAACGCATACGCCCTTTTTGGCCAAGTGCATCATTCTCGAAGTTGTGCCCCTCTTCCTGTGCTTTACAGGCGATTCCAACGTACCTCTTGAAATCTGTTTCCTGCTATTCTGCCTCGCTTTCAAGTCCGCCTCGTTGCCTTCCCTCAACAGATTTTTGGACGATAGTTGGCCTTGATTACTCTGCCAGTTTGTGAATTGCTATGCCCCTGAGCTCCATTTTTCAACTCGTTTCTTGTGAGCTGAACGCAAGTCCAAACTTTTGGTTCAGGACCTATACTGGTTCCCGGTGGGTGGCTGAGACTTTGGTTCATTCTTCTTCCTGCCGGGAAATTAGAGTGACATGTGCCCATCCAAATGCCTAGCAGCTACTCTCTCATTGGTTCTCCCTCTTCCCTTTCATCCTCTGCCAAATTGGCAACCTGTGCGAACCAGGAGCTTAAAGGGGCTGTCTCTCCAATTTGGGAGATTGATAGGAAAGCAGTTGGAAAGTCAAACCGGAGCACCAGGAGAGGGGCTCTTCGTTGAGTTTTAGAAACCTGTCGTATTCACAGTGTGTCCATTCTCTAGGTTTCCCGTACACGTTATAGCTGTAGTAATATTCCCTTCAACCTGGAGAGCTGGGACCCATGGAATGGGTGCCATGCATTATTGCTTTAAAGGGTCTGCATTTGCTCACCCAATCTCACCAATCCTCTCAGTCCCAAGTGTCCAGCCTTATGCCACATCCAGCTGTCATTGTAGATAGGGTCATTCCAGGTTGCATCAGAGACCCTGAAGGAATTGTGAAGAATTTCCCAGTTTCTTTGTTCTGTTTTTGAAATTCCTTTTTAGAGTGGGTTTGAGCTGATTCTCGCTGCCCTGTTTATGCCAGTCTAGACACACTTGATTCCCTTACGGAGACATATCAGTACATAGGTTTTAAGATTCTGACTAGTCAGATCTATTCCTCTGCGGGAAATATGGGGTTTTGAGTCCCTTTCACTGAGGAAGGTGTAGGTCTTGTCTATTCCATAGTTGGTTTTTGGAACGGTACCTGTGCTTATATCAAACTCGGGTTTGATGCATCACCCCACCTCTCCTTCCCCCTTAAGCAGGCATAAGAGTGTTTTCTAAATGTGAGACTCTGTTCTCTTGCCTAACTCAGTTCATGTGTAGCCATGTTTACAGGATCTTCCTAAGTGATATCTTATGATAAGTTTCTTTTCCTGTGTGACTTCTTTCACTTAGAATCATCGTACCTGAATCCACTCATTTTGCTGCTACTGGTCTTATGACATTGATTTCGTGGCTGAGGGATATTCCATCGTACGTAAGTTCCACAATGTTTGGAACCATTTTTATATTTCCTGGGATACTTCAGGTGTACCCAGGTTGAGGTTCCTGTAAGCAGTGCAGCCCTCAATTTGGGGGTGGCTCTGTCTTATGGATTTTCAGTTTTCCCAAGGTATATTCCCTAGACTGGAAGTGCCCTTGGCTCTGTAGCTCTGTTGTTTACTTGCTTTAGGGAACACAATGCACTCCTCCAGTGAGGCAGTTGGCAACTTACATCCCGCCCATCAGCATAACAGGGCTCCCTGTTCTCCAGGGCCTGTCTTGCCTTTCTGGTTTTTTACACATTTTGTGGATGTCCCTTTTGACCGGTGGGAAGTGATACTTCTTTGTAGTGCAGATTTGCATTGCCCGCTTGCTTGCTTGGCCAAAAACGGCGTATGCGTTTTCTCCTGAATATATTCAGGAGAAAACGCATACGCCCTTTTTGGCCAAGTGCATCATTCTCGAAGTTGTGCCCCTCTTCCTGTGCTTTACAGGCGATTCCAACGTACCTCTTGAAATCTGTTTCCTGCTATTCTGCCTCGCTTTCAAGTCCGCCTCGTTGCCTTCCCTCAACAGATTTTTGGACGATAGTTGGCCTTGATTACTCTGCCAGTTTGTGAATTGCTATGCCCCTGAGCTCCATTTTTCAACTCGTTTCTTGTGAGCTGAACGCAAGTCCAAACTTTTGGTTCAGGACCTATACTGGTTCCCGGTGGGTGGCTGAGACTTTGGTTCATTCTTCTTCCTGCCGGGAAATTAGAGTGACATGTGCCCATCCAAATGCCTAGCAGCTACTCTCTCATTGGTTCTCCCTCTTCCCTTTCATCCTCTGCCAAATTGGCAACCTGTGCGAACCAGGAGCTTAAAGGGGCTGTCTCTCCAAGTTGGGAGATTGATAGGAAAGCAGTTGGAAAGTCAAACCGGAGCACCAGGAGAGGGGCTCTTCGTTGAGTTTTAGAAACCTGTCGTATTCACAGTGTGTCCATTCTCTAGGTTTCCCGTACACGTTATAGCTGTAGTAATATTCCCTTCAACCTGGAGAGCTGGGACCCATGGAATGGGTGCCATGCATTATTGCTTTAAAGGGTCTGCATTTGCTCACCCAATCTCACCAATCCTCTCAGTCCCAAGTGTCCAGCCTTATGCCACATCCAGCTGTCATTGTAGATAGGGTCATTCCAGGTTGCATCAGAGACCCTGAAGGAATTGTGAAGAATTTCCCAGTTTCTTTGTTCTGTTTTTGAAATTCCTTTTTAGAGTGGGTTTGAGCTGATTCTCGCTGCCCTGTTTATGCCAGTCTAGACACACTTGATTCCCTTACGGAGACATATCAGTACATAGGTTTTAAGATTCTGACTAGTCAGATCTATTCCTCTGCGGGAAATATGGGGTTTTGAGTCCCTTTCACTGAGGAAGGTGTAGGTCTTGTCTATTCCATAGTTGGTTTTTGGAACGGTACCTGTGCTTATATCAAACTCGGGTTTGATGCATCACCCCACCTCTCCTTCCCCCTTAAGCAGGCATAAGAGTGTTTTCTAAATGTGAGACTCTGTTCTCTTGCCTAACTCAGTTCATGTGTAGCCATGTTTACAGGATCTTCCTAAGTGATATCTTATGATAAGTTTCTTTTCCTGTGTGACTTCTTTCACTTAGAATCATCGTACCTGAATCCACTCATTTTGCTGCTACTGGTCTTATGACATTGATTTCGTGGCTGAGGGATATTCCATCGTACGTAAGTTCCACAATGTTTGGAACCATTTTTATATTTCCTGGGATACTTCAGGTGTACCCAGGTTGAGGTTCCTGTAAGCAGTGCAGCCCTCAATTTGGGGGTGGCTCTGTCTTATGGATTTTCAGTTTTCCCAAGGTATATTCCCTAGACTGGAAGTGCCCTTGGCTCTGTAGCTCTGTTGTTTACTTGCTTTAGGGAACACAATGCACTCCTCCAGTGAGGCAGTTGGCAACTTACATCCCGCCCATCAGCATAACAGGGCTCCCTGTTCTCCAGGGCCTGTCTTGCCTTTCTGGTTTTTTACACATTTTGTGGATGTCCCTTTTGACCGGTGGGAAGTGATACTTCTTTGTAGTGCAGATTTGCATTGCCCGCTTGCTTGCTTGGCCAAAAACGGCGTATGCGTTTTCTCCTGAATATATTCAGGAGAAAACGCATACGCCCTTTTTGGCCAAGTGCATCATTCTCGAAGTTGTGCCCCTCTTCCTGTGCTTTACAGGCGATTCCAACGTACCTCTTGAAATCTGTTTCCTGCTATTCTGCCTCGCTTTCAAGTCCGCCTCGTTGCCTTCCCTCAACAGATTTTTGGACGATAGTTGGCCTTGATTACTCTGCCAGTTTGTGAATTGCTATGCCCCTGAGCTCCATTTTTCAACTCGTTTCTTGTGAGCTGAACGCAAGTCCAAACTTTTGGTTCAGGACCTATACTGGTTCCCGGTGGGTGGCTGAGACTTTGGTTCATTCTTCTTCCTGCCGGGAAATTAGAGTGACATGTGCCCATCCAAATGCCTAGCAGCTACTCTCTCATTGGTTCTCCCTCTTCCCTTTCATCCTCTGCCAAATTGGCAACCTGTGCGAACCAGGAGCTTAAAGGGGCTGTCTCTCCAAGTTGGGAGATTGATAGGAAAGCAGTTGGAAAGTCAAACCGGAGCACCAGGAGAGGGGCTCTTCGTTGAGTTTTAGAAACCTGTCGTATTCACAGTGTGTCCATTCTCTAGGTTTCCCGTACACGTTATAGCTGTAGTAATATTCCCTTCAACCTGGAGAGCTGGGACCCATGGAATGGGTGCCATGCATTATTGCTTTAAAGGGTCTGCATTTGCTCACCCAATCTCACCAATCCTCTCAGTCCCAAGTGTCCAGCCTTATGCCACATCCAGCTGTCATTGTAGATAGGGTCATTCCAGGTTGCATCAGAGACCCTGAAGGAATTGTGAAGAATTTCCCAGTTTCTTTGTTCTGTTTTTGAAATTCCTTTTTAGAGTGGGTTTGAGCTGATTCTCGCTGCCCTGTTTATGCCAGTCTAGACACACTTGATTCCCTTACGGAGACATATCAGTACATAGGTTTTAAGATTCTGACTAGTCAGATCTATTCCTCTGCGGGAAATATGGGGTTTTGAGTCCCTTTCACTGAGGAAGGTGTAGGTCTTGTCTATTCCATAGTTGGTTTTTGGAACGGTACCTGTGCTTATATCAAACTCGGGTTTGATGCATCACCCCACCTCTCCTTCCCCCTTAAGCAGGCATAAGAGTGTTTTCTAAATGTGAGACTCTGTTCTCTTGCCTAACTCAGTTCATGTGTAGCCATGTTTACAGGATCTTCCTAAGTGATATCTTATGATAAGTTTCTTTTCCTGTGTGACTTCTTTCACTTAGAATCATCGTACCTGAATCCACTCATTTTGCTGCTACTGGTCTTATGACATTGATTTCGTGGCTGAGGGATATTCCATCGTACGTAAGTTCCACAATGTTTGGAACCATTTTTATATTTCCTGGGATACTTCAGGTGTACCCAGGTTGAGGTTCCTGTAAGCAGTGCAGCCCTCAATTTGGGGGTGGCTCTGTCTTATGGATTTTCAGTTTTCCCAAGGTATATTCCCTAGACTGGAAGTGCCCTTGGCTCTGTAGCTCTGTTGTTTACTTGCTTTAGGGAACACAATGCACTCCTCCAGTGAGGCAGTTGGCAACTTACATCCCGCCCATCAGCATAACAGGGCTCCCTGTTCTCCAGGGCCTGTCTTGCCTTTCTGGTTTTTTACACATTTTGTGGATGTCCCTTTTGACCGGTGGGAAGTGATACTTCTTTGTAGTGCAGATTTGCATTGCCCGCTTGCTTGCTTGGCCAAAAACGGCGTATGCGTTTTCCCCTGAATATATTCAGGAGAAAACGCATACGCCCTTTTTGGCCAAGTGCATCATTCTCGAAGTTGTGCCCCTCTTCCTGTGCTTTACAGGTGATTCCAACGTACCTCTTGAAATCTGTTTCCTGCTATTCTGCCTCGCTTTCAAGTCCGCCTCGTTGCCTTCCCTCAACAGATTTTTGGACGATAGTTGGCCTTGATTACTCTGCCAGTTTGTGAATTGCTGTGCCCCTGAGCTCCATTTTTCAACTCGTTTTTTGTGAGCTGAACGCAAGTCCAAACTTTTGGTTCAGGACCTATACTGGTTCCCGGTGGGTGGCTGAGACTTTGGTTCATTCTTCTTCCTGCCGGGAAATTAGAGTGACATGTGCCCATCCAAATGCCTAGCAGCTACTCTCTCATTGGTTCTCCCTCTTCCCTTTCATCCTCTGCCAAATTGGCAACCTGTGCGAACCAGGAGCTTAAAGGGGCTGTCTCTCCAAGTTGGGAGATTGATAGGAAAGCAGTTGGAAAGTCAAACCGGAGCACCAGGAGAGGGGCTCTTCGTTGAGTTTTAGAAACCTGTCGTATTCACAGTGTGTCCATTCTCTAGGTTTCCCGTACACGTTATAGCTGTAGTAATATTCCCTTCAACCTGGAGAGCTGGGACCCATGGAATGGGTGCCATGCATTATTGCTTTAAAGGGTCTGCATTTGCTCACCCAATCTCACCAATCCTCTCAGTCCCAAGTGTCCAGCCTTATGCCACATCCAGCTGTCATTGTAGATAGGGTCATTCCAGGTTGCATCAGAGACCCTGAAGGAATTGTGAAGAATTTCCCTGTTTCTTTGTTCTGTTTTTGAAATTCCTTTTTAGAGTGGGTTTGAGCTGATTCTCGCTGCCCTGTTTATGCCAGTCTAGACACACTTGATTCCCTTACGGAGACATATCAGTACATAGGTTTTAAGATTCTGACTAGTCAGATCTATTCCTCTGCGGGAAATATGGGGTTTTGAGTCCCTTTCACTGAGGAAGGTGTAGGTCTTGTCTATTCCATAGTTGGTTTTTGGAACGGTACCTGTGCTTATATCAAACTCGGGTTTGATGCATCACCCCACCTCTCCTTCCCCCTTAAGCAGGCATAAGAGTGTTTTCTAAATGTGAGACTCTGTTCTCTTGCCTAACTCAGTTCATGTGTAGCCATGTTTACAGGATCTTCCTAAGTGATATCTTATGATAAGTTTCTTTTCCTGTGTGACTTCTTTCACTTAGAATCATCGTACCTGAATCCACTCATTTTGCTGCTACTGGTCTTATGACATTGATTTCGTGGCTGAGGGATATTCCATCGTACGTAAGTTCCACAATGTTTGGAACCATTTTTATATTTCCTGGGATACTTCAGGTGTACCCAGGTTGAGGTTCCTGTAAGCAGTGCAGCCCTCAATTTGGGGGTGGCTCTGTCTTATGGATTTTCAGTTTTCCCAAGGTATATTCCCTAGACTGGAAGTGCCCTTGGCTCTGTAGCTCTGTTGTTTACTTGCTTTAGGGAACACAATGCACTCCTCCAGTGAGGCAGTTGGCAACTTACATCCCGCCCATCAGCATAACAGGGCTCCCTGTTCTCCAGGGCCTGTCTTGCCTTTCTGGTTTTTTACACATTTTGTGGATGTCCCTTTTGACCGGTGGGAAGTGATACTTCTTTGTAGTGCAGATTTGCATTGCCCGCTTGCTTGCTTGGCCAAAAACGGCGTATGCGTTTTCCCCTGAATATATTCAGGAGAAAACGCATACGCCCTTTTTGGCCAAGTGCATCATTCTCGAAGTTGTGCCCCTCTTCCTGTGCTTTACAGGCGATTCCAACGTACCTCTTGAAATCTGTTTCCTGCTATTCTGCCTCGCTTTCAAGTCCGCCTCGTTGCCTTCCCTCAACAGATTTTTGGACGATAGTTGGCCTTGATTACTCTGCCAGTTTGTGAATTGCTGTGCCCCTGAGCTCCATTTTTCAACTCGTTTCTTGTGAGCTGAACGCAAGTCCAAACTTTTGGTTCAGGACCTATACTGGTTCCCGGTGGGTGGCTGAGACTTTGGTTCATTCTTCTTCCTGCCGGGAAATTAGAGTGACATGTGCCCATCCAAATGCCTAGCAGCTACTCTCTCATTGGTTCTCCCTCTTCCCTTTCATCCTCTGCCAAATTGGCAACCTGTGCGAACCAGGAGCTTAAAGGGGCTGTCTCTCCAAGTTGGGAGATTGATAGGAAAGCAGTTGGAAAGTCAAACCGGAGCACCAGGAGAGGGGCTCTTCGTTGAGTTTTAGAAACCTGTCGTATTCACAGTGTGTCCATTCTCTAGGTTTCCCGTACACGTTATAGCTGTAGTAATATTCCCTTCAACCTGGAGAGCTGGGACCCATGGAATGGGTGCCATGCATTATTGCTTTAAAGGGTCTGCATTTGCTCACCCAATCTCACCAATCCTCTCAGTCCCAAGTGTCCAGCCTTATGCCACATCCAGCTGTCATTGTAGATAGGGTCATTCCAGGTTGCATCAGAGACCCTGAAGGAATTGTGAAGAATTTCCCTGTTTCTTTGTTCTGTTTTTGAAATTCCTTTTTAGAGTGGGTTTGAGCTGATTCTCGCTGCCCTGTTTATGCCAGTCTAGACACACTTGATTCCCTTACGGAGACATATCAGTACATAGGTTTTAAGATTCTTACTAGTCAGATCTATTCCTCTGCGGGAAATATGGGGTTTTGAGTCCCTTTCACTGAGGAAGGTGTAGGTCTTGTCTATTCCATAGTTGGTTTTTGGAACGGTACCTGTGCTTATATCAAACTCGGGTTTGATGCATCACCCCACCTCTCCTTCCCCCTTAAGCAGGCATAAGAGTGTTTTCTAAATGTGAGACTCTGTTCTCTTGCCTAACTCAGTTCATGTGTAGCCATGTTTACAGGATCTTCCTAAGTGATATCTTATGATAAGTTTCTTTTCCTGTGTGACTTCTTTCACTTAGAATCATCGTACCTGAATCCACTCATTTTGCTGCTACTGGTCTTATGACATTGATTTCGTGGCTGAGGGATATTCCATCGTACGTAAGTTCCACAATGTTTGGAACCATTTTTATATTTCCTGGGATACTTCAGGTGTACCCAGGTTGAGGTTCCTGTAAGCAGTGCAGCCCTCAATTTGGGGGTGGCTCTGTCTTATGGATTTTCAGTTTTCCCAAGGTATATTCCCTAGACTGGAAGTGCCCTTGGCTCTGTAGCTCTGTTGTTTACTTGCTTTAGGGAACACAATGCACTCCTCCAGTGAGGCAGTTGGCAACTTACATCCCGCCCATCAGCATAACAGGGCTCCCTGTTCTCCAGGGCCTGTCTTGCCTTTCTGGTTTTTTACACATTTTGTGGATGTCCCTTTTGACCGGTGGGAAGTGATACTTCTTTGTAGTGCAGATTTGCATTGCCCGCTTGCTTGCTTGGCCAAAAACGGCGTATGCGTTTTTCCCTGAATATATTCAGGAGAAAACGCATACGCCCTTTTTGGCCAAGTGCATCATTCTCGAAGTTGTGCCCCTCTTCCTGTGCTTTACAGGCGATTCCAACGTACCTCTTGAAATCTGTTTCCTGCTATTCTGCCTCGCTTTCAAGTCCGCCTCGTTGCCTTCCCTCAACAGATTTTTGGACGATAGTTGGCCTTGATTACTCTGCCAGTTTGTGAATTGCTGTGCCCCTGAGCTCCATTTTTCAACTCGTTTCTTGTGAGCTGAACGCAAGTCCAAACTTTTGGTTCAGGACCTATACTGGTTCCCGGTGGGTGGCTGAGACTTTGGTTCATTCTTCTTCCTGCCGGGAAATTAGAGTGACATGTGCCCATCCAAATGCCTAGCAGCTACTCTCTCATTGGTTCTCCCTCTTCCCTTTCATCCTCTGCCAAATTGGCAACCTGTGCGAACCAGGAGCTTAAAGGGGCTGTCTCTCCAAGTTGGGAGATTGATAGGAAAGCAGTTGGAAAGTCAAACCGGAGCACCAGGAGAGGGGCTCTTCGTTGAGTTTTAGAAACCTGTCGTATTCACAGTGTGTCCATTCTCTAGGTTTCCCGTACACGTTATAGCTGTAGTAATATTCCCTTCAACCTGGAGAGCTGGGACCCATGGAATGGGTGCCATGCATTATTGCTTTAAAGGGTCTGCATTTGCTCACCCAATCTCACCAATCCTCTCAGTCCCAAGTGTCCAGCCTTATGCCACATCCAGCTGTCATTGTAGATAGGGTCATTCCAGGTTGCATCAGAGACCCTGAAGGAATTGTGAAGAATTTCCCTGTTTCTTTGTTCTGTTTTTGAAATTCCTTTTTAGAGTGGGTTTGAGCTGATTCTCGCTGCCCTGTTTATGCCAGTCTAGACACACTTGATTCCCTTACGGAGACATATCAGTACATAGGTTTTAAGATTCTTACTAGTCAGATCTATTCCTCTGCGGGAAATATGGGGTTTTGAGTCCCTTTCACTGAGGAAGGTGTAGGTCTTGTCTATTCCATAGTTGGTTTTTGGAACGGTACCTGTGCTTATATCAAACTCGGGTTTGATGCATCACCCCACCTCTCCTTCCCCCTTAAGCAGGCATAAGAGTGTTTTCTAAATGTGAGACTCTGTTCTCTTGCCTAACTCAGTTCATGTGTAGCCATGTTTACAGGATCTTCCTAAGTGATATCTTATGATAAGTTTCTTTTCCTGTGTGACTTCTTTCACTTAGAATCATCGTACCTGAATCCACTCATTTTGCTGCTACTGGTCTTATGACATTGATTTCGTGGCTGAGGGATATTCCATCGTACGTAAGTTCCACAATGTTTGGAACCATTTTTATATTTCCTGGGATACTTCAGGTGTACCCAGGTTGAGGTTCCTGTAAGCAGTGCAGCCCTCAATTTGGGGGTGGCTCTGTCTTATGGATTTTCAGTTTTCCCAAGGTATATTCCCTAGACTGGAAGTGCCCTTGGCTCTGTAGCTCTGTTGTTTACTTGCTTTAGGGAACACAATGCACTCCTCCAGTGAGGCAGTTGGCAACTTACATCCCGCCCATCAGCATAACAGGGCTCCCTGTTCTCCAGGGCCTGTCTTGCCTTTCTGGTTTTTTACACATTTTGTGGATGTCCCTTTTGACCGGTGGGAAGTGATACTTCTTTGTAGTGCAGATTTGCATTGCCCGCTTGCTTGCTTGGCCAAAAACGGCATATGCGTTTTCTCCTGAATATATTCAGGTGAAAACGCATACGCCCTTTTTGGCCAAGTGCATCATTGTCGAAGTTGTGCCCCTCTTCCTGTGCTTTACAGGCGATTCCAACGTACCTCTTGAAATCTGTTTCCTGCTATTCTGCCTCGCTTTCAAGTCCGCCTCGTTGCCTTCCCTCAACAGATTTTTGGACGATAGTTGGCCTTGATTACTCTGCCAGTTTGTGAATTGCTGTGCCCCTGAGCTCCATTTTTCAACTCGTTTCTTGTGAGCTGAACGCAAGTCCAAACTTTTGGTTCAGGACCTATACTGGTTCCCGGTGGGTGGCTGAGACTTTGGTTCATTCTTCTTCCTGCCGGGAAATTAGAGTGACATGTGCCCATCCAAATGCCTAGCAGCTACTCTCTCATTGGTTCTCCCTCTTCCCTTTCATCCTCTGCCAAATTGGCAACCTGTGCGAACCAGGAGCTTAAAGGGGCTGTCTCTCCAAGTTGGGAGATTGATAGGAAAGCAGTTGGAAAGTCAAACCGGAGCACCAGGAGAGGGGCTCTTCGTTGAGTTTTAGAAACCTGTCGTATTCACAGTGTGTCCATTCTCTAGGTTTCCCGTACACGTTATAGCTGTAGTAATATTCCCTTCAACCTGGAGAGCTGGGACCCATGGAATGGGTGCCATGCATTATTGCTTTAAAGGGTCTGCATTTGCTCACCCAATCTCACCAATCCTCTCAGTCCCAAGTGTCCAGCCTTATGCCACATCCAGCTGTCATTGTAGATAGGGTCATTCCAGGTTGCATCAGAGACCCTGAAGGAATTGTGAAGAATTTCCCTGTTTCTTTGTTCTGTTTTTGAAATTCCTTTTTAGAGTGGGTTTGAGCTGATTCTCGCTGCCCTGTTTATGCCAGTCTAGACACACTTGATTCCCTTACGGAGACATATCAGTACATAGGTTTTAAGATTCTTACTAGTCAGATCTATTCCTCTGCGGGAAATATGGGGTTTTGAGTCCCTTTCACTGAGGAAGGTGTAGGTCTTGTCTATTCCATAGTTGGTTTTTGGAACGGTACCTGTGCTTATATCAAACTCGGGTTTGATGCATCACCCCACCTCTCCTTCCCCCTTAAGCAGGCATAAGAGTGTTTTCTAAATGTGAGACTCTGTTCTCTTGCCTAACTCAGTTCATGTGTAGCCATGTTTACAGGATCTTCCTAAGTGATATCTTATGATAAGTTTCTTTTCCTGTGTGACTTCTTTCACTTAGAATCATCGTACCTGAATCCACTCATTTTGCTGCTACTGGTCTTATGACATTGATTTCGTGGCTGAGGGATATTCCATCGTACGTAAGTTCCACAATGTTTGGAACCATTTTTATATTTCCTGGGATACTTCAGGTGTACCCAGGTTGAGGTTCCTGTAAGCAGTGCAGCCCTCAATTTGGGGGTGGCTCTGTCTTATGGATTTTCAGTTTTCCCAAGGTATATTCCCTAGACTGGAAGTGCCCTTGGCTCTGTAGCTCTGTTGTTTACTTGCTTTAGGGAACACAATGCACTCCTCCAGTGAGGCAGTTGGCAACTTACATCCCGCCCATCAGCATAACAGGGCTCCCTGTTCTCCAGGGCCTGTCTTGCCTTTCTGGTTTTTTACACATTTTGTGGATGTCCCTTTTGACCGGTGGGAAGTGATACTTCTTTGTAGTGCAGATTTGCATTGCCCGCTTGCTTGCTTGGCCAAAAACGGCGTATGCGTTTTTCCCTGAATATATTCAGGAGAAAACGCATACGCCCTTTTTGGCCAAGTGCATCATTCTCGAAGTTGTGCCCCTCTTCCTGTGCTTTACAGGCGATTCCAACGTACCTCTTGAAATCTGTTTCCTGCTATTCTGCCTCGCTTTCAAGTCCGCCTCGTTGCCTTCCCTCAACAGATTTTTGGACGATAGTTGGCCTTGATTACTCTGCCAGTTTGTGAATTGCTGTGCCCCTGAGCTCCATTTTTCAACTCGTTTCTTGTGAGCTGAACGCAAGTCCAAACTTTTGGTTCAGGACCTATACTGGTTCCCGGTGGGTGGCTGAGACTTTGGTTCATTCTTCTTCCTGCCGGGAAATTAGAGTGACATGTGCCCATCCAAATGCCTAGCAGCTACTCTCTCATTGGTTCTCCCTCTTCCCTTTCATCCTCTGCCAAATTGGCAACCTGTGCGAACCAGGAGCTTAAAGGGGCTGTCTCTCCAAGTTGGGAGATTGATAGGAAAGCAGTTGGAAAGTCAAACCGGAGCACCAGGAGAGGGGCTCTTCGTTGAGTTTTAGAAACCTGTCGTATTCACAGTGTGTCCATTCTCTAGGTTTCCCGTACACGTTATAGCTGTAGTAATATTCCCTTCAACCTGGAGAGCTGGGACCCATGGAATGGGTGCCATGCATTATTGCTTTAAAGGGTCTGCATTTGCTCACCCAATCTCACCAATCCTCTCAGTCCCAAGTGTCCAGCCTTATGCCACATCCAGCTGTCATTGTAGATAGGGTCATTCCAGGTTGCATCAGAGACCCTGAAGGAATTGTGAAGAATTTCCCTGTTTCTTTGTTCTGTTTTTGAAATTCCTTTTTAGAGTGGGTTTGAGCTGATTCTCGCTGCCCTGTTTATGCCAGTCTAGACACACTTGATTCCCTTACGGAGACATATCAGTACATAGGTTTTAAGATTCTTACTAGTCAGATCTATTCCTCTGCGGGAAATATGGGGTTTTGAGTCCCTTTCACTGAGGAAGGTGTAGGTCTTGTCTATTCCATAGTTGGTTTTTGGAACGGTACCTGTGCTTATATCAAACTCGGGTTTGATGCATCACCCCACCTCTCCTTCCCCCTTAAGCAGGCATAAGAGTGTTTTCTAAATGTGAGACTCTGTTCTCTTGCCTAACTCAGTTCATGTGTAGCCATGTTTACAGGATCTTCCTAAGTGATATCTTATGATAAGTTTCTTTTCCTGTGTGACTTCTTTCACTTAGAATCATCGTACCTGAATCCACTCATTTTGCTGCTACTGGTCTTATGACATTGATTTCGTGGCTGAGGGATATTCCATCGTACGTAAGTTCCACAATGTTTGGAACCATTTTTATATTTCCTGGGATACTTCAGGTGTACCCAGGTTGAGGTTCCTGTAAGCAGTGCAGCCCTCAATTTGGGGGTGGCTCTGTCTTATGGATTTTCAGTTTTCCCAAGGTATATTCCCTAGACTGGAAGTGCCCTTGGCTCTGTAGCTCTGTTGTTTACTTGCTTTAGGGAACACAATGCACTCCTCCAGTGAGGCAGTTGGCAACTTACATCCCGCCCATCAGCATAACAGGGCTCCCTGTTCTCCAGGGCCTGTCTTGCCTTTCTGGTTTTTTACACATTTTGTGGATGTCCCTTTTGACCGGTGGGAAGTGATACTTCTTTGTAGTGCAGATTTGCATTGCCCGCTTGCTTGCTTGGCCAAAAACGGCATATGCGTTTTCTCCTGAATATATTCAGGTGAAAACGCATACGCCCTTTTTGGCCAAGTGCATCATTGTCGAAGTTGTGCCCCTCTTCCTGTGCTTTACAGGCGATTCCAACGTACCTCTTGAAATCTGTTTCCTGCTATTCTGCCTCGCTTTCAAGTCCGCCTCGTTGCCTTCCCTCAACAGATTTTTGGACGATAGTTGGCCTTGATTACTCTGCCAGTTTGTGAATTGCTGTGCCCCTGAGCTCCATTTTTCAACTCGTTTCTTGTGAGCTGAACGCAAGTCCAAACTTTTGGTTCAGGACCTATACTGGTTCCCGGTGGGTGGCTGAGACTTTGGTTCATTCTTCTTCCTGCCGGGAAATTAGAGTGACATGTGCCCATCCAAATGCCTAGCAGCTACTCTCTCATTGGTTCTCCCTCTTCCCTTTCATCCTCTGCCAAATTGGCAACCTGTGCGAACCAGGAGCTTAAAGGGGCTGTCTCTCCAAGTTGGGAGATTGATAGGAAAGCAGTTGGAAAGTCAAACCGGAGCACCAGGAGAGGGGCTCTTCGTTGAGTTTTAGAAACCTGTCGTATTCACAGTGTGTCCATTCTCTAGGTTTCCCGTACACGTTATAGCTGTAGTAATATTCCCTTCAACCTGGAGAGCTGGGACCCATGGAATGGGTGCCATGCATTATTGCTTTAAAGGGTCTGCATTTGCTCACCCAATCTCACCAATCCTCTCAGTCCCAAGTGTCCAGCCTTATGCCACATCCAGCTGTCATTGTAGATAGGGTCATTCCAGGTTGCATCAGAGACCCTGAAGGAATTGTGAAGAATTTCCCTGTTTCTTTGTTCTGTTTTTGAAATTCCTTTTTAGAGTGGGTTTGAGCTGATTCTCGGTGCCCTGTTTATGCCAGTCTAGACACACTTGATTCCCTTACGGAGACATATCAGTACATAGGTTTTAAGATTCTGACTAGTCAGATCTATTCCTCTGCGGGAAATATGGGGTTTTGAGTCCCTTTCACTGAGGAAGGTGTAGGTCTTGTCTATTCCATAGTTGGTTTTTGGAACGGTACCTGTGCTTATATCAAACTCGGGTTTGATGCATCACCCCACCTCTCCTTCCCCCTTAAGCAGGCATAAGAGTGTTTTCTAAATGTGAGACTCTGTTCTCTTGCCTAACTCAGTTCATGTGTAGCCATGTTTACAGGATCTTCCTAAGTGATATCTTATGATAAGTTTCTTTTCCTGTGTGACTTCTTTCACTTAGAATCATCATACCTGAATCCACTCATTTTGCTGCTACTGGTCTTATGACATTGATTTCGTGGCTGAGGGATATTCCATCGTACGTAAGTTCCACAATGTTTGGAACCATTTTTATATTTCCTGGGATATTTCAGGTGTACCCAGGTTGAGGTTCCTGTAAGCAGTGCAGCCCTCAATTAGGGGGTGGCTCTGTCTTATGGATTTTCAGTTTTCCCAAGGTATATTCCCTAGACTGGAAGTGCCCTTGGCTCTGTAGCTCTGTTGTTTACTTGCTTTAGGGAACACAATGCACTCCTCCAGTGAGGCAGTTGGCAACTTACATCCCGCCCATCAGCATAACAGGGCTCCCTGTTCTCCAGGGCCTGTCTTGCCTTTCTGGTTTTTTACACATTTTGTGGATGTCCCTTTTGACCGGTGGGAAGTGATACTTCTTTGTAGTGCAGATTTGCATTGCCCGCTTGCTTGCTTGGCCAAAAACGGCGTATGCGTTTTCTCCTGAATATATTCAGGAGAAAACGCATACGCCCTTTTTGGCCAAGTGCATCATTCTCGAAGTTGTGCCCCTCTTCCTGTGCTTTACAGGCGATTCCAACGTACCTCTTGAAATCTGTTTCCTGCTATTCTGCCTCGCTTTCAAGTCCGCCTCGTTGCCTTCCCTCAACAGATTTTTGGACGATAGTTGGCCTTGATTACTCTGCCAGTTTGTGAATTGCTGTGCCCCTGAGCTCCATTTTTCAACTCGTTTCTTGTGAGCTGAACGCAAGTCCAAACTTTTGGTTCAGGACCTATACTGGTTCCCGGTGGGTGGCTGAGACTTTGGTTCATTCTTCTTCCTGCCGGGAAATTAGAGTGACATGTGCCCATCCAAATGCCTAGCAGCTACTCTCTCATTGGTTCTCCCTCTTCCCTTTCATCCTCTGCCAAATTGGCAACCTGTGCGAACCAGGAGCTTAAAGGGGCTGTCTCTCCAAGTTGGGAGATTGATAGGAAAGCAGTTGGAAAGTCAAACCGGAGCACCAGGAGAGGGGCTCTTCGTTGAGTTTTAGAAACCTGTCGTATTCACAGTGTGTCCATTCTCTAGGTTTCCCGTACACGTTATAGCTGTAGTAATATTCCCTTCAACCTGGAGAGCTGGGACCCATGGAATGGGTGCCATGCATTATTGCTTTAAAGGGTCTGCATTTGCTCACCCAATCTCACCAATCCTCTCAGTCCCAAGTGTCCAGCCTTATGCCACATCCAGCTGTCATTGTAGATAGGGTCATTCCAGGTTGCATCAGAGACCCTGAAGGAATTGTGAAGAATTTCCCTGTTTCTTTGTTCTGTTTTTGAAATTCCTTTTTAGAGTGGGTTTGAGCTGATTCTCGGTGCCCTGTTTATGCCAGTCTAGACACACTTGATTCCCTTACGGAGACATATCAGTACATAGGTTTTAAGATTCTGACTAGTCAGATCTATTCCTCTGCGGGAAATATGGGGTTTTGAGTCCCTTTCACTGAGGAAGGTGTAGGTCTTGTCTATTCCATAGTTGGTTTTTGGAACGGTACCTGTGCTTATATCAAACTCGGGTTTGATGCATCACCCCACCTCTCCTTCCCCCTTAAGCAGGCATAAGAGTGTTTTCTAAATGTGAGACTCTGTTCTCTTGCCTAACTCAGTTCATGTGTAGCCATGTTTACAGGATCTTCCTAAGTGATATCTTATGATAAGTTTCTTTTCCTGTGTGACTTCTTTCACTTAGAATCATCGTACCTGAATCCACTCATTTTGCTGCTACTGGTCTTATGACATTGATTTCGTGGCTGAGGGATATTCCATCGTACGTAAGTTCCACAATGTTTGGAACCATTTTTATATTTCCTGGGATATTTCAGGTGTACCCAGGTTGAGGTTCCTGTAAGCAGTGCAGCCCTCAATTAGGGGGTGGCTCTGTCTTATGGATTTTCAGTTTTCCCAAGGTATATTCCCTAGACTGGAAGTGCCCTTGGCTCTGTAGCTCTGTTGTTTACTTGCTTTAGGGAACACAATGCACTCCTCCAGTGAGGCAGTTGGCAACTTACATCCCGCCCATCAGCATAACAGGGCTCCCTGTTCTCCAGGGCCTGTCTTGCCTTTCTGGTTTTTTACACATTTTGTGGATGTCCCTTTTGACCGGTGGGAAGTGATACTTCTTTGTAGTGCAGATTTGCATTGCCCGCTTGCTTGCTTGGCCAAAAACGGCGTATGCGTTTTCTCCTGAATATATTCAGGAGAAAACGCATACGCCCTTTTTGGCCAAGTGCATCATTCTCGAAGTTGTGCCCCTCTTCCTGTGCTTTACAGGCGATTCCAACGTACCTCTTGAAATCTGTTTCCTGCTATTCTGCCTCGCTTTCAAGTCCGCCTCGTTGCCTTCCCTCAACAGATTTTTGGACGATAGTTGGCCTTGATTACTCTGCCAGTTTGTGAATTGCTGTGCCCCTGAGCTCCATTTTTCAACTCGTTTCTTGTGAGCTGAACGCAAGTCCAAACTTTTGGTTCAGGACCTATACTGGTTCCCGGTGGGTGGCTGAGACTTTGGTTCATTCTTCTTCCTGCCGGGAAATTAGAGTGACATGTGCCCATCCAAATGCCTAGCAGCTACTCTCTCATTGGTTCTCCCTCTTCCCTTTCATCCTCTGCCAAATTGGCAACCTGTGCGAACCAGGAGCTTAAAGGGGCTGTCTCTCCAAGTTGGGAGATTGATAGGAAAGCAGTTGGAAAGTCAAACCGGAGCACCAGGAGAGGGGCTCTTCGTTGAGTTTTAGAAACCTGTCGTATTCACAGTGTGTCCATTCTCTAGGTTTCCCGTACACGTTATAGCTGTAGTAATATTCCCTTCAACCTGGAGAGCTGGGACCCATGGAATGGGTGCCATGCATTATTGCTTTAAAGGGTCTGCATTTGCTCACCCAATCTCACCAATCCTCTCAGTCCCAAGTGTCCAGCCTTATGCCACATCCAGCTGTCATTGTAGATAGGGTCATTCCAGGTTGCATCAGAGACCCTGAAGGAATTGTGAAGAATTTCCCTGTTTCTTTGTTCTGTTTTTGAAATTCCTTTTTAGAGTGGGTTTGAGCTGATTCTCGCTGCCCTGTTTATGCCAGTCTAGACACACTTGATTCCCTTACGGAGACATATCAGTACATAGGTTTTAAGATTCTGACTAGTCAGATCTATTCCTCTGCGGGAAATATGGGGTTTTGAGTCCCTTTCACTGAGGAAGGTGTAGGTCTTGTCTATTCCATAGTTGGTTTTTGGAACGGTACCTGTGCTTATATCAAACTCGGGTTTGATGCATCACCCCACCTCTCCTTCCCCCTTAAGCAGGCATAAGAGTGTTTTCTAAATGTGAGACTCTGTTCTCTTGCCTAACTCAGTTCATGTGTAGCCATGTTTACAGGATCTTCCTAAGTGATATCTTATGATAAGTTTCTTTTCCTGTGTGACTTCTTTCACTTAGAATCATCGTACCTGAATCCACTCATTTTGCTGCTACTGGTCTTATGACATTGATTTCGTGGCTGAGGGATATTCCATCGTACGTAAGTTCCACAATGTTTGGAACCATTTTTATATTTCCTGGGATATTTCAGGTGTACCCAGGTTGAGGTTCCTGTAAGCAGTGCAGCCCTCAATTAGGGGGTGGCTCTGTCTTATGGATTTTCAGTTTTCCCAAGGTATATTCCCTAGACTGGAAGTGCCCTTGGCTCTGTAGCTCTGTTGTTTACTTGCTTTAGGGAACACAATGCACTCCTCCAGTGAGGCAGTTGGCAACTTACATCCCGCCCATCAGCATAACAGGGCTCCCTGTTCTCCAGGGCCTGTCTTGCCTTTCTGGTTTTTTACACATTTTGTGGATGTCCCTTTTGACCGGTGGGAAGTGATACTTCTTTGTAGTGCAGATTTGCATTGCCCGCTTGCTTGCTTGGCCAAAAACGGCGTATGCGTTTTCTCCTGAATATATTCAGGAGAAAACGCATACGCCCTTTTTGGCCAAGTGCATCATTCTCGAAGTTGTGCCCCTCTTCCTGTGCTTTACAGGCGATTCCAACGTACCTCTTGAAATCTGTTTCCTGCTATTCTGCCTCGCTTTCAAGTCCGCCTCG
Source organism: Mesoplodon mirus (assembly GCF_964341445.2). Lineage (NCBI taxonomy): Eukaryota > Metazoa > Chordata > Mammalia > Artiodactyla > Ziphiidae > Mesoplodon > Mesoplodon mirus. The sequence continues at coordinate 4,318,663 of NW_028295801.1, read as the reverse complement.
TTGCCTTCCCTCAACAGATTTTTGGACGATAGTTGGCCTTGATTACTCTGCCAGTTTGTGAATTGCTGTGCCCCTGAGCTCCATTTTTCAACTCGTTTCTTGTGAGCTGAACGCAAGTCCAAACTTTTGGTTCAGGACCTATACTGGTTCCCGGTGGGTGGCTGAGACTTTGGTTCATTCTTCTTCCTGCCGGGAAATTAGAGTGACATGTGCCCATCCAAATGCCTAGCAGCTACTCTCTCATTGGTTCTCCCTCTTCCCTTTCATCCTCTGCCAAATTGGCAACCTGTGCGAACCAGGAGCTTAAAGGGGCTGTCTCTCCAAGTTGGGAGATTGATAGGAAAGCAGTTGGAAAGTCAAACCGGAGCACCAGGAGAGGGGCTCTTCGTTGAGTTTTAGAAACCTGTCGTATTCACAGTGTGTCCATTCTCTAGGTTTCCCGTACACGTTATAGCTGTAGTAATATTCCCTTCAACCTGGAGAGCTGGGACCCATGGAATGGGTGCCATGCATTATTGCTTTAAAGGGTCTGCATTTGCTCACCCAATCTCACCAATCCTCTCAGTCCCAAGTGTCCAGCCTTATGCCACATCCAGCTGTCATTGTAGATAGGGTCATTCCAGGTTGCATCAGAGACCCTGAAGGAATTGTGAAGAATTTCCCTGTTTCTTTGTTCTGTTTTTGAAATTCCTTTTTAGAGTGGGTTTGAGCTGATTCTCGCTGCCCTGTTTATGCCAGTCTAGACACACTTGATTCCCTTACGGAGACATATCAGTACATAGGTTTTAAGATTCTTACTAGTCAGATCTATTCCTCTGCGGGAAATATGGGGTTTTGAGTCCCTTTCACTGAGGAAGGTGTAGGTCTTGTCTATTCCATAGTTGGTTTTTGGAACGGTACCTGTGCTTATATCAAACTCGGGTTTGATGCATCACCCCACCTCTCCTTCCCCCTTAAGCAGGCATAAGAGTGTTTTCTAAATGTGAGACTCTGTTCTCTTGCCTAACTCAGTTCATGTGTAGCCATGTTTACAGGATCTTCCTAAGTGATATCTTATGATAAGTTTCTTTTCCTGTGTGACTTCTTTCACTTAGAATCATCGTACCTGAATCCACTCATTTTGCTGCTACTGGTCTTATGACATTGATTTCGTGGCTGAGGGATATTCCATCGTACGTAAGTTCCACAATGTTTGGAACCATTTTTATATTTCCTGGGATACTTCAGGTGTACCCAGGTTGAGGTTCCTGTAAGCAGTGCAGCCCTCAATTTGGGGGTGGCTCTGTCTTATGGATTTTCAGTTTTCCCAAGGTATATTCCCTAGACTGGAAGTGCCCTTGGCTCTGTAGCTCTGTTGTTTACTTGCTTTAGGGAACACAATGCACTCCTCCAGTGAGGCAGTTGGCAACTTACATCCCGCCCATCAGCATAACAGGGCTCCCTGTTCTCCAGGGCCTGTCTTGCCTTTCTGGTTTTTTACACATTTTGTGGATGTCCCTTTTGACCGGTGGGAAGTGATACTTCTTTGTAGTGCAGATTTGCATTGCCCGCTTGCTTGCTTGGCCAAAAACGGCGTATGCGTTTTCTCCTGAATATATTCAGGAGAAAACGCATACGCCCTTTTTGGCCAAGTGCATCATTCTCGAAGTTGTGCCCCTCTTCCTGTGCTTTACAGGCGATTCCAACGTACCTCTTGAAATCTGTTTCCTGCTATTCTGCCTCGCTTTCAAGTCCGCCTCGTTGCCTTCCCTCAACAGATTTTTGGACGATAGTTGGCCTTGATTACTCTGCCAGTTTGTGAATTGCTGTGCCCCTGAGCTCCATTTTTCAACTCGTTTCTTGTGAGCTGAACGCAAGTCCAAACTTTTGGTTCAGGACCTATACTGGTTCCCGGTGGGTGGCTGAGACTTTGGTTCATTCTTCTTCCTGCCGGGAAATTAGAGTGACATGTGCCCATCCAAATGCCTAGCAGCTACTCTCTCATTGGTTCTCCCTCTTCCCTTTCATCCTCTGCCAAATTGGCAACCTGTGCGAACCAGGAGCTTAAAGGGGCTGTCTCTCCAATTTGGGAGATTGATAGGAAAGCAGTTGGAAAGTCAAACCGGAGCACCAGGAGAGGGGCTCTTCGTTGAGTTTTAGAAACCTGTCGTATTCACAGTGTGTCCATTCTCTAGGTTTCCCGTACACGTTATAGCTGTAGTAATATTCCCTTCAACCTGGAGAGCTGGGACCCATGGAATGGGTGCCATGCATTATTGCTTTAAAGGGTCTGCATTTGCTCACCCAATCTCACCAATCCTCTCAGTCCCAAGTGTCCAGCCTTATGCCACATCCAGCTGTCATTGTAGATAGGGTCATTCCAGGTTGCATCAGAGACCCTGAAGGAATTGTGAAGAATTTCCCTGTTTCTTTGTTCTGTTTTTGAAATTCCTTTTTAGAGTGGGTTTGAGCTGATTCTCGCTGCCCTGTTTATGCCAGTCTAGACACACTTGATTCCCTTACGGAGACATATCAGTACATAGGTTTTAAGATTCTTACTAGTCAGATCTATTCCTCTGCGGGAAATATGGGGTTTTGAGTCCCTTTCACTGAGGAAGGTGTAGGTCTTGTCTATTCCATAGTTGGTTTTTGGAACGGTACCTGTGCTTATATCAAACTCGGGTTTGATGCATCACCCCACCTCTCCTTCCCCCTTAAGCAGGCATAAGAGTGTTTTCTAAATGTGAGACTCTGTTCTCTTGCCTAACTCAGTTCATGTGTAGCCATGTTTACAGGATCTTCCTAAGTGATATCTTATGATAAGTTTCTTTTCCTGTGTGACTTCTTTCACTTAGAATCATCGTACCTGAATCCACTCATTTTGCTGCTACTGGTCTTATGACATTGATTTCGTGGCTGAGGGATATTCCATCGTACGTAAGTTCCACAATGTTTGGAACCATTTTTATATTTCCTGGGATACTTCAGGTGTACCCAGGTTGAGGTTCCTGTAAGCAGTGCAGCCCTCAATTTGGGGGTGGCTCTGTCTTATGGATTTTCAGTTTTCCCAAGGTATATTCCCTAGACTGGAAGTGCCCTTGGCTCTGTAGCTCTGTTGTTTACTTGCTTTAGGGAACACAATGCACTCCTCCAGTGAGGCAGTTGGCAACTTACATCCCGCCCATCAGCATAACAGGGCTCCCTGTTCTCCAGGGCCTGTCTTGCCTTTCTGGTTTTTTACACATTTTGTGGATGTCCCTTTTGACCGGTGGGAAGTGATACTTCTTTGTAGTGCAGATTTGCATTGCCCGCTTGCTTGCTTGGCCAAAAACGGCGTATGCGTTTTCTCCTGAATATATTCAGGAGAAAACGCATACGCCCTTTTTGGCCAAGTGCATCATTCTCGAAGTTGTGCCCCTCTTCCTGTGCTTTACAGGCGATTCCAACGTACCTCTTGAAATCTGTTTCCTGCTATTCTGCCTCGCTTTCAAGTCCGCCTCGTTGCCTTCCCTCAACAGATTTTTGGACGATAGTTGGCCTTGATTACTCTGCCAGTTTGTGAATTGCTGTGCCCCTGAGCTCCATTTTTCAACTCGTTTCTTGTGAGCTGAACGCAAGTCCAAACTTTTGGTTCAGGACCTATACTGGTTCCCGGTGGGTGGCTGAGACTTTGGTTCATTCTTCTTCCTGCCGGGAAATTAGAGTGACATGTGCCCATCCAAATGCCTAGCAGCTACTCTCTCATTGGTTCTCCCTCTTCCCTTTCATCCTCTGCCAAATTGGCAACCTGTGCGAACCAGGAGCTTAAAGGGGCTGTCTCTCCAATTTGGGAGATTGATAGGAAAGCAGTTGGAAAGTCAAACCGGAGCACCAGGAGAGGGGCTCTTCGTTGAGTTTTAGAAACTTGTCGTATTCACAGTGTGTCCATTCTCTAGGTTTCCCGTACACGTTATAGCTGTAGTAATATTCCCTTCAACCTGAAGAGCTGGGACCCATGGAATGGGTGCCATGCATTATTGCTTTAAAGGGTCTGCATTTGCTCACCCAATCTCACCAATCCTCTCAGTCCCAAGTGTCCAACCTTATGCCACATCCAGCTGTCATTGTAGATAGGGTCATTCCAGGTTGCATCAGAAACCCTGAAGGAATTGTGAAGAATTTCCCTGTTTCTTTGTTCTGTTTTTGAAATTCCTTTTTAGAGTGGGTTTGAGCTGATTCTCGGTGCCCTGTTTATGCCAGTCTAGACACACTTGATTCCCTTACGGAGACATATCAGTACATAGGTTTTAAGTTTCTTACTAGTCAGATCTATTCCTCTGCGGGAAATATGGGGTTTTGAGTCCCTTTCACTGAGGAAGGTGTAGGTCTTGTCTATTCCATAGTTGGTTTTTGGAACGGTACCTGTGCTTATATCAAACTCGGGTTTGATGCATCACCCCACCTCTCCTTCCCCCTTAAGCAGGCATAAGAGTGTTTTCTAAATGTGAGACTCTGTTCTCTTGCCTAACTCAGTTCATGTGTAGCCATGTTTACAGGATCTTCCTAAGTGATATCTTATGATAAGTTTCTTTTCCTGTGTGACTTCTTTCACTTAGAATCATCGTACCTGAATCCACTCATTTTGCTGCTACTGGTCTTATGACATTGATTTCGTGGCTGAGGGATATTCCATCGTACGTAAGTTCCACAATGTTTGGAACCATTTTTATATTTCCTGGGATATTTCAGGTGTACCCAGGTTGAGGTTCCTGTAAGCAGTGCAGCCCTCATTTAGGGGGTGGCTCTGTCTTATGGATTTTCAGTTTTCCCAAGGTATATTCCCTAGACTGGAAGTGCCCTTGGCTCTGTAACTCTGTTGTTTACTTGCTTTAGGGAACACAATGCACTCCTCCAGTGAGGCAGTTGGCAACTTACATCCCGCCCATCAGCATAACAGGGCTCCCTGTTCTCCAGGGCCTGTCTTGCCTTTCTGGTTTTTTACACATTTTGTGGATGTCCCTTTTGACCGGTGGGAAGTGATACTTCTTTGTAGTGCAGATTTGCATTGCCCGCTTGCTTGCTTGGCCAAAAACGGCATATGCGTTTTCTCCTGAATATATTCAGGTGAAAACGCATACGCCCTTTTTGGCCAAGTGCATCATTGTCGAAGTTGTGCCCCTCTTCCTGTGCTTTACAGGCGATTCCAACGTACCTCTTGAAATCTGTTTCCTGCTATTCTGCCTCGCTTTCAAGTCCGCCTCGTTGCCTTCCCTCAACAGATTTTTGGACGATAGTTGGCCTTGATTACTCTGCCAGTTTGTGAATTGCTGTGCCCCTGAGCTCCATTTTTCAACTCGTTTCTTGTGAGCTGAACGCAAGTCCAAACTTTTGGTTCAGGACCTATACTGGTTCCCGGTGGGTGGCTGAGACTTTGGTTCATTCTTCTTCCTGCCGGGAAATTAGAGTGACATGTGCCCATCCAAATGCCTAGCAGCTACTCTCTCATTGGTTCTCCCTCTTCCCTTTCATCCTCTGCCAAATTGGCAACCTGTGCGAACCAGGAGCTTAAAGGGGCTGTCTCTCCAAGTTGGGAGATTGATAGGAAAGCAGTTGGAAAGTCAAACCGGAGCACCAGGAGAGGGGCTCTTCGTTGAGTTTTAGAAACCTGTCGTATTCACAGTGTGTCCATTCTCTAGGTTTCCCGTACACGTTATAGCTGTAGTAATATTCCCTTCAACCTGAAGAGCTGGGACCCATGGAATGGGTGCCATGCATTATTGCTTTAAAGGGTCTGCATTTGCTCACCCAATCTCACCAATCCTCTCAGTCCCAAGTGTCCAACCTTATGCCACATCCAGCTGTCATTGTAGATAGGGTCATTCCAGGTTGCATCAGAAACCCTGAAGGAATTGTGAAGAATTTCCCTGTTTCTTTGTTCTGTTTTTGAAATTCCTTTTTAGAGTGGGTTTGAGCTGATTCTCGGTGCCCTGTTTATGCCAGTCTAGACACACTTGATTCCCTTACGGAGACATATCAGTACATAGGTTTTAAGTTTCTTACTAGTCAGATCTATTCCTCTGCGGGAAATATGGGGTTTTGAGTCCCTTTCACTGAGGAAGGTGTAGGTCTTGTCTATTCCATAGTTGGTTTTTGGAACGGTACCTGTGCTTATATCAAACTCGGGTTTGATGCATCACCCCACCTCTCCTTCCCCCTTAAGCAGGCATAAGAGTGTTTTCTAAATGTGAGACTCTGTTCTCTTGCCTAACTCAGTTCATGTGTAGCCATGTTTACAGGATCTTCCTAAGTGATATCTTATGATAAGTTTCTTTTCCTGTGTGACTTCTTTCACTTAGAATCATCGTACCTGAATCCACTCATTTTGCTGCTACTGGTCTTATGACATTGATTTCGTGGCTGAGGGATATTCCATCGTACGTAAGTTCCACAATGTTTGGAACCATTTTTATATTTCCTGGGATATTTCAGGTGTACCCAGGTTGAGGTTCCTGTAAGCAGTGCAGCCCTCATTTAGGGGGTGGCTCTGTCTTATGGATTTTCAGTTTTCCCAAGGTATATTCCCTAGACTGGAAGTGCCCTTGGCTCTGTAACTCTGTTGTTTACTTGCTTTAGGGAACACAATGCACTCCTCCAGTGAGGCAGTTGGCAACTTACATCCCGCCCATCAGCATAACAGGGCTCCCTGTTCTCCAGGGCCTGTCTTGCCTTTCTGGTTTTTTACACATTTTGTGGATGTCCCTTTTGACCGGTGGGAAGTGATACTTCTTTGTAGTGCAGATTTGCATTGCCCGCTTGCTTGCTTGGCCAAAAACGGCATATGCGTTTTCTCCTGAATATATTCAGGTGAAAACGCATACGCCCTTTTTGGCCAAGTGCATCATTGTCGAAGTTGTGCCCCTCTTCCTGTGCTTTACAGGCGATTCCAACGTACCTCTTGAAATCTGTTTCCTGCTATTCTGCCTCGCTTTCAAGTCCGCCTCGTTGCCTTCCCTCAACAGATTTTTGGACGATAGTTGGCCTTGATTACTCTGCCAGTTTGTGAATTGCTGTGCCCCTGAGCTCCATTTTTCAACTCGTTTCTTGTGAGCTGAACGCAAGTCCAAACTTTTGGTTCAGGACCTATACTGGTTCCCGGTGGGTGGCTGAGACTTTGGTTCATTCTTCTTCCTGCCGGGAAATTAGAGTGACATGTGCCCATCCAAATGCCTAGCAGCTACTCTCTCATTGGTTCTCCCTCTTCCCTTTCATCCTCTGCCAAATTGGCAACCTGTGCGAACCAGGAGCTTAAAGGGGCTGTCTCTCCAAGTTGGGAGATTGATAGGAAAGCAGTTGGAAAGTCAAACCGGAGCACCAGGAGAGGGGCTCTTCGTTGAGTTTTAGAAACCTGTCGTATTCACAGTGTGTCCATTCTCTAGGTTTCCCGTACACGTTATAGCTGTAGTAATATTCCCTTCAACCTGGAGAGCTGGGACCCATGGAATGGGTGCCATGCATTATTGCTTTAAAGGGTCTGCATTTGCTCACCCAATCTCACCAATCCTCTCAGTCCCAAGTGTCCAGCCTTATGCCACATCCAGCTGTCATTGTAGATAGGGTCATTCCAGGTTGCATCAGAGACCCTGAAGGAATTGTGAAGAATTTCCCTGTTTCTTTGTTCTGTTTTTGAAATTCCTTTTTAGAGTGGGTTTGAGCTGATTCTCGCTGCCCTGTTTATGCCAGTCTAGACACACTTGATTCCCTTACGGAGACATATCAGTACATAGGTTTTAAGATTCTGACTAGTCAGATCTATTCCTCTGCGGGAAATATGGGGTTTTGAGTCCCTTTCACTGAGGAAGGTGTAGGTCTTGTCTATTCCATAGTTGGTTTTTGGAACGGTACCTGTGCTTATATCAAACTCGGGTTTGATGCATCACCCCACCTCTCCTTCCCCCTTAAGCAGGCATAAGAGTGTTTTCTAAATGTGAGACTCTGTTCTCTTGCCTAACTCAGTTCATGTGTAGCCATGTTTACAGGATCTTCCTAAGTGATATCTTATGATAAGTTTCTTTTCCTGTGTGACTTCTTTCACTTAGAATCATCATACCTGAATCCACTCATTTTGCTGCTACTGGTCTTATGACATTGATTTCGTGGCTGAGGGATATTCCATCGTACGTAAGTTCCACAATGTTTGGAACCATTTTTATATTTCCTGGGATATTTCAGGTGTACCCAGGTTGAGGTTCCTGTAAGCAGTGCAGCCCTCAATTAGGGGGTGGCTCTGTCTTATGGATTTTCAGTTTTCCCAAGGTATATTCCCTAGACTGGAAGTGCCCTTGGCTCTGTAGCTCTGTTGTTTACTTGCTTTAGGGAACACAATGCACTCCTCCAGTGAGGCAGTTGGCAACTTACATCCCGCCCATCAGCATAACAGGGCTCCCTGTTCTCCAGGGCCTGTCTTGCCTTTCTGGTTTTTTACACATTTTGTGGATGTCCCTTTTGACCGGTGGGAAGTGATACTTCTTTGTAGTGCAGATTTGCATTGCCCGCTTGCTTGCTTGGCCAAAAACGGCGTATGCGTTTTCTCCTGAATATATTCAGGAGAAAACGCATACGCCCTTTTTGGCCAAGTGCATCATTGTCGAAGTTGTGCCCCTCTTCCTGTGCTTTACAGGCGATTCCAACGTACCTCTTGAAATCTGTTTCCTGCTATTCTGCCTCGCTTTCAAGTCCGCCTCGTTGCCTTCCCTCAACAGATTTTTGGACGATAGTTGGCCTTGATTACTCTGCCAGTTTGTGAATTGCTGTGCCCCTGAGCTCCATTTTTCAACTCGTTTCTTGTGAGCTGAACGCAAGTCCAAACTTTTGGTTCAGGACCTATACTGGTTCCCGGTGGGTGGCTGAGACTTTGGTTCATTCTTCTTCCTGCCGGGAAATTAGAGTGACATGTGCCCATCCAAATGCCTAGCAGCTACTCTCTCATTGGTTCTCCCTCTTCCCTTTCATCCTCTGCCAAATTGGCAACCTGTGCGAACCAGGAGCTTAAAGGGGCTGTCTCTCCAAGTTGGGAGATTGATAGGAAAGCAGTTGGAAAGTCAAACCGGAGCACCAGGAGAGGGGCTCTTCGTTGAGTTTTAGAAACCTGTCGTATTCACAGTGTGTCCATTCTCTAGGTTTCCCGTACACGTTATAGCTGTAGTAATATTCCCTTCAACCTGGAGAGCTGGGACCCATGGAATGGGTGCCATGCATTATTGCTTTAAAGGGTCTGCATTTGCTCACCCAATCTCACCAATCCTCTCAGTCCCAAGTGTCCAGCCTTATGCCACATCCAGCTGTCATTGTAGATAGGGTCATTCCAGGTTGCATCAGAGACCCTGAAGGAATTGTGAAGAATTTCCCTGTTTCTTTGTTCTGTTTTTGAAATTCCTTTTTAGAGTGGGTTTGAGCTGATTCTCGCTGCCCTGTTTATGCCAGTCTAGACACACTTGATTCCCTTACGGAGACATATCAGTACATAGGTTTTAAGATTCTGACTAGTCAGATCTATTCCTCTGCGGGAAATATGGGGTTTTGAGTCCCTTTCACTGAGGAAGGTGTAGGTCTTGTCTATTCCATAGTTGGTTTTTGGAACGGTACCTGTGCTTATATCAAACTCGGGTTTGATGCATCACCCCACCTCTCCTTCCCCCTTAAGCAGGCATAAGAGTGTTTTCTAAATGTGAGACTCTGTTCTCTTGCCTAACTCAGTTCATGTGTAGCCATGTTTACAGGATCTTCCTAAGTGATATCTTATGATAAGTTTCTTTTCCTGTGTGACTTCTTTCACTTAGAATCATCGTACCTGAATCCACTCATTTTGCTGCTACTGGTCTTATGACATTGATTTCGTGGCTGAGGGATATTCCATCGTACGTAAGTTCCACAATGTTTGGAACCATTTTTATATTTCCTGGGATATTTCAGGTGTACCCAGGTTGAGGTTCCTGTAAGCAGTGCAGCCCTCAATTAGGGGGTGGCTCTGTCTTATGGATTTTCAGTTTTCCCAAGGTATATTCCCTAGACTGGAAGTGCCCTTGGCTCTGTAGCTCTGTTGTTTACTTGCTTTAGGGAACACAATGCACTCCTCCAGTGAGGCAGTTGGCAACTTACATCCCGCCCATCAGCATAACAGGGCTCCCTGTTCTCCAGGGCCTGTCTTGCCTTTCTGGTTTTTTACACATTTTGTGGATGTCCCTTTTGACCGGTGGGAAGTGATACTTCTTTGTAGTGCAGATTTGCATTGCCCGCTTGCTTGCTTGGCCAAAAACGGCGTATGCGTTTTCTCCTGAATATATTCAGGAGAAAACGCATACGCCCTTTTTGGCCAAGTGCATCATTCTCGAAGTTGTGCCCCTCTTCCTGTGCTTTACAGGCGATTCCAACGTACCTCTTGAAATCTGTTTCCTGCTATTCTGCCTCGCTTTCAAGTCCGCCTCGTTGCCTTCCCTCAACAGATTTTTGGACGATAGTTGGCCTTGATTACTCTGCCAGTTTGTGAATTGCTATGCCCCTGAGCTCCATTTTTCAACTCGTTTCTTGTGAGCTGAACGCAAGTCCAAACTTTTGGTTCAGGACCTATACTGGTTCCCGGTGGGTGGCTGAGACTTTGGTTCATTCTTCTTCCTGCCGGGAAATTAGAGTGACATGTGCCCATCCAAATGCCTAGCAGCTACTCTCTCATTGGTTCTCCCTCTTCCCTTTCATCCTCTGCCAAATTGGCAACCTGTGCGAACCAGGAGCTTAAAGGGGCTGTCTCTCCAAGTTGGGAGATTGATAGGAAAGCAGTTGGAAAGTCAAACCGGAGCACCAGGAGAGGGGCTCTTCGTTGAGTTTTAGAAACCTGTCGTATTCACAGTGTGTCCATTCTCTAGGTTTCCCGTACACGTTATAGCTGTAGTAATATTCCCTTCAACCTGGAGAGCTGGGACCCATGGAATGGGTGCCATGCATTATTGCTTTAAAGGGTCTGCATTTGCTCACCCAATCTCACCAATCCTCTCAGTCCCAAGTGTCCAGCCTTATGCCACATCCAGCTGTCATTGTAGATAGGGTCATTCCAGGTTGCATCAGAGACCCTGAAGGAATTGTGAAGAATTTCCCTGTTTCTTTGTTCTGTTTTTGAAATTCCTTTTTAGAGTGGGTTTGAGCTGATTCTCGCTGCCCTGTTTATGCCAGTCTAGACACACTTGATTCCCTTACGGAGACATATCAGTACATAGGTTTTAAGATTCTTACTAGTCAGATCTATTCCTCTGCGGGAAATATGGGGTTTTGAGTCCCTTTCACTGAGGAAGGTGTAGGTCTTGTCTATTCCATAGTTGGTTTTTGGAACGGTACCTGTGCTTATATCAAACTCGGGTTTGATGCATCACCCCACCTCTCCTTCCCCCTTAAGCAGGCATAAGAGTGTTTTCTAAATGTGAGACTCTGTTCTCTTGCCTAACTCAGTTCATGTGTAGCCATGTTTACAGGATCTTCCTAAGTGATATCTTATGATAAGTTTCTTTTCCTGTGTGACTTCTTTCACTTAGAATCATCGTACCTGAATCCACTCATTTTGCTGCTACTGGTCTTATGACATTGATTTCGTGGCTGAGGGATATTCCATCGTACGTAAGTTCCACAATGTTTGGAACCATTTTTATATTTCCTGGGATACTTCAGGTGTACCCAGGTTGAGGTTCCTGTAAGCAGTGCAGCCCTCAATTTGGGGGTGGCTCTGTCTTATGGATTTTCAGTTTTCCCAAGGTATATTCCCTAGACTGGAAGTGCCCTTGGCTCTGTAGCTCTGTTGTTTACTTGCTTTAGGGAACACAATGCACTCCTCCAGTGAGGCAGTTGGCAACTTACATCCCGCCCATCAGCATAACAGGGCTCCCTGTTCTCCAGGGCCTGTCTTGCCTTTCTGGTTTTTTACACATTTTGTGGATGTCCCTTTTGACCGGTGGGAAGTGATACTTCTTTGTAGTGCAGATTTGCATTGCCCGCTTGCTTGCTTGGCCAAAAACGGCGTATGCGTTTTCTCCTGAATATATTCAGGAGAAAACGCATACGCCCTTTTTGGCCAAGTGCATCATTCTCGAAGTTGTGCCCCTCTTCCTGTGCTTTACAGGCGATTCCAATGTACCTCTTGAAATCTGTTTCCTGCTATTCTGCCTCGCTTTCAAGTCCGCCTCGTTGCCTTCCCTCAACAGATTTTTGGACGATAGTTGGCCTTGATTACTCTGCCAGTTTGTGAATTGCTGTGCCCCTGAGCTCCATTTTTCAACTCGTTTCTTGTGAGCTGAACGCAAGTCCAAACTTTTGGTTCAGGACCTATACTGGTTCCCGGTGGGTGGCTGAGACTTTGGTTCATTCTTCTTCCTGCCGGGAAATTAGAGTGACATGTGCCCATCCAAATGCCTAGCAGCTACTCTCTCATTGGTTCTCCCTCTTCCCTTTCATCCTCTGCCAAATTGGCAACCTGTGCGAACCAGGAGCTTAAAGGGGCTGTCTCTCCAATTTGGGAGATTGATAGGAAAGCAGTTGGAAAGTCAAACCGGAGCACCAGGAGAGGGGCTCTTCGTTGAGTTTTAGAAACCTGTCGTATTCACAGTGTGTCCATTCTCTAGGTTTCCCGTACACGTTATAGCTGTAGTAATATTCCCTTCAACCTGGAGAGCTGGGACCCATGGAATGGGTGCCATGCATTATTGCTTTAAAGGGTCTGCATTTGCTCACCCAATCTCACCAATCCTCTCAGTCCCAAGTGTCCAGCCTTATGCCACATCCAGCTGTCATTGTAGATAGGGTCATTCCAGGTTGCATCAGAGACCCTGAAGGAATTGTGAAGAATTTCCCTGTTTCTTTGTTCTGTTTTTGAAATTCCTTTTTAGAGTGGGTTTGAGCTGATTCTCGCTGCCCTGTTTATGCCAGTCTAGACACACTTGATTCCCTTACGGAGACATATCAGTACATAGGTTTTAAGATTCTTACTAGTCAGATCTATTCCTCTGCGGGAAATATGGGGTTTTGAGTCCCTTTCACTGAGGAAGGTGTAGGTCTTGTCTATTCCATAGTTGGTTTTTGGAACGGTACCTGTGCTTATATCAAACTCGGGTTTGATGCATCACCCCACCTCTCCTTCCCCCTTAAGCAGGCATAAGAGTGTTTTCTAAATGTGAGACTCTGTTCTCTTGCCTAACTCAGTTCATGTGTAGCCATGTTTACAGGATCTTCCTAAGTGATATCTTATGATAAGTTTCTTTTCCTGTGTGACTTCTTTCACTTAGAATCATCGTACCTGAATCCACTCATTTTGCTGCTACTGGTCTTATGACATTGATTTCGTGGCTGAGGGATATTCCATCGTACGTAAGTTCCACAATGTTTGGAACCATTTTTATATTTCCTGGGATACTTCAGGTGTACCCAGGTTGAGGTTCCTGTAAGCAGTGCAGCCCTCAATTTGGGGGTGGCTCTGTCTTATGGATTTTCAGTTTTCCCAAGGTATATTCCCTAGACTGGAAGTGCCCTTGGCTCTGTAGCTCTGTTGTTTACTTGCTTTAGGGAACACAATGCACTCCTCCAGTGAGGCAGTTGGCAACTTACATCCCGCCCATCAGCATAACAGGGCTCCCTGTTCTCCAGGGCCTGTCTTGCCTTTCTGGTTTTTTACACATTTTGTGGATGTCCCTTTTGACCGGTGGGAAGTGATACTTCTTTGTAGTGCAGATTTGCATTGCCCGCTTGCTTGCTTGGCCAAAAACGGCGTATGCGTTTTCTCCTGAATATATTCAGGAGAAAACGCATACGCCCTTTTTGGCCAAGTGCATCATTCTCGAAGTTGTGCCCCTCTTCCTGTGCTTTACAGGCGATTCCAATGTACCTCTTGAAATCTGTTTCCTGCTATTCTGCCTCGCTTTCAAGTCCGCCTCGTTGCCTTCCCTCAACAGATTTTTGGACGATAGTTGGCCTTGATTACTCTGCCAGTTTGTGAATTGCTGTGCCCCTGAGCTCCATTTTTCAACTCGTTTCTTGTGAGCTGAACGCAAGTCCAAACTTTTGGTTCAGGACCTATACTGGTTCCCGGTGGGTGGCTGAGACTTTGGTTCATTCTTCTTCCTGCCGGGAAATTAGAGTGACATGTGCCCATCCAAATGCCTAGCAGCTACTCTCTCATTGGTTCTCCCTCTTCCCTTTCATCCTCTGCCAAATTGGCAACCTGTGCGAACCAGGAGCTTAAAGGGGCTGTCTCTCCAATTTGGGAGATTGATAGGAAAGCAGTTGGAAAGTCAAACCGGAGCACCAGGAGAGGGGCTCTTCGTTGAGTTTTAGAAACCTGTCGTATTCACAGTGTGTCCATTCTCTAGGTTTCCCGTACACGTTATAGCTGTAGTAATATTCCCTTCAACCTGGAGAGCTGGGACCCATGGAATGGGTGCCATGCATTATTGCTTTAAAGGGTCTGCATTTGCTCACCCAATCTCACCAATCCTCTCAGTCCCAAGTGTCCAGCCTTATGCCACATCCAGCTGTCATTGTAGATAGGGTCATTCCAGGTTGCATCAGAGACCCTGAAGGAATTGTGAAGAATTTCCCTGTTTCTTTGTTCTGTTTTTGAAATTCCTTTTTAGAGTGGGTTTGAGCTGATTCTCGCTGCCCTGTTTATGCCAGTCTAGACACACTTGATTCCCTTACGGAGACATATCAGTACATAGGTTTTAAGATTCTTACTAGTCAGATCTATTCCTCTGCGGGAAATATGGGGTTTTGAGTCCCTTTCACTGAGGAAGGTGTAGGTCTTGTCTATTCCATAGTTGGTTTTTGGAACGGTACCTGTGCTTATATCAAACTCGGGTTTGATGCATCACCCCACCTCTCCTTCCCCCTTAAGCAGGCATAAGAGTGTTTTCTAAATGTGAGACTCTGTTCTCTTGCCTAACTCAGTTCATGTGTAGCCATGTTTACAGGATCTTCCTAAGTGATATCTTATGATAAGTTTCTTTTCCTGTGTGACTTCTTTCACTTAGAATCATCGTACCTGAATCCACTCATTTTGCTGCTACTGGTCTTATGACATTGATTTCGTGGCTGAGGGATATTCCATCGTACGTAAGTTCCACAATGTTTGGAACCATTTTTATATTTCCTGGGATACTTCAGGTGTACCCAGGTTGAGGTTCCTGTAAGCAGTGCAGCCCTCAATTTGGGGGTGGCTCTGTCTTATGGATTTTCAGTTTTCCCAAGGTATATTCCCTAGACTGGAAGTGCCCTTGGCTCTGTAGCTCTGTTGTTTACTTGCTTTAGGGAACACAATGCACTCCTCCAGTGAGGCAGTTGGCAACTTACATCCCGCCCATCAGCATAACAGGGCTCCCTGTTCTCCAGGGCCTGTCTTGCCTTTCTGGTTTTTTACACATTTTGTGGATGTCCCTTTTGACCGGTGGGAAGTGATACTTCTTTGTAGTGCAGATTTGCATTGCCCGCTTGCTTGCTTGGCCAAAAACGGCGTATGCGTTTTCTCCTGAATATATTCAGGAGAAAACGCATACGCCCTTTTTGGCCAAGTGCATCATTCTCGAAGTTGTGCCCCTCTTCCTGTGCTTTACAGGCGATTCCAACGTACCTCTTGAAATCTGTTTCCTGCTATTCTGCCTCGCTTTCAAGTCCGCCTCGTTGCCTTCCCTCAACAGATTTTTGGACGATAGTTGGCCTTGATTACTCTGCCAGTTTGTGAATTGCTGTGCCCCTGAGCTCCATTTTTCAACTCGTTTCTTGTGAGCTGAACGCAAGTCCAAACTTTTGGTTCAGGACCTATACTGGTTCCCGGTGGGTGGCTGAGACTTTGGTTCATTCTTCTTCCTGCCGGGAAATTAGAGTGACATGTGCCCATCCAAATGCCTAGCAGCTACTCTCTCATTGGTTCTCCCTCTTCCCTTTCATCCTCTGCCAAATTGGCAACCTGTGCGAACCAGGAGCTTAAAGGGGCTGTCTCTCCAATTTGGGAGATTGATAGGAAAGCAGTTGGAAAGTCAAACCGGAGCACCAGGAGAGGGGCTCTTCGTTGAGTTTTAGAAACCTGTCGTATTCACAGTGTGTCCATTCTCTAGGTTTCCCGTACACGTTATAGCTGTAGTAATATTCCCTTCAACCTGGAGAGCTGGGACCCATGGAATGGGTGCCATGCATTATTGCTTTAAAGGGTCTGCATTTGCTCACCCAATCTCACCAATCCTCTCAGTCCCAAGTGTCCAGCCTTATGCCACATCCAGCTGTCATTGTAGATAGGGTCATTCCAGGTTGCATCAGAAACCCTGAAGGAATTGTGAAGAATTTCCCTGTTTCTTTGTTCTGTTTTTGAAATTCCTTTTTAGAGTGGGTTTGAGCTGATTCTCGGTGCCCTGTTTATGCCAGTCTAGACACACTTGATTCCCTTACGGAGACATATCAGTACATAGGTTTTAAGTTTCTTACTAGTCAGATCTATTCCTCTGCGGGAAATATGGGGTTTTGAGTCCCTTTCACTGAGGAAGGTGTAGGTCTTGTCTATTCCATAGTTGGTTTTTGGAACGGTACCTGTGCTTATATCAAACTCGGGTTTGATGCATCACCCCACCTCTCCTTCCCCCTTAAGCAGGCATAAGAGTGTTTTCTAAATGTGAGACTCTGTTCTCTTGCCTAACTCAGTTCATGTGTAGCCATGTTTACAGGATCTTCCTAAGTGATATCTTATGATAAGTTTCTTTTCCTGTGTGACTTCTTTCACTTAGAATCATCGTACCTGAATCCACTCATTTTGCTGCTACTGGTCTTATGACATTGATTTCGTGGCTGAGGGATATTCCATCGTACGTAAGTTCCACAATGTTTGGAACCATTTTTATATTTCCTGGGATATTTCAGGTGTACCCAGGTTGAGGTTCCTGTAAGCAGTGCAGCCCTCATTTAGGGGGTGGCTCTGTCTTATGGATTTTCAGTTTTCCCAAGGTATATTCCCTAGACTGGAAGTGCCCTTGGCTCTGTAACTCTGTTGTTTACTTGCTTTAGGGAACACAATGCACTCCTCCAGTGAGGCAGTTGGCAACTTACATCCCGCCCATCAGCATAACAGGGCTCCCTGTTCTCCAGGGCCTGTCTTGCCTTTCTGGTTTTTTACACATTTTGTGGATGTCCCTTTTGACCGGTGGGAAGTGATACTTCTTTGTAGTGCAGATTTGCATTGCCCGCTTGCTTGCTTGGCCAAAAACGGCATATGCGTTTTCTCCTGAATATATTCAGGTGAAAACGCATACGCCCTTTTTGGCCAAGTGCATCATTGTCGAAGTTGTGCCCCTCTTCCTGTGCTTTACAGGCGATTCCAACGTACCTCTTGAAATCTGTTTCCTGCTATTCTGCCTCGCTTTCAAGTCCGCCTCGTTGCCTTCCCTCAACAGATTTTTGGACGATAGTTGGCCTTGATTACTCTGCCAGTTTGTGAATTGCTGTGCCCCTGAGCTCCATTTTTCAACTCGTTTCTTGTGAGCTGAACGCAAGTCCAAACTTTTGGTTCAGGACCTATACTGGTTCCCGGTGGGTGGCTGAGACTTTGGTTCATTCTTCTTCCTGCCGGGAAATTAGAGTGACATGTGCCCATCCAAATGCCTAGCAGCTACTCTCTCATTGGTTCTCCCTCTTCCCTTTCATCCTCTGCCAAATTGGCAACCTGTGCGAACCAGGAGCTTAAAGGGGCTGTCTCTCCAATTTGGGAGATTGATAGGAAAGCAGTTGGAAAGTCAAACCGGAGCACCAGGAGAGGGGCTCTTCGTTGAGTTTTAGAAACCTGTCGTATTCACAGTGTGTCCATTCTCTAGGTTTCCCGTACACGTTATAGCTGTAGTAATATTCCCTTCAACCTGAAGAGCTGGGACCCATGGAATGGGTGCCATGCATTATTGCTTTAAAGGGTCTGCATTTGCTCACCCAATCTCACCAATCCTCTCAGTCCCAAGTGTCCAACCTTATGCCACATCCAGCTGTCATTGTAGATAGGGTCATTCCAGGTTGCATCAGAAACCCTGAAGGAATTGTGAAGAATTTCCCTGTTTCTTTGTTCTGTTTTTGAAATTCCTTTTTAGAGTGGGTTTGAGCTGATTCTCGGTGCCCTGTTTATGCCAGTCTAGACACACTTGATTCCCTTACGGAGACATATCAGTACATAGGTTTTAAGTTTATTACTAGTCAGATCTATTCCTCTGCGGGAAATATGGGGTTTTGAGTCCCTTTCACTGAGGAAGGTGTAGGTCTTGTCTATTCCATAGTTGGTTTTTGGAACGGTACCTGTGCTTATATCAAACTCGGGTTTGATGCATCACCCCACCTCTCCTTCCCCCTTAAGCAGGCATAAGAGTGTTTTCTAAATGTGAGACTCTGTTCTCTTGCCTAACTCAGTTCATGTGTAGCCATGTTTACAGGATCTTCCTAAGTGATATCTTATGATAAGTTTCTTTTCCTGTGTGACTTCTTTCACTTAGAATCATCGTACCTGAATCCACTCATTTTGCTGCTACTGGTCTTATGACATTGATTTCGTGGCTGAGGGATATTCCATCGTACGTAAGTTCCACAATGTTTGGAACCATTTTTATATTTCCTGGGATATTTCAGGTGTACCCAGGTTGAGGTTCCTGTAAGCAGTGCAGCCCTCATTTAGGGGGTGGCTCTGTCTTATGGATTTTCAGTTTTCCCAAGGTATATTCCCTAGACTGGAAGTGCCCTTGGCTCTGTAACTCTGTTGTTTACTTGCTTTAGGGAACACAATGCACTCCTCCAGTGAGGCAGTTGGCAACTTACATCCCGCCCATCAGCATAACAGGGCTCCCTGTTCTCCAGGGCCTGTCTTGCCTTTCTGGTTTTTTACACATTTTGTGGATGTCCCTTTTGACCGGTGGGAAGTGATACTTCTTTGTAGTGCAGATTTGCATTGCCCGCTTGCTTGCTTGGCCAAAAACGGCATATGCGTTTTCTCCTGAATATATTCAGGTGAAAACACATACGCCCTTTTTGGCCAAGTGCATCATTGTCGAAGTTGTGCCCCTCTTCCTGTGCTTTACAGGCGATTCCAACGTACCTCTTGAAATCTGTTTCCTGCTATTCTGCCTCGCTTTCAAGTCCGCCTCGTTGCCTTCCCTCAACAGATTTTTGGACGATAGTTGGCCTTGATTACTCTGCCAGTTTGTGAATTGCTGTGCCCCTGAGCTCCATTTTTCAACTCGTTTCTTGTGAGCTGAACGCAAGTCCAAACTTTTGGTTCAGGACCTATACTGGTTCCCGGTGGGTGGCTGAGACTTTGGTTCATTCTTCTTCCTGCCGGGAAATTAGAGTGACATGTGCCCATCCAAATGCCTAGCAGCTACTCTCTCATTGGTTCTCCCTCTTCCCTTTCATCCTCTGCCAAATTGGCAACCTGTGCGAACCAGGAGCTTAAAGGGGCTGTCTCTCCAAGTTGGGAGATTGATAGGAAAGCAGTTGGAAAGTCAAACCGGAGCACCAGGAGAGGGGCTCTTCGTTGAGTTTTAGAAACCTGTCGTATTCACAGTGTGTCCATTCTCTAGGTTTCCCGTACACGTTATAGCTGTAGTAATATTCCCTTCAACCTGGAGAGCTGGGACCCATGGAATGGGTGCCATGCATTATTGCTTTAAAGGGTCTGCATTTGCTCACCCAATCTCACCAATCCTCTCAGTCCCAAGTGTCCAGCCTTATGCCACATCCAGCTGTCATTGTAGAAAGGGTCATTCCAGGTTGCATCAGAGACCCTGAAGGAATTGTGAAGAATTTCCCTGTTTCTTTGTTCTGTTTTTGAAATTCCTTTTTAGAGTGGGTTTGAGCTGATTCTCGGTGCCCTGTTTATGCCAGTCTAGACACACTTGATTCCCTTACGGAGACATATCAGTACATAGGTTTTAAGATTCTGACTAGTCAGATCTATTCCTCTGCGGGAAATATGGGGTTTTGAGTCCCTTTCACTGAGGAAGGTGTAGGTCTTGTCTATTCCATAGTTGGTTTTTGGAACGGTACCTGTGCTTATATCAAACTCGGGTTTGATGCATCACCCCACCTCTCCTTCCCCCTTAAGCAGGCATAAGAGTGTTTTCTAAATGTGAGACTCTGTTCTCTTGCCTAACTCAGTTCATGTGTAGCCATGTTTACAGGATCTTCCTAAGTGATATCTTATGATAAGTTTCTTTTCCTGTGTGACTTCTTTCACTTAGAATCATCATACCTGAATCCACTCATTTTGCTGCTACTGGTCTTATGACATTGATTTCGTGGCTGAGGGATATTCCATCGTACGTAAGTTCCACAATGTTTGGAACCATTTTTATATTTCCTGGGATATTTCAGGTGTACCCAGGTTGAGGTTCCTGTAAGCAGTGCAGCCCTCAATTAGGGGGTGGCTCTGTCTTATGGATTTTCAGTTTTCCCAAGGTATATTCCCTAGACTGGAAGTGCCCTTGGCTCTGTAGCTCTGTTGTTTACTTGCTTTAGGGAACACAATGCACTCCTCCAGTGAGGCAGTTGGCAACTTACATCCCGCCCATCAGCATAACAGGGCTCCCTGTTCTCCAGGGCCTGTCTTGCCTTTCTGGTTTTTTACACATTTTGTGGATGTCCCTTTTGACCGGTGGGAAGTGATACTTCTTTGTAGTGCAGATTTGCATTGCCCGCTTGCTTGCTTGGCCAAAAACGGCGTATGCGTTTTCTCCTGAATATATTCAGGAGAAAACGCATACGCCCTTTTTGGCCAAGTGCATCATTCTCGAAGTTGTGCCCCTCTTCCTGTGCTTTACAGGCGATTCCAACGTACCTCTTGAAATCTGTTTCCTGCTATTCTGCCTCGCTTTCAAGTCCGCCTCGTTGCCTTCCCTCAACAGATTTTTGGACGATAGTTGGCCTTGATTACTCTGCCAGTTTGTGAATTGCTGTGCCCCTGAGCTCCATTTTTCAACTCGTTTCTTGTGAGCTGAACGCAAGTCCAAACTTTTGGTTCAGGACCTATACTGGTTCCCGGTGGGTGGCTGAGACTTTGGTTCATTCTTCTTCCTGCCGGGAAATTAGAGTGACATGTGCCCATCCAAATGCCTAGCAGCTACTCTCTCATTGGTTCTCCCTCTTCCCTTTCATCCTCTGCCAAATTGGCAACCTGTGCGAACCAGGAGCTTAAAGGGGCTGTCTCTCCAAGTTGGGAGATTGATAGGAAAGCAGTTGGAAAGTCAAACCGGAGCACCAGGAGAGGGGCTCTTCGTTGAGTTTTAGAAACCTGTCGTATTCACAGTGTGTCCATTCTCTAGGTTTCCCGTACACGTTATAGCTGTAGTAATATTCCCTTCAACCTGGAGAGCTGGGACCCATGGAATGGGTGCCATGCATTATTGCTTTAAAGGGTCTGCATTTGCTCACCCAATCTCACCAATCCTCTCAGTCCCAAGTGTCCAGCCTTATGCCACATCCAGCTGTCATTGTAGATAGGGTCATTCCAGGTTGCATCAGAGACCCTGAAGGAATTGTGAAGAATTTCCCTGTTTCTTTGTTCTGTTTTTGAAATTCCTTTTTAGAGTGGGTTTGAGCTGATTCTCGCTGCCCTGTTTATGCCAGTCTAGACACACTTGATTCCCTTACGGAGACATATCAGTACATAGGTTTTAAGATTCTGACTAGTCAGATCTATTCCTCTGCGGGAAATATGGGGTTTTGAGTCCCTTTCACTGAGGAAGGTGTAGGTCTTGTCTATTCCATAGTTGGTTTTTGGAACGGTACCTGTGCTTATATCAAACTCGGGTTTGATGCATCACCCCACCTCTCCTTCCCCCTTAAGCAGGCATAAGAGTGTTTTCTAAATGTGAGACTCTGTTCTCTTGCCTAACTCAGTTCATGTGTAGCCATGTTTACAGGATCTTCCTAAGTGATATCTTATGATAAGTTTCTTTTCCTGTGTGACTTCTTTCACTTAGAATCATCGTACCTGAATCCACTCATTTTGCTGCTACTGGTCTTATGACATTGATTTCGTGGCTGAGGGATATTCCATCGTACGTAAGTTCCACAATGTTTGGAACCATTTTTATATTTCCTGGGATATTTCAGGTGTACCCAGGTTGAGGTTCCTGTAAGCAGTGCAGCCCTCAATTAGGGGGTGGCTCTGTCTTATGGATTTTCAGTTTTCCCAAGGTATATTCCCTAGACTGGAAGTGCCCTTGGCTCTGTAGCTCTGTTGTTTACTTGCTTTAGGGAACACAATGCACTCCTCCAGTGAGGCAGTTGGCAACTTACATCCCGCCCATCAGCATAACAGGGCTCCCTGTTCTCCAGGGCCTGTCTTGCCTTTCTGGTTTTTTACACATTTTGTGGATGTCCCTTTTGACCGGTGGGAAGTGATACTTCTTTGTAGTGCAGATTTGCATTGCCCGCTTGCTTGCTTGGCCAAAAACGGCGTATGCGTTTTCTCCTGAATATATTCAGGAGAAAACGCATACGCCCTTTTTGGCCAAGTGCATCATTCTCGAAGTTGTGCCCCTCTTCCTGTGCTTTACAGGCGATTCCAACGTACCTCTTGAAATCTGTTTCCTGCTATTCTGCCTCGCTTTCAAGTCCGCCTCGTTGCCTTCCCTCAACAGATTTTTGGACGATAGTTGGCCTTGATTACTCTGCCAGTTTGTGAATTGCTATGCCCCTGAGCTCCATTTTTCAACTCGTTTCTTGTGAGCTGAACGCAAGTCCAAACTTTTGGTTCAGGACCTATACTGGTTCCCGGTGGGTGGCTGAGACTTTGGTTCATTCTTCTTCCTGCCGGGAAATTAGAGTGACATGTGCCCATCCAAATGCCTAGCAGCTACTCTCTCATTGGTTCTCCCTCTTCCCTTTCATCCTCTGCCAAATTGGCAACCTGTGCGAACCAGGAGCTTAAAGGGGCTGTCTCTCCAAGTTGGGAGATTGATAGGAAAGCAGTTGGAAAGTCAAACCGGAGCACCAGGAGAGGGGCTCTTCGTTGAGTTTTAGAAACCTGTCGTATTCACAGTGTGTCCATTCTCTAGGTTTCCCGTACACGTTATAGCTGTAGTAATATTCCCTTCAACCTGGAGAGCTGGGACCCATGGAATGGGTGCCATGCATTATTGCTTTAAAGGGTCTGCATTTGCTCACCCAATCTCACCAATCCTCTCAGTCCCAAGTGTCCAGCCTTATGCCACATCCAGCTGTCATTGTAGATAGGGTCATTCCAGGTTGCATCAGAGACCCTGAAGGAATTGTGAAGAATTTCCCTGTTTCTTTGTTCTGTTTTTGAAATTCCTTTTTAGAGTGGGTTTGAGCTGATTCTCGCTGCCCTGTTTATGCCAGTCTAGACACACTTGATTCCCTTACGGAGACATATCAGTACATAGGTTTTAAGATTCTTACTAGTCAGATCTATTCCTCTGCGGGAAATATGGGGTTTTGAGTCCCTTTCACTGAGGAAGGTGTAGGTCTTGTCTATTCCATAGTTGGTTTTTGGAACGGTACCTGTGCTTATATCAAACTCGGGTTTGATGCATCACCCCACCTCTCCTTCCCCCTTAAGCAGGCATAAGAGTGTTTTCTAAATGTGAGACTCTGTTCTCTTGCCTAACTCAGTTCATGTGTAGCCATGTTTACAGGATCTTCCTAAGTGATATCTTATGATAAGTTTCTTTTCCTGTGTGACTTCTTTCACTTAGAATCATCGTACCTGAATCCACTCATTTTGCTGCTACTGGTCTTATGACATTGATTTCGTGGCTGAGGGATATTCCATCGTACGTAAGTTCCACAATGTTTGGAACCATTTTTATATTTCCTGGGATACTTCAGGTGTACCCAGGTTGAGGTTCCTGTAAGCAGTGCAGCCGTCAATTTGGGGGTGGCTCTGTCTTATGGATTTTCAGTTTTCCCAAGGTATATTCCCTAGACTGGAAGTGCCCTTGGCTCTGTAGCTCTGTTGTTTACTTGCTTTAGGGAATACAATGCACTCCTCCAGTGAGGCAGTTGGCAACTTACATCCCGCCCATCAGCATAACAGGGCTCCCTGTTCTCCAGGGCCTGTCTTGCCTTTCTGGTTTTTTACACATTTTGTGGATGTCCCTTTTGACCGGTGGGAAGTGATACTTCTTTGTAGTGCAGATTTGCATTGCCCGCTTGCTTGCTTGGCCAAAAACGGCGTATGCGTTTTCTCCTGAATATATTCAGGAGAAAACGCATACGCCCTTTTTGGCCAAGTGCATCATGGTCGAAGTTGTGCCCCTCTTCCTGTGCTTTACAGGCGATTCCAACGTACCTCTTGAAATCTGTTTCCTGCTATTCTGCCTCGCTTTCAAGTCCGCCTCGTTGCCTTCCCTCAACAGATTTTTGGACGATAGTTGGCCTTGATTACTCTGCCAGTTTGTGAATTGCTGTGCCCCTGAGCTCCATTTTTCAACTCGTTTCTTGTGAGCTGAACGCAAGTCCAAACTTTTGGTTCAGGACCTATACTGGTTCCCGGTGGGTGGCTGAGACTTTGGTTCATTCTTCTTCCTGCCGGGAAATTAGAGTGACATGTGCCCATCCAAATGCCTAGCAGCTACTCTCTCATTGGTTCTCCCTCTTCCCTTTCATCCTCTGCCAAATTGGCAACCTGTGCGAACCAGGAGCTTAAAGGGGCTGTCTCTCCAATTTGGGAGATTGATAGGAAAGCAGTTGGAAAGTCAAACCGGAGCACCAGGAGAGGGGCTCTTCGTTGAGTTTTAGAAACCTGTCGTATTCACAGTGTGTCCATTCTCTAGGTTTCCCGTACACGTTATAGCTGTAGTAATATTCCCTTCAACCTGGAGAGCTGGGACCCATGGAATGGGTGCCATGCATTATTGCTTTAAAGGGTCTGCATTTGCTCACCCAATCTCACCAATCCTCTCAGTCCCAAGTGTCCAGCCTTATGCCACATCCAGCTGTCATTGTAGATAGGGTCATTCCAGGTTGCATCAGAAACCCTGAAGGAATTGTGAAGAATTTCCCTGTTTCTTTGTTCTGTTTTTGAAATTCCTTTTTAGAGTGGGTTTGAGCTGATTCTCGGTGCCCTGTTTATGCCAGTCTAGACACACTTGATTCCCTTACGGAGACATATCAGTACATAGGTTTTAAGTTTCTTACTAGTCAGATCTATTCCTCTGCGGGAAATATGGGGTTTTGAGTCCCTTTCACTGAGGAAGGTGTAGGTCTTGTCTATTCCATAGTTGGTTTTTGGAACGGTACCTGTGCTTATATCAAACTCGGGTTTGATGCATCACCCCACCTCTCCTTCCCCCTTAAGCAGGCATAAGAGTGTTTTCTAAATGTGAGACTCTGTTCTCTTGCCTAACTCAGTTCATGTGTAGCCATGTTTACAGGATCTTCCTAAGTGATATCTTATGATAAGTTTCTTTTCCTGTGTGACTTCTTTCACTTAGAATCATCGTACCTGAATCCACTCATTTTGCTGCTACTGGTCTTATGACATTGATTTCGTGGCTGAGGGATATTCCATCGTACGTAAGTTCCACAATGTTTGGAACCATTTTTATATTTCCTGGGATATTTCAGGTGTACCCAGGTTGAGGTTCCTGTAAGCAGTGCAGCCCTCATTTAGGGGGTGGCTCTGTCTTATGGATTTTCAGTTTTCCCAAGGTATATTCCCTAGACTGGAAGTGCCCTTGGCTCTGTAACTCTGTTGTTTACTTGCTTTAGGGAACACAATGCACTCCTCCAGTGAGGCAGTTGGCAACTTACATCCCGCCCATCAGCATAACAGGGCTCCCTGTTCTCCAGGGCCTGTCTTGCCTTTCTGGTTTTTTACACATTTTGTGGATGTCCCTTTTGACCGGTGGGAAGTGATACTTCTTTGTAGTGCAGATTTGCATTGCCCGCTTGCTTGCTTGGCCAAAAACGGCATATGCGTTTTCTCCTGAATATATTCAGGTGAAAACGCATACGCCCTTTTTGGCCAAGTGCATCATTGTCGAAGTTGTGCCCCTCTTCCTGTGCTTTACAGGCGATTCCAACGTACCTCTTGAAATCTGTTTCCTGCTATTCTGCCTCGCTTTCAAGTCCGCCTCGTTGCCTTCCCTCAACAGATTTTTGGACGATAGTTGGCCTTGATTACTCTGCCAGTTTGTGAATTGCTGTGCCCCTGAGCTCCATTTTTCAACTCGTTTCTTGTGAGCTGAACGCAAGTCCAAACTTTTGGTTCAGGACCTATACTGGTTCCCGGTGGGTGGCTGAGACTTTGGTTCATTCTTCTTCCTGCCGGGAAATTAGAGTGACATGTGCCCATCCAAATGCCTAGCAGCTACTCTCTCATTGGTTCTCCCTCTTCCCTTTCATCCTCTGCCAAATTGGCAACCTGTGCGAACCAGGAGCTTAAAGGGGCTGTCTCTCCAAGTTGGGAGATTGATAGGAAAGCAGTTGGAAAGTCAAACCGGAGCACCAGGAGAGGGGCTCTTCGTTGAGTTTTAGAAACCTGTCATATTCACAGTGTGTCCATTCTCTAGGTTTCCCGTACACGTTATAGCTGTAGTAATATTCCCTTCAACCTGGAGAGCTGGGACCCATGGAATGGGTGCCATGCATTATTGCTTTAAAGGGTCTGCATTTGCTCACCCAATCTCACCAATCCTCTCAGTCCCAAGTGTCCAGCCTTATGCCACATCCAGCTGTCATTGTAGATAGGGTCATTCCAGGTTGCATCAGAGACCCTGAAGGAATTGTAAAGAATTTCCCTGTTTCTTTGTTCTGTTTTTGAAATTCCTTTTTAGAGTGGGTTTGAGCTGATTCTCGCTGCCATGTTTATGCCAGTCTAGACACACTTGATTCCCTTACGGAGACATATCAATGCATAGGTTTTAAGATTCTTACTAGTCAGATCTATTCCTCTGCGGGAAATATGGGGTTTTGAGTCCCTTTCACTGAGGAAGGTGGAGGTCTTGTCTATTCCATAGTTGGTTTTTGGAACGGTACCTGTGCTTATATCAAACTCTGGTTTGATGCATCACCCCACCTCTCCTTCCCCCTTAAGCAGGCATAAGAGTGTTTTCTAAATGTGAGACTCTGTTCTCTTGCCTAACTCAGTTCATGTGTAGCCATGTTTACAGGATCTTCCTAAGTGATATCTTATGATAAGTTTCTTTTCCTGTGTGACTTCTTTCACTTAGAATCATCGTACCTGAATCCACTCATTTTGCTGCTACTGGTCTTATGACATTGATTTCGTGGCTGAGGGATATTCCATCGTACGTAAGTTCCACAATGTTTGGAACCATTTTTATATTTCCTGGGATACTTCAGGTGTACCCAGGTTGAGGTTCCTGTAAGCAGTGCAGCCCTCAATTTGGGGGTGGCTCTGTCTTATGGATTTTCAGTTTTCCCAAGGTATATTCCCTAGACTGGAAGTGCCCTTGGCTCTGTAGCTCTGTTGTTTACTTGCTTTAGGGAACACAATGCACTCCTCCAGTGAGGCAGTTGGCAACTTACATCCCGCCCATCAGCATAACAGGGCTCCCTGTTCTCCAGGGCCTGTCTTGCCTTTCTGGTTTTTTACACATTTTGTGGATGTCCCTTTTGACCGGTGGGAAGTGATACTTCTTTGTAGTGCAGATTTGCATTGCCCGCTTGCTTGCTTGGCCAAAAACGGCGTATGCGTTTTCTCCTGAATATATTCAGGAGAAAACGCATACGCCCTTTTTGGCCAAGTGCATCATTCTCGAAGTTGTGCCCCTCTTCCTGTGCTTTACAGGCGATTCCAACGTACCTCTTGAAATCTGTTTCCTGCTATTCTGCCTCGCTTTCAAGTCCGCCTCGTTGCCTTCCCTCAACAGATTTTTGGACGATAGTTGGCCTTGATTACTCTGCCAGTTTGTGAATTGCTGTGCCCCTGAGCTCCATTTTTCAACTCGTTTCTTGTGAGCTGAACGCAAGTCCAAACTTTTGGTTCAGGACCTATACTGGTTACCGGTGGGTGGCTGAGACTTTGGTTCATTCTTCTTCCTGCCGGGAAATTAGAGTGACATGTGCACATCCAAATGCCTAGCAGCTACTCTCTCATTGGTTCTCCCTCTTCCCTTTCATCCTCTGCCAAATTGGCAACCTGTGCGAACCAGGAGCTTAAAGGGGCTGTCTCTCCAATTTGGGAGATTGATAGGAAAGCAGTTGGAAAGTCAAACCGGAGCACCAGGAGAGGGGCTCTTCGTTGAGTTTTAGAAACCTGTCGTATTCACAGTGTGTCCATTCTCTAGGTTTCCCGTACACGTTATAGCTGTAGTAATATTCCCTTCAACCTGAAGAGCTGGGACCCATGGAATGGGTGCCATGCATTATTGCTTTAAAGGGTCTGCATTTGCTCACCCAATCTCACCAATCCTCTCAGTCCCAAGTGTCCAGCCTTATGCCACATCCAGCTGTCATTGTAGATAGGGTCATTCCAGGTTGCATCAGAAACCCTGAAGGAATTGTGAAGAATTTCCCTGTTTCTTTGTTCTGTTTTTGAAATTCCTTTTTAGAGTGGGTTTGAGCTGATTCTCGGTGCCCTGTTTATGCCAGTCTAAACACACTTGATTCCCTTACGGAGACATATCAGTACATAGGTTTTAAGTTTCTTACTAGTCAGATCTATTCCTCTGTGGGAAATATGGGGTTTTGAGTCCCTTTCACTGAGGAAGGTGTAGGTCTTGTCTATTCCATAGTTGGTTTTTGGAACGGTACCTGTGCTTATATCAAACTCGGGTTTGATGCATCACCCCACCTCTCCTTCCCCCTTAAGCAGGCATAAGAGTGTTTTCTAAATGTGAGACTCTGTTCTCTTGCCTAACTCAGTTCATGTGTAGCCATGTTTACAGGATCTTCCTAAGTGATATCTTATGATAAGTTTCTTTTCCTGTGTGACTTCTTTCACTTAGAATCATCGTACCTGAATCCACTCATTTTGCTGCTACTGGTCTTATGACATTGATTTCGTGGCTGAGGGATATTCCATCGTACGTAAGTTCCACAATGTTTGGAACCATTTTTATATTTCCTGGGATATTTCAGGTGTACCCAGGTTGAGGTTCCTGTAAGCAGTGCAGCCCTCATTTAGGGGGTGGCTCTGTCTTATGGATTTTCAGTTTTCCCAAGGTATATTCCCTAGACTGGAAGTGCCCTTGGCTCTGTAACTCTGTTGTTTACTTGCTTTAGGGAACACAATGCACTCCTCCAGTGAGGCAGTTGGCAACTTACATCCCGCCCATCAGCATAACAGGGCTCCCTGTTCTCCAGGGCCTGTCTTGCCTTTCTGGTTTTTTACACATTTTGTGGATGTCCCTTTTGACCGGTGGGAAGTGATACTTCTTTGTAGTGCAGATTTGCATTGCCCGCTTGCTTGCTTGGCCAAAAACGGCATATGCGTTTTCTCCTGAATATATTCAGGTGAAAACGCATACGCCCTTTTTGGCCAAGTGCATCATTGTCGAAGTTGTGCCCCTCTTCCTGTGCTTTACAGGCGATTCCAACGTACCTCTTGAAATCTGTTTCCTGCTATTCTGCCTCGCTTTCAAGTCCGCCTCGTTGCCTTCCCTCAACAGATTTTTGGACGATAGTTGGCCTTGATTACTCTGCCAGTTTGTGAATTGCTGTGCCCCTGAGCTCCATTTTTCAACTCGTTTCTTGTGAGCTGAACGCAAGTCCAAACTTTTGGTTCAGGACCTATACTGGTTCCCGGTGGGTGGCTGAGACTTTGGTTCATTCTTCTTCCTGCCGGGAAATTAGAGTGACATGTGCCCATCCAAATGCCTAGCAGCTACTCTCTCATTGGTTCTCCCTCTTCCCTTTCATCCTCTGCCAAATTGGCAACCTGTGCGAACCAGGAGCTTAAAGGGGCTGTCTCTCCAAGTTGGGAGATTGATAGGAAAGCAGTTGGAAAGTCAAACCGGAGCACCAGGAGAGGGGCTCTTCGTTGAGTTTTAGAAACCTGTCGTATTCACAGTGTGTCCATTCTCTAGGTTTCCCGTACACGTTATAGCTGTAGTAATATTCCCTTCAACCTGGAGAGCTGGGACCCATGGAATGGGTGCCATGCATTATTGCTTTAAAGGGTCTGCATTTGCTCACCCAATCTCACCAATCCTCTCAGTCCCAAGTGTCCAGCCTTATGCCACATCCAGCTGTCATTGTAGATAGGGTCATTCCAGGTTGCATCAGAGACCCTGAAGGAATTGTGAAGAATTTCCCTGTTTCTTTGTTCTGTTTTTGAAATTCCTTTTTAGAGTGGGTTTGAGCTGATTCTCGGTGCCCTGTTTATGCCAGTCTAGACACACTTGATTCCCTTACGGAGACATATCAGTACATAGGTTTTAAGATTCTGACTAGTCAGATCTATTCCTCTGCGGGAAATATGGGGTTTTGAGTCCCTTTCACTGAGGAAGGTGTAGGTCTTGTCTATTCCATAGTTGGTTTTTGGAACGGTACCTGTGCTTATATCAAACTCGGGTTTGATGCATCACCCCACCTCTCCTTCCCCCTTAAGCAGGCATAAGAGTGTTTTCTAAATGTGAGACTCTGTTCTCTTGCCTAACTCAGTTCATGTGTAGCCATGTTTACAGGATCTTCCTAAGTGATATCTTATGATAAGTTTCTTTTCCTGTGTGACTTCTTTCACTTAGAATCATCATACCTGAATCCACTCATTTTGCTGCTACTGGTCTTATGACATTGATTTCGTGGCTGAGGGATATTCCATCGTACGTAAGTTCCACAATGTTTGGAACCATTTTTATATTTCCTGGGATATTTCAGGTGTACCCAGGTTGAGGTTCCTGTAAGCAGTGCAGCCCTCAATTAGGGGGTGGCTCTGTCTTATGGATTTTCAGTTTTCCCAAGGTATATTCCCTAGACTGGAAGTGCCCTTGGCTCTGTAGCTCTGTTGTTTACTTGCTTTAGGGAACACAATGCACTCCTCCAGTGAGGCAGTTTGCAACTTACATCCCGCCCATCAGCATAACAGGGCTCCCTGTTCTCCAGGGCCTGTCTTGCCTTTCTGGTTTTTTACACATTTTGTGGATGTCCCTTTTGACCGGTGGGAAGTGATACTTCTTTGTAGTGCAGATTTGCATTGCCCGCTTGCTTGCTTGGCCAAAAACGGCGTATGCGTTTTCTCCTGAATATATTCAGGAGAAAACGCATACGCCCTTTTTGGCCAAGTGCATCATTCTCGAAGTTGTGCCCCTCTTCCTGTGCTTTACAGGCGATTCCAACGTACCTCTTGAAATCTGTTTCCTGCTATTCTGCCTCGCTTTCAAGTCCGCCTCGTTGCCTTCCCTCAACAGATTTTTGGACGATAGTTGGCCTTGATTACTCTGCCAGTTTGTGAATTGCTGTGCCCCTGAGCTCCATTTTTCAACTCGTTTCTTGTGAGCTGAACGCAAGTCCAAACTTTTGGTTCAGGACCTATACTGGTTCCCGGTGGGTGGCTGAGACTTTGGTTCATTCTTCTTCCTGCCGGGAAATTAGAGTGACATGTGCCCATCCAAATGCCTAGCAGCTACTCTCTCATTGGTTCTCCCTCTTCCCTTTCATCCTCTGCCAAATTGGCAACCTGTGCGAACCAGGAGCTTAAAGGGGCTGTCTCTCCAAGTTGGGAGATTGATAGGAAAGCAGTTGGAAAGTCAAACCGGAGCACCAGGAGAGGGGCTCTTCGTTGAGTTTTAGAAACCTGTCGTATTCACAGTGTGTCCATTCTCTAGGTTTCCCGTACACGTTATAGCTGTAGTAATATTCCCTTCAACCTGGAGAGCTGGGACCCATGGAATGGGTGCCATGCATTATTGCTTTAAAGGGTCTGCATTTGCTCACCCAATCTCACCAATCCTCTCAGTCCCAAGTGTCCAGCCTTATGCCACATCCAGCTGTCATTGTAGATAGGGTCATTCCAGGTTGCATCAGAGACCCTGAAGGAATTGTGAAGAATTTCCCTGTTTCTTTGTTCTGTTTTTGAAATTCCTTTTTAGAGTGGGTTTGAGCTGATTCTCGCTGCCCTGTTTATGCCAGTCTAGACACACTTGATTCCCTTACGGAGACATATCAGTACATAGGTTTTAAGATTCTGACTAGTCAGATCTATTCCTCTGCGGGAAATATGGGGTTTTGAGTCCCTTTCACTGAGGAAGGTGTAGGTCTTGTCTATTCCATAGTTGGTTTTTGGAACGGTCCCTGTGCTTATATCAAACTCGGGTTTGATGCATCACCCCACCTCTCCTTCCCCCTTAAGCAGGCATAAGAGTGTTTTCTAAATGTGAGACTCTGTTCTCTTGCCTAACTCAGTTCATGTGTAGCCATGTTTACAGGATCTTCCTAAGTGATATCTTATGATAAGTTTCTTTTCCTGTGTGACTTCTTTCACTTAGAATCATCGTACCTGAATCCACTCATTTTGCTGCTACTGGTCTTATGACATTGATTTCGTGGCTGAGGGATATTCCATCGTACGTAAGTTCCACAATGTTTGGAACCATTTTTATATTTCCTGGGATATTTCAGGTGTACCCAGGTTGAGGTTCCTGTAAGCAGTGCAGCCCTCAATTAGGGGGTGGCTCTGTCTTATGGATTTTCAGTTTTCCCAAGGTATATTCCCTAGACTGGAAGTGCCCTTGGCTCTGTAGCTCTGTTGTTTACTTGCTTTAGGGAACACAATGCACTCCTCCAGTGAGGCAGTTGGCAACTTACATCCCGCCCATCAGCATAACAGGGCTCCCTGTTCTCCAGGGCCTGTCTTGCCTTTCTGGTTTTTTACACATTTTGTGGATGTCCCTTTTGACCGGTGGGAAGTGATACTTCTTTGTAGTGCAGATTTGCATTGCCCGCTTGCTTGCTTGGCCAAAAACGGCGTATGCGTTTTCTCCTGAATATATTCAGGAGAAAACGCATACGCCCTTTTTGGCCAAGTGCATCATTGTCGAAGTTGTGCCCCTCTTCCTGTGCTTTACAGGCGATTCCAACGTACCTCTTGAAATCTGTTTCCTGCTATTCTGCCTCGCTTTCAAGTCCGCCTCGTTGCCTTCCCTCAACAGATTTTTGGACGATAGTTGGCCTTGATTACTCTGCCAGTTTGTGAATTGCTGTGCCCCTGAGCTCCATTTTTCAACTCGTTTCTTGTGAGCTGAACGCAAGTCCAAACTTTTGGTTCAGGACCTATACTGGTTACCGGTGGGTGGCTGAGACTTTGGTTCATTCTTCTTCCTGCCGGGAAATTAGAGTGACATGTGCCCATCCAAATGCCTAGCAGCTACTCTCTCATTGGTTCTCCCTCTTCCCTTTCATCCTCTGCCAAATTGGCAACCTGTGCGAACCAGGAGCTTGAAGGGGCTGGCTCTCCAAGTTGGGAGATTGATAGGAAAGCAGTTGGAAAGTCAAAACGGAGCACCAGGAGAGGGGCTCTTCGTTGAGTTTTAGAAACCTGTCGTATTCACAGTGTGTCCATTCTCTAGGTTTCCCGTACACGTTATAGCTGTAGTAATATTCCCTTCAACCTGGAGAGCTGGGACCCATGGAATGGGTGCCATGCATTATTGCTTTAAAGGGTCTGCATTTGCTCACCCAATCTCACCAATCCTCTCAGTCCCAAGTGTCCAGCCTTATGCCACATCCAGCTGTCATTGTAGATAGGGTCATTCCAGGTTGCATCAGAGACCCTGAAGGAATTGTAAAGAATTTCCCTGTTTCTTTGTTCTGTTTTTGAAATTCCTTTTTAGAGTGGGTTTGAGCTGATTCTCGCTGCCCTGTTTATGCCAGTCTAGACACACTTGATTCCCTTACGGAGACATATCAGTACATAGGTTTTAAGATTCTTACTAGTCAGATCTATTCCTCTGCGGGAAATATGGGGTTTTGAGTCCCTTTCACTGAGGATGGTGTAGGTCTTGTCTATTCCATAGTTGGTTTTTTGAACGGTACCTGTGCTTATATCAAACTCGGGTTTGATGCATCACCCCACCTCTCCTTCCCCCTTAAGCAGGCATAAGAGTGTTTTCTAAATGTGACACTCTGTTCTCTTGCCTAACTCAGTTCATGTGTA
The DNA here is from genome assembly GCF_964341445.2 of Mesoplodon mirus. NCBI lineage: Eukaryota > Metazoa > Chordata > Mammalia > Artiodactyla > Ziphiidae > Mesoplodon > Mesoplodon mirus. Next base: position 4,284,582 of record NW_028295801.1, on the reverse strand, counting down.
GCCATGTTTACAGGATCTTCCTAAGTGATATCTTATGATAAGTTTCTTTTCCTGTGTGACTTCTTTCACTTAGAATCATCGTACCTGAATCCACTCATTTTGCTGCTACTGGTCTTATGACATTGATTTCGTGGCTGAGGGATATTCCATCGTACGTAAGTTCCACAGTGTTTGGAACCATTTTTATATTTCCTGGGATATTTCAGGTGTACCCAGGTTGAGGTTCCTGTAAGCAGTGCAGCCCTCAATTAGGGGGTGGCTCTGTCTTATGGATTTTCAGTTTTCCCAAGGTATATTCCCTAGACTGGAAGTGCCCTTGGCTCTGTAGCTCTGTTGTTTACTTGCTTTAGGGAACACAATGCACTCCTCCAGTGAGGCAGTTGGCAACTTACATCCCGCCCATCAGCATAACAGGGCTCCCTGTTCTCCAGGGCCTGTCTTGCCTTTCTGGTTTTTTACACATTTTGTGGATGTCCCTTTTGACCGGTGGGAAGTGATACTTCTTTGTAGTGCAGATTTGCATTGCCCGCTTGCTTGCTTGGCCAAAAACGGCGTATGCGTTTTCTCCTGAATATATTCAGGAGAAAACGTATACGCCCTTTTTGGCCAAGTGCATTATTGTCGAAGTTGTGCCCCTCTTCCTGTGCTTTACAGGCGATTCCAACGTACCTCTTGAAATCTTTTTCCTGCTATTCTGCCTCGCTTTCAAGTCCGCCTCGTTGCCTTCCCTCAACAGATTTTTGGACGATAGTTGGCCTTGATTACTCTGCCAGTTTGTGAATTGCTGTGCCCCTGAGCTCCATTTTTCAACTCGTTTTTTGTGAGCTGAACGCAAGTCCAAACTTTTGGTTCAGGACCTATACTGGTTCCCGGTGGGTGGCTGAGACTTTGGTTCATTCTTCTTCCTGCCGGGAAATTAGAGTGACATGTGCCCATCCAAATGCCTAGCAGCTGCTCTCTCATTGGTTCTCCCACTTCCCTTTCATCCTCTGCCAAATTGGCAACCTGTGCGAACCAGGAGCTTAAAGGGGCTGTCTCTCCAAGTTGGGAGATTGATAGGAAAGCAGTTGGAAAGTCAAACCGGAGCACCAGGAGAGGGGCTCTTCGTTGAGTTTTAGAAACCTGTCGTATTCACAGTGTGTCCATTCTCTAGGTTTCCCGTACACGTTATAGCTGTAGTAATATTCCCTTCCACCTGGAGAGCTGGGACCCATGGAATGGGTGCCATGCATTATTGCTTTAAAGGGTCTGCATTTGCTCACCCAATCTCACCAATCCTCTCAGTCCCAAGTGTCCAGCCTTATGCCACATCCAGCTGTCATTGTAGATAGGGTCATTCCAGGTTGCATCAGAGACCCTGAAGGAATTGTGAAGAATTTCCCTGTTTCTTTGTTCTGTTTTTGAAATTCCTTTTTAGAGTGGGTTTGAGCTGATTCTCGCTGCCCTGTTTATGCCAGTCTAGACACACTTGATTCCCTTACGGAGACATATCAGTACATAGGTTTTAAGATTCTTACTAGTCAGATCTATTCCTCTGCGGGAAATATGGGGTTTTGAGTCCCTTTCACTGAGGAAGGTGTAGGTCTTGTCTATTCCATAGTTGGTTTTTGGAACGGTACCTGTGCTTATATCAAACTCGGGTTTGATGCATCACCCCACCTCTCCTTCCCCCTTAAGCAGGCATAAGAGTGTTTTCTAAATGTGAGACTCTGTTCTCTTGCCTAACTCAGTTCATGTGTAGCCATGTTTACAGGATCTTCCTAAGTGATAACTTATGATAAGTTTCTTTTCCTGTGTGACTTCTTTCACTTAGAATCATCGTACCTGAATCCACTCATTTTGCTGCTACTGGTCCTATGACATTGATTTCGTGGCTGAGGGATATTCCATCGTACGTAAGTTCCACAATGTTTGGAACCATTTTTATATTTCCTGGGATATTTCAGGTGTACCCAGGTTGAGGTTCCTGTAAGCAGTGCAGCCCTCAATTAGGGGGTGGCTCTGTCTTATGGATTTTCATTTTTCCCAAGGTATATTCCCTAGACTGGGAGTGCCCTTGGCTCTGTAGCTCTGTTGTTTACTTGCTTTAGGGAACACAATGCACTCCTCCAGTGAGGCAGTTGGCAACTTACATCCCGCCCATCAGCATAACAGGGCTCCCTGTTCTCCAGGGCCTGTCTTGCCTTTCTGGTTTTTTACACATATTGTGGATGTCCCTTTTGACCGGTGGGAAGTGATACTTCTTTGTAGTGCAGATTTGCATTGCCCGCTTGCTTGCTTGGCCAAAAAGGGCGTATGCGTTTTCTCCTGAATATATTCAGGAGAAAACGCATACGCCCTTTTTGGCCAAGTGCATCATTGTCGAAGTTGTGCCCCTCTTCCTGTGCTTTACAGGCGATTCCAACGTACCTCTTGAAATCTGTTTCCTGCTATTCTGCCTCGCTTTCAAGTCCGCCTCGTTGCCTTCCCTCAACAGATTTTTGGACGATAGTTGGCCTTGATTACTCTGCCAGTTTGTGAATTGCTGTGCCCCTGAGCTCCATTTTTCAACTCGTTTCTTGTGAGCTGAACGCAAGTCCAAACTTTTGGTTCAGGACCTATACTGGTTCCCGGTGGGTGGCTGAGACTTTGGTTCATTCTTCTTCCTGCCGGGAAATTAGAGTGACATGTGCCCATCCAAATGCCTAGCAGCTACTCTCTCATTGGTTCTCCCTCTTCCCTTTCATCCTCTGCCAAATTGGCAACCTGTGCGAACCAGGAGCTTAAAGGGGCTGTCTCTGCAAGTTGGGAGATTGATAGGAAAGCAGTTGGAAAGTCAAACCGGAGCACCAGGAGAGGGGCTCTTCGTTGAGTTTTAGAAACCTGTCGTATTCACAGTGTGTCCATTCTCTAGGTTTCCCGTACACGTTATAGCTGTAGTAATATTCCCTTCAACCTGGAGAGCTGGGACCCATGGAATGGGTGCCATGCATTATTGCTTTAAAGGGTCTGCATTTGCTCACCCAATCTCACCAATCCTCTCAGTCCCAAGTGTCCAGCCTTATGCCACATCCAGCTGTCATTGTAGATAGGGTCATTCCAGGTTGCATCAGAGACCCTGAAGGAATTGTGAAGAATTTCCCTGTTTCTTTGTTCTGTTTTTGAAATTCCTTTTTAGAGTGGGTTTGAGCTGATTCTCGCTGCCCTGTTTATGCCAGTCTAGACACACTTGATTCCCTTACGGAGACATATCAGTACATAGGTTTTAAGATTCTTACTAGTCAGATCTATTCCTCTGCGGGAAATATGGGGTTTTGAGTCCCTTTCACTGAGGAAGGTGTAGGTCTTGTCTATTCCATAGTTGGTTTTTGGAACGGTACCTGTGCTTATATCAAACTCGGGTTTGATGCATCACCCCACCTCTCCTTCCCCCTTAAGCAGGCATAAGAGTGTTTTCTAAATGTGAGACTCTGTTCTCTTGCCTAACTCAGTTCATGTGTAGCCATGTTTACAGGATCTTCCTAAGTGATAACTTATGATAAGTTTCTTTTCCTGTGTGACTTCTTTCACTTAGAATCATCGTACCTGAATCCACTCATTTTGCTGCTACTGGTCCTATGACATTGATTTCGTGGCTGAGGGATATTCCATCGTACGTAAGTTCCACAATGTTTGGAACCATTTTTATATTTCCTGGGATATTTCAGGTGTACCCAGGTTGAGGTTCCTGTAAGCAGTGCAGCCCTCAATTAGGGGGTGGCTCTGTCTTATGGATTTTCATTTTTCCCAAGGTATATTCCCTAGACTGGGAGTGCCCTTGGCTCTGTAGCTCTGTTGTTTACTTGCTTTAGGGAACACAATGCACTCCTCCAGTGAGGCAGTTGGCAACTTACATCCCGCCCATCAGCATAACAGGGCTCCCTGTTCTCCAGGGCCTGTCTTGCCTTTCTGGTTTTTTACACATATTGTGGATGTCCCTTTTGACCGGTGGGAAGTGATACTTCTTTGTAGTGCAGATTTGCATTGCCCGCTTGCTTGCTTGGCCAAAAAGGGCGTATGCGTTTTCTCCTGAATATATTCAGGAGAAAACGCATACGCCCTTTTTGGCCAAGTGCATCATTGTCGAAGTTGTGCCCCTCTTCCTGTGCTTTACAGGCGATTCCAACGTACCTCTTGAAATCTGTTTCCTGCTATTCTGCCTCGCTTTCAAGTCCGCCTCGTTGCCTTCCCTCAACAGATTTTTGGACGATAGTTGGCCTTGATTACTCTGCCAGTTTGTGAATTGCTGTGCCCCTGAGCTCCATTTTTCAACTCGTTTCTTGTGAGCTGAACGCAAGTCCAAACTTTTGGTTCAGGACCTATACTGGTTCCCGGTGGGTGGCTGAGACTTTGGTTCATTCTTCTTCCTGCCGGGAAATTAGAGTGACATGTGCCCATCCAAATGCCTAGCAGCTACTCTCTCATTGGTTCTCCCTCTTCCCTTTCATCCTCTGCCAAATTGGCAACCTGTGCGAACCAGGAGCTTAAAGGGGCTGTCTCTCCAAGTTGGGAGATTGATAGGAAAGCAGTTGGAAAGTCAAACCGGAGCACCAGGAGAGGGGCTCTTCGTTGAGTTTTAGAAACCTGTCGTATTCACAGTGTGTCCATTCTCTAGGTTTCCCGTACACGTTATAGCTGTAGTAATATTCCCTTCAACCTGGAGAGCTGGGACCCATGGAATGGGTGCCATGCATTATTGCTTTAAAGGGTCTGCATTTGCTCACCCAATCTCACCAATCCTCTCAGTCCCAAGTGTCCAGCCTTATGCCACATCCAGCTGTCATTGTAGATAGGGTCATTCCAGGTTGCATCAGAGACCCTGAAGGAATTGTGAAGAATTTCCCTGTTTCTTTGTTCTGTTTTTGAAATTCCTTTTTAGAGTGGGTTTGAGCTGATTCTCGCTGCCCTGTTTATGCCAGTCTAGACACACTTGATTCCCTTACGGAGACATATCAGTACATAGGTTTTAAGATTCTGACTAGTCAGATCTATTCCTCTGCGGGAAATATGGGGTTTTGAGTCCCTTTCACTGAGGAAGGTGTAGGTCTTGTCTATTCCATAGTTGGTTTTTGGAACGGTACCTGTGCTTATATCAAACTCGGGTTTGATGCATCACCCCACCTCTCCTTCCCCCTTAAGCAGGCATAAGAGTGTTTTCTAAATGTGAGACTCTGTTCTCTTGCCTAACTCAGTTCATGTGTAGCCATGTTTACAGGATCTTCCTAAGTGATATCTTATGATAAGTTTCTTTTCCTGTGTGACTTCTTTCACTTAGAATCATCGTACCTGAATCCACTCATTTTGCTGCTACTGGTCTTATGACATTGATTTCGTGGCTGAGGGATATTCCATCGTACGTAAGTTCCACAATGTTTGGAACCATTTTTATATTTCCTGGGATATTTCAGGTGTACCCAGTTTGAGGTTCCTGTAAGCAGTGCAGCCCTCAATTAGGGGGTGGCTCTGTCTTATGGATTTTCAGTTTTCCCAAGGTATATTCCCTAGACTGGAAGTGCCCTTGGCTCTGTAGCTCTGTTGTTTACTTGCTTTAGGGAACACAATGCACTCCTCCAGTGAGGCAGTTGGCAACTTACATCCCGCCCATCAGCATAACAGGGCTCCCTGTTCTCCAGGGCCTGTCTTGCCTTTCTGGTTTTTTACACATTTTGTGGATGTCCCTTTTGACCGGTGGGAAGTGATACTTCTTTGTAGTGCAGATTTGCATTGCCCGCTTGCTTGCTTGGCCAAAAACGGTGTATGCGTTTTCTCCTGAATATATTCAGGAGAAAACGCATACGCCCTTTTTGGCCAAGTGCATCATTGTCGAAGTTGTGCCCCTCTTCCTGTGCTTTACAGGCGATTCCAACGTACCTCTTGAAATCTGTTTCCTGCTATTCTGCCTCGCTTTCAAGTCCGCCTCGTTGCCTTCCCTCAACAGATTTTTGGACGATAGTTGGCCTTGATTACTCTGCCAGTTTGTGAATTGCTGTGCCCCTGAGCTCCATTTTTCAACTCGTTTCTTGTGAGCTGAACGCAAGTCCAAACTTTTGGTTCAGGACCTATACTGGTTCCCGGTGGGTGGCTGAGACTTTGGTTCATTCTTCTTCCTGCCGGGAAATTAGAGTGACATGTGCCCATCCAAATGCCTAGCAGCTACTCTCTCATTGGTTCTCCCTCTTCCCTTTCATCCTCTGCCAAATTGGCAACCTGTGCGAACCAGGAGCTTAAAGGGGCTGTCTCTGCAAGTTGGGAGATTGATAGGAAAGCAGTTGGAAAGTCAAACCGGAGCACCAGGAGAGGGGCTCTTCGTTGAGTTTTAGAAACCTGTCGTATTCACAGTGTGTCCATTCTCTAGGTTTCCCGTACACGTTATAGCTGTAGTAATATTCCCTTCAACCTGGAGAGCTGGGACCCATGGAATGGGTGCCATGCATTATTGCTTTAAAGGGTCTGCATTTGCTCACCCAATCTCACCAATCCTCTCAGTCCCAAGTGTCCAGCCTTATGCCACATCCAGCTGTCATTGTAGATAGGGTCATTCCAGGTTGCATCAGAGACCCTGAAGGAATTGTAAAGAATTTCCCTGTTTCTTTGTTCTGTTTTTGAAATTCCTTTTTAGAGTGGGTTTGAGCTGATTCTCGCTGCCATGTTTATGCCAGTCTAGACACACTTGATTCCCTTACGGAGACATATCAGTACATAGGTTTTAAGATTCTTACTAGTCAGATCTATTCCTCTGCGGGAAATATGGGGTTTTGAGTCCCTTTCACTGAGGAAGGTGTAGGTCTTGTCTATTCCATAGTTGGTTTTTGGAACGGTACCTGTGCTTATATCAAAGTCTGGTTTGATGCATCACCCCACCTCTCCTTCCCCCTTAAGCAGGCATAAGAGTGTTTTCTAAATGTGAGACTCTGTTCTCTTGCCTAACTCAGTTCATGTGTAGCCATGTTTACAGGATCTTCCTAAGTGATATCTTATGATAAGTTTCTTTTCCTGTGTGATTTCTTTCACTTAGAATCATCGTACCTGAATCCACTCATTTTGCTGCTACTGGTCTTATGACATTGATTTCGTGGCTGAGGGATATTCCATCGTACGTAAGTTCCACAATGTTTGGAACCATTTTTATATTTCCTGGGATATTTCAGGTGTACCCAGGTTGAGGTTCTTGTAAGCAGTGCAGCCCTCAATTAGGGGGTGGCTCTGTCTTATGGATTTTCAGTTTTCCCAAGGTATATTCCCTAGACTGGAAGTGCCCTTGGCTCTGTAGCTCTGTTGTTTACTTGCTTTAGGGAACACAATGCACACCTCCAGTGAGGCAGTTGGCAACTTACATCCCGCCCATCAGCATAACAGGGCTCCCTGTTCTCCAGGGCCTGTCTTGCCTTTCTGGTTTTTTACACATTTTGTGGATGTCCCTTTTGACCGGTGGGAAGTGATACTTCTTTGTAGTGCAGATTTGCATTGCCCGCTTTCTTACTTGGCCAAAAACGGCGTATGCGTTTTCTCCTGAATATATTCAGGAGAAAACGCATATGCCCTTTTTAGCCAAGTGCATCATTGTCGAAGTTGTGCCCCTCTTCCTGTGCTTTACAGGCGATTCCAACGTACCTCTTGAAATCTGTTTCCTGCTATTCTGCCTCGCTTTCAAGTCCGCCTCGTTGCCTTCCCTCAACAGATTTTTGGACGATAGTTGGCCTTGATTACTCTGCCAGTTTGTGAATTGCTGTGCCCCTGAGCTCCATTTTTCAACTCGTTTCTTGTGAGCTGAACGCAAGTCCAAACTTTTGGTTCAGGACCTATACTGGTTCCCGGTGGGTGGCTGAGACTTTGGTTCATTCTTCTTCCTGCCGGGAAATTAGAGTGACATGTGCCCATCCAAATGCCTAGCAGCTACTCTCTCATTGGTTCTCCCTCTTCCCTTTCATCCTCTGCCAAATTGGCAACCTGTGCGAACCAGGAGCTTAAAGGGGCTGTCTCTCCAAGTTGGGAGATTGATAGGAAAGCAGTTGGAAAGTCAAACCGGAGCACCAGGAGAGGGGCTCTTCGTTGAGTTTTAGAAACCTGTCATATTCACAGTGTGTCCATTCTCTAGGTTTCCCGTACACGTTATAGCTGTAGTAATATTCCCTTCCACCTGGAGAGCTGGGACCCATGGAATGGGTGCCATGCATTATTGCTTTAAAGGGTCTGCATTTGCTCACCCAATCTCACCAATCCTCTCAGTCCCAAGTGTCCAGCCTTATGCCACATCCAGCTGTCATTGTAGATAGGGTCATTCCAGGTTGCATCAGAGACCCTGAAGGAATTGTGAAGAATTTCCCTGTTTCTTTGTTCTGTTTTTGAAATTCCTTTTTAGAGTGGGTTTGAGCTGATTCTCGCTGCCCTGTTTATGCCAGTCTAGACACACTTGATTCCCTTACGGAGACATATCAGTACATAGGTTTTAAGATTCTTACTAGTCAGATCTATTCCTCTGCGGGAAATATGGGGTTTTGAGTCCCTTTCACTGAGGAAGGTGTAGGTCTTGTCTATTCCATAGTTGGTTTTTGGAACGGTACCTGTGCTTATATCAAACTCGGGTTTGATGCATCACCCCACCTCTCCTTCCCCCTTAAGCAGGCATAAGAGTGTTTTCTAAATGTGAGACTCTGTTCTCTTGCCTAACTCAGTTCATGTGTAGCCATGTTTACAGGATCTTCCTAAGTGATAACTTATGATAAGTTTCTTTTCCTGTGTGACTTCTTTCACTTAGAATCATCGTACCTGAATCCACTCATTTTGCTGCTACTGGTCCTATGACATTGATTTCGTGGCTGAGGGATATTCCATCGTACGTAAGTTCCACAATGTTTGGAACCATTTTTATATTTCCTGGGATATTTCAGGTGTACCCAGGTTGAGGTTCCTGTAAGCAGTGCAGCCCTCAATTAGGGGGTGGCTCTGTCTTATGGATTTTCATTTTTCCCAAGGTATATTCCCTAGACTGGGAGTGCCCTTGGCTCTGTAGCTCTGTTGTTTACTTGCTTTAGGGAACACAATGCACTCCTCCAGTGAGGCAGTTGGCAACTTACATCCCGCCCATCAGCATAACAGGGCTCCCTGTTCTCCAGGGCCTGTCTTGCCTTTCTGGTTTTTTACACATATTGTGGATGTCCCTTTTGACCGGTGGGAAGTGATACTTCTTTGTAGTGCAGATTTGCATTGCCCGCTTGCTTGCTTGGCCAAAAAGGGCGTATGCGTTTTCTCCTGAATATATTCAGGAGAAAACGCATACGCCCTTTTTGGCCAAGTGCATCATTGTCGAAGTTGTGCCCCTCTTCCTGTGCTTTACAGGCGATTCCAACGTACCTCTTGAAATCTGTTTCCTGCTATTCTGCCTCGCTTTCAAGTCCGCCTCGTTGCCTTCCCTCAACAGATTTTTGGACGATAGTTGGCCTTGATTACTCTGCCAGTTTGTGAATTGCTGTGCCCCTGAGCTCCATTTTTCAACTCGTTTCTTGTGAGCTGAACGCAAGTCCAAACTTTTGGTTCAGGACCTATACTGGTTCCCGGTGGGTGGCTGAGACTTTGGTTCATTCTTCTTCCTGCCGGGAAATTAGAGTGACATGTGCCCATCCAAATGCCTAGCAGCTACTCTCTCATTGGTTCTCCCTCTTCCCTTTCATCCTCTGCCAAATTGGCAACCTGTGCGAACCAGGAGCTTAAAGGGGCTGTCTCTGCAAGTTGGGAGATTGATAGGAAAGCAGTTGGAAAGTCAAACCGGAGCACCAGGAGAGGGGCTCTTCGTTGAGTTTTAGAAACCTGTCGTATTCACAGTGTGTCCATTCTCTAGGTTTCCCGTACACGTTATAGCTGTAGTAATATTCCCTTCAACCTGGAGAGCTGGGACCCATGGAATGGGTGCCATGCATTATTGCTTTAAAGGGTCTGCATTTGCTCACCCAATCTCACCAATCCTCTCAGTCCCAAGTGTCCAGCCTTATGCCACATCCAGCTGTCATTGTAGATAGGGTCATTCCAGGTTGCATCAGAGACCCTGAAGGAATTGTGAAGAATTTCCCTGTTTCTTTGTTCTGTTTTTGAAATTCATTTTTAGAGTGGGTTTGAGCTGATTCTCGCTGCCCTGTTTATGCCAGTCTAGACACACTTGATTCCCTTACGGAGACATATCAGTACATAGGTTTTAAGATTCTTACTAGTCAGATCTATTCCTCTGCGGGAAATATGGGGTTTTGAGTCCCTTTCACTGAGGAAGGTGTAGGTCTTGTCTATTCCATAGTTGGTTTTTGGAACGGTACCTGTGCTTATATCAAACTCGGGTTTGATGCATCACCCCACCTCTCCTTCCCCCTTAAGCAGGCATAAGAGTGTTTTCTAAATGTGAGACTCTGTTCTCTTGCCTAACTCAGTTCATGTGTAGCCATGTTTACAGGATCTTCCTAAGTGATAACTTATGATAAGTTTCTTTTCCTGTGTGACTTCTTTCACTTAGAATCATCGTACCTGAATCCACTCATTTTGCTGCTACTGGTCCTATGACATTGATTTCGTGGCTGAGGGATATTCCATCGTACGTAAGTTCCACAATGTTTGGAACCATTTTTATATTTCCTGGGATATTTCAGGTGTACCCAGGTTGAGGTTCCTGTAAGCAGTGCAGCCCTCAATTAGGGGGTGGCTCTGTCTTATGGATTTTCATTTTTCCCAAGGTATATTCCCTAGACTGGGAGTGCCCTTGGCTCTGTAGCTCTGTTGTTTACTTGCTTTAGGGAACACAATGCACTCCTCCAGTGAGGCAGTTGGCAACTTACATCCCGCCCATCAGCATAACAGGGCTCCCTGTTCTCCAGGGCCTGTCTTGCCTTTCTGGTTTTTTACACATATTGTGGATGTCCCTTTTGACCGGTGGGAAGTGATACTTCTTTGTAGTGCAGATTTGCATTGCCCGCTTGCTTGCTTGGCCAAAAAGGGCGTATGCGTTTTCTCCTGAATATATTCAGGAGAAAACGCATACGCCCTTTTTGGCCAAGTGCATCATTGTCGAAGTTGTGCCCCTCTTCCTGTGCTTTACAGGCGATTCCAACGTACCTCTTGAAATCTGTTTCCTGCTATTCTGCCTCGCTTTCAAGTCCGCCTCGTTGCCTTCCCTCAACAGATTTTTGGACGATAGTTGGCCTTGATTACTCTGCCAGTTTGTGAATTGCTGTGCCCCTGAGCTCCATTTTTCAACTCGTTTCTTGTGAGCTGAACGCAAGTCCAAACTTTTGGTTCAGGACCTATACTGGTTCCCGGTGGGTGGCTGAGACTTTGGTTCATTCTTCTTCCTGCCGGGAAATTAGAGTGACATGTGCCCATCCAAATGCCTAGCAGCTACTCTCTCATTGGTTCTCCCTCTTCCCTTTCATCCTCTGCCAAATTGGCAACCTGTGCGAACCAGGAGCTTAAAGGGGCTGTCTCTGCAAGTTGGGAGATTGATAGGAAAGCAGTTGGAAAGTCAAACCGGAGCACCAGGAGAGGGGCTCTTCGTTGAGTTTTAGAAACCTGTCGTATTCACAGTGTGTCCATTCTCTAGGTTTCCCGTACACGTTATAGCTGTAGTAATATTCCCTTCAACCTGGAGAGCTGGGACCCATGGAATGGGTGCCATGCATTATTGCTTTAAAGGGTCTGCATTTGCTCACCCAATCTCACCAATCCTCTCAGTCCCAAGTGTCCAGCCTTATGCCACATCCAGCTGTCATTGTAGATAGGGTCATTCCAGGTTGCATCAGAGACCCTGAAGGAATTGTGAAGAATTTCCCTGTTTCTTTGTTCTGTTTTTGAAATTCCTTTTTAGAGTGGGTTTGAGCTGATTCTCGCTGCCCTGTTTATGCCAGTCTAGACACACTTGATTCCCTTACGGAGACATATCAGTACATAGGTTTTAAGATTCTGACTAGTCAGATCTATTCCTCTGCGGGAAATATGGGGTTTTGAGTCCCTTTCACTGAGGAAGGTGTAGGTCTTGTCTATTCCATAGTTGGTTTTTGGAACGGTACCTGTGCTTATATCAAACTCGGGTTTGATGCATCACCCCACCTCTCCTTCCCCCTTAAGCAGGCATAAGAGTGTTTTCTAAATGTGAGACTCTGTTCTCTTGCCTAACTCAGTTCATGTGTAGCCATGTTTACAGGATCTTCCTAAGTGATATCTTATGATAAGTTTCTTTTCCTGTGTGACTTCTTTCACTTAGAATCATCGTACCTGAATCCACTCATTTTGCTGCTACTGGTCTTATGACATTGATTTCGTGGCTGAGGGATATTCCATCGTACGTAAGTTCCACAATGTTTGGAACCATTTTTATATTTCCTGGGATATTTCAGGTGTACCCAGTTTGAGGTTCCTGTAAGCAGTGCAGCCCTCAATTAGGGGGTGGCTCTGTCTTATGGATTTTCAGTTTTCCCAAGGTATATTCCCTAGACTGGAAGTGCCCTTGGCTCTGTAGCTCTGTTGTTTACTTGCTTTAGGGAACACAATGCACTCCTCCAGTGAGGCAGTTGGCAACTTACATCCCGCCCATCAGCATAACAGGGCTCCCTGTTCTCCAGGGCCTGTCTTGCCTTTCTGGTTTTTTACACATTTTGTGGATGTCCCTTTTGACCGGTGGGAAGTGATACTTCTTTGTAGTGCAGATTTGCATTGCCCGCTTGCTTGCTTGGCCAAAAACGGTGTATGCGTTTTCTCCTGAATATATTCAGGAGAAAACGCATACGCCCTTTTTGGCCAAGTGCATCATTGTCGAAGTTGTGCCCCTCTTCCTGTGCTTTACAGGCGATTCCAACGTACCTCTTGAAATCTGTTTCCTGCTATTCTGCCTCGCTTTCAAGTCCGCCTCGTTGCCTTCCCTCAACAGATTTTTGGACGATAGTTGGCCTTGATTACTCTGCCAGTTTGTGAATTGCTGTGCCCCTGAGCTCCATTTTTCAACTCGTTTCTTGTGAGCTGAACGCAAGTCCAAACTTTTGGTTCAGGACCTATACTGGTTCCCGGTGGGTGGCTGAGACTTTGGTTCATTCTTCTTCCTGCCGGGAAATTAGAGTGACATGTGCCCATCCAAATGCCTAGCAGCTACTCTCTCATTGGTTCTCCCTCTTCCCTTTCATCCTCTGCCAAATTGGCAACCTGTGCGAACCAGGAGCTTAAAGGGGCTGTCTCTGCAAGTTGGGAGATTGATAGGAAAGCAGTTGGAAAGTCAAACCGGAGCACCAGGAGAGGGGCTCTTCGTTGAGTTTTAGAAACCTGTCGTATTCACAGTGTGTCCATTCTCTAGGTTTCCCGTACACGTTATAGCTGTAGTAATATTCCCTTCAACCTGGAGAGCTGGGACCCATGGAATGGGTGCCATGCATTATTGCTTTAAAGGGTCTGCATTTGCTCACCCAATCTCACCAATCCTCTCAGTCCCAAGTGTCCAGCCTTATGCCACATCCAGCTGTCATTGTAGATAGGGTCATTCCAGGTTGCATCAGAGACCCTGAAGGAATTGTGAAGAATTTCCCTGTTTCTTTGTTCTGTTTTTGAAATTCCTTTTTAGAGTGGGTTTGAGCTGATTCTCGCTGCCCTGTTTATGCCAGTCTAGACACACTTGATTCCCTTACGGAGACATATCAGTACATAGGTTTTAAGATTCTGACTAGTCAGATCTATTCCTCTGCGGGAAATATGGGGTTTTGAGTCCCTTTCACTGAGGAAGGTGTAGGTCTTGTCTATTCCATAGTTGGTTTTTGGAACGGTACCTGTGCTTATATCAAACTCGGGTTTGATGCATCACCCCACCTCTCCTTCCCCCTTAAGCAGGCATAAGAGTGTTTTCTAAATGTGAGACTCTGTTCTCTTGCCTAACTCAGTTCATGTGTAGCCATGTTTACAGGATCTTCCTAAGTGATATCTTATGATAAGTTTCTTTTCCTGTGTGACTTCTTTCACTTAGAATCATCGTACCTGAATCCACTCATTTTGCTGCTACTGGTCTTATGACATTGATTTCGTGGCTGAGGGATATTCCATCGTACGTAAGTTCCACAATGTTTGGAACCATTTTTATATTTCCTGGGATATTTCAGGTGTACCCAGTTTGAGGTTCCTGTAAGCAGTGCAGCCCTCAATTAGGGGGTGGCTCTGTCTTATGGATTTTCAGTTTTCCCAAGGTATATTCCCTAGACTGGAAGTGCCCTTGGCTCTGTAGCTCTGTTGTTTACTTGCTTTAGGGAACACAATGCACTCCTCCAGTGAGGCAGTTGGCAACTTACATCCCGCCCATCAGCATAACAGGGCTCCCTGTTCTCCAGGGCCTGTCTTGCCTTTCTGGTTTTTTACACATTTTGTGGATGTCCCTTTTGACCGGTGGGAAGTGATACTTCTTTGTAGTGCAGATTTGCATTGCCCGCTTGCTTGCTTGGCCAAAAACGGTGTATGCGTTTTCTCCTGAATATATTCAGGAGAAAACGCATACGCCCTTTTTGGCCAAGTGCATCATTGTCGAAGTTGTGCCCCTCTTCCTGTGCTTTACAGGCGATTCCAACGTACCTCTTGAAATCTGTTTCCTGCTATTCTGCCTCGCTTTCAAGTCCGCCTCGTTGCCTTCCCTCAACAGATTTTTGGACGATAGTTGGCCTTGATTACTCTGCCAGTTTGTGAATTGCTGTGCCCCTGAGCTCCATTTTTCAACTCGTTTCTTGTGAGCTGAACGCAAGTCCAAACTTTTGGTTCAGGACCTATACTGGTTCCCGGTGGGTGGCTGAGACTTTGGTTCATTCTTCTTCCTGCCGGGAAATTAGAGTGACATGTGCCCATCCAAATGCCTAGCAGCTACTCTCTCATTGGTTCTCCCTCTTCCCTTTCATCCTCTGCCAAATTGGCAACCTGTGCGAACCAGGAGCTTAAAGGGGCTGTCTCTCCAAGTTGGGAGATTGATAGGAAAGCAGTTGGAAAGTCAAACCGGAGCACCAGGAGAGGGGCTCTTCGTTGAGTTTTAGAAACCTGTCGTATTCACAGTGTGTCCATTCTCTAGGTTTCCCGTACACGTTATAGCTGTAGTAATATTCCCTTCAACCTGGAGAGCTGGGACCCATGGAATGGGTGCCATGCATTATTGCTTTAAAGGGTCTGCATTTGCTCACCCAATCTCACCAATCCTCTCAGTCCCAAGTGTCCAGCCTTATGCCACATCCAGCTGTCATTGTAGATAGGGTCATTCCAGGTTGCATCAGAGACCCTGAAGGAATTGTGAAGAATTTCCCTGTTTCTTTGTTCTGTTTTTGAAATTCCTTTTTAGAGTGGGTTTGAGCTGATTCTCGCTGCCCTGTTTATGCCAGTCTAGACACACTTGATTCCCTTACGGAGACATATCAGTACATAGGTTTTAAGATTCTTACTAGTCAGATCTATTCCTCTGCGGGAAATATGGGGTTTTGAGTCCCTTTCACTGAGGAAGGTGTAGGTCTTGTCTATTCCATAGTTGGTTTTTGGAACGGTACCTGTGCTTATATCAAACTCGGGTTTGATGCATCACCCCACCTCTCCTTCCCCCTTAAGCAGGCATAAGAGTGTTTTCTAAATGTGAGACTCTGTTCTCTTGCCTAACTCAGTTCATGTGTAGCCATGTTTACAGGATCTTCCTAAGTGATATCTTATGATAAGTTTCTTTTCCTGTGTGACTTCTTTCACTTAGCATCATCGTACCTGAATCCACTCATTTTGCTGCTACTGGTCTTATGACATTGATTTCGTGGCTGAGGGATATTCCATCGTACGTAAGTTCCACAATGTTTGGAACCATTTTTATATTTCCTGGGATATTTCAGGTGTACCCAGGTTGAGGTTCCTGTAAGCAGTGCAGCCCTCAATTAGGGGGTGGCTCTGTCTTATGGATTTTCATTTTTCCCAAGGTATATTCCCTAGACTGGAAGTGCCCTTGGCTCTGTAGCTCTGTTGTTTACTTGCTTTAGGGAACACAATGCACTCCTCCAGTGAGGCAGTTGGCAACTTACATCCCGCCCATCAGCATAACAGGGCTCCCTGTTCTCCAGGGCCTGTCTTGCCTTTCTGGTTTTTTACACATTTTGTGGATGTCCCTTTTGACCGGTGGGAAGTGATACTTCTTTGTAGTGCAGATTTGCATTGCCCGCTTGCTTGCTTGGCCAAAAACGGTGTATGCGTTTTCTCCTGAATATATTCAGGAGAAAACGCATACGCCCTTTTTGGCCAAGTGCATCATTGTCGAAGTTGTGCCCCTCTTCCTGTGCTTTACAGTCGATTCCAACGTACCTCTTGAAATCTGTTTCCTGCTATTCTGCCTCGCTTTCAAGTCCGCCTCGTTGCCTTGCCTCAACAGATTTTTGGACGATAGTTGGCCTTGATTACTCTGCCAGTTTGTGAATTGCTGTGCCCCTGAGCTCCATTTTTCAACTCGTTTCTTGTGAGCTGAACGCAAGTCCAAACTTTTGGTTCAGGACCTATACTGGTTCCCGGTGGGTGGCTGAGACTTTGGTTAATTCTTCTTCCTGCCGGGAAATTAGAGTGACATGTGCCCATCCAAATGCCTAGCAGCTACTCTCTCATTGGTTCTCCCTCTTCCCTTTCATCCTCTGCCAAATTGGCAACCTGTGCGAACCAGGAGCTTAAAGGGGCTGTCTCTCCAAGTTGGGAGATTGATAGGAAAGCAGTTGGAAAGTCAAACCGGAGCACCAGGAGAGGGGCTCTTCGTTGAGTTTTAGAAACCTGTCGTATTCACAGTGTGTCCATTCTCTAGGTTTCCCGTACACGTTAGAGCTGTAGTAATATTCCCTTCAACCTGGAGAGCTGGGACCCATGGAATGGGTGCCATGCATTATTGCTTTAAAGGGTCTGCATTTGCTCACCCAATCTCACCAATCCTCTCAGTCCCAAGTGTCCAGCCTTATGCCACATCCAGCTGTCATTGTAGATAGGGTCATTCCAGGTTGCATCAGAGACCCTGAAGGAATTGTAAAGAATTTCCCTGTTTCTTTGTTCTGTTTTTGAAATTCCTTTTTAGAGTGGGTTTGAGCTGATTCTCGCTGCCATGTTTATGCCAGTCTAGACACACTTGATTCCCTTACGGAGACATATCAGTACATAGGTTTTAAGATTCTTACTAGTCAGATCTATTCCTCTGCGGGAAATATGGGGTTTTGAGTCCCTTTCACTGAGGAAGGTGTAGGTCTTGTCTATTCCATAGTTGGTTTTTGGAACGGTACCTGTGCTTATATCAAACTCGGGTTTGATGCATCACCCCACCTCTCCTTCCCCCTTAAGCAGGCATAAGAGTGTTTTCTAAATGTGAGACTCTGTTCTCTTGCCTAACTCAGTTCATGTGTAGCCATGTTTACAGGATCTTCCTAAGTGATATCTTATGATAAGTTTCTTTTCCTGTGTGACTTCTTTCACTTAGAATCATCGTACCTGAATCCACTCATTTTGCTGCTACTGGTCTTATGACATTGATTTCGTGGCTGAGGGATATTCCATCGTACGTAAGTTCCACAATGTTTGGAACCATTTTTATATTTCCTGGGATATTTCAGGTGTATCCAGGTTGAGGTTCTTGTAAGCAGTGCAGCCCTCAATTAGGGGGTTGCTCTGTCTTATGGATTTTCAGTTTTCCCAAGGTATATTCCCTAGACTGGAAGTGCCCTTGGCTCTGTAGCTCTGTTGTTTACTTGCTTTAGGGAACACAATGCACTCCTTCAGTGAGGCAGTTGGCAACTTACATCCCGCCCATCAGCATAACAGGGCTCCCTGTTCTCCAGGGCCTGTCTTGCCTTTCTGGTTTTTTACCCATTTTGTGGATGTCCCTTTTGACCGGTGGGAAGTGATACTTCTTTGTAGTGCAGATTTGCATTGCCCGCTTGCTTTCTTGGCCAAAAACGGCGTATGCGTTTTCTCCTGAATATATTCAGGAGAAAACGCATATGCCCTTTCTGGCCAAGTGCATCATTGTCGAAGTTGTGCCCCTCTTCCTGTGCTTTACAGGCGATTCCAACGTACCTCTTGAAATCTGTTTCCTGCTATTCTGCCTCGCTTTCAAGTCCGCCTCGTTGCCTTCCCTCAACAGATTTTTGGACAATAGTTGGCCTTGATTACTCTGCCAGTTTGTGAATTGCTGTGCCCCTGAGCTCCATTTTTCAACTCGTTTCTTGTGAGCTGAACACAAGTCCAAACTTTTGGTTCAGGACCTATACTGGTTCCCGGTGGGTGGCTGAGACTTTGGTTCATTCTTCTTCCTGCCGGGAAATTAGAGTGACATGTGCCCATCCAAATGCCTAACAGCTACTCTCTCATTGGTTCTCCCTCTTCCCTTTCATCCTCTGCCAAATTGGCAACCTGTGCGAACCAGGAGCTTAAAGGGGCTGTCTCTCCAAGTTGGGAGATTGATAGGAAAGCAGTTGGAAAGTCAAACCGGAGCACCAGGAGAGGGTGCTCTTCGTTGAGTTTTAGAAATCTGTCGTATTCACAGTGTGTCCATTCTCTAGGTTTCCCGTACACGTTATAGCTGTAGTAATATTGCCTTCAACCTGGAGAGCTGGGACCCATGGAATGGGTGCCATGCATTATTGCTTTAAAGGGTCTGCATTTGCTCACCCAATCTCACCAATCCTCTCAGTCCCAAGTGTCCAGCCTTATGCCACATCCAGCTGTCATTGTAGATAGGGTCATTCCAGGTTGCATCAGAGACCCTGAAGGAATTGTAAAGAATTTCCCTGTTTCTTTGTTCTGTTTTTGAAATTCCTTTTTAGAGTGGGTTTGAGCTGATTCTCGCTGCCATGTTTATGCCAGTCTAGACACACTTGATTCCCTTACGGAGACATATCAGTACATAGGTTTTAAGATTCTTACTAGTCAGATCTATTCCTCTGCGGGAAATATGGGGTTTTGAGTCCCTTTCACTGAGGAAGGTGTAGGTCTTGTCTATTCCATAGTTGGTTTTTTGGAACGGTACCTGTGCTTATATCAAACTCGGGTTTGATGAATCACCCCACCTCTCCTTCCCCCTTAAGCAGGCATAAGAGTGTTTTCTAAATGTGAGACTCTGTTCTCTTGCCTAACTCAGTTCATGTGTAGCCATGTTTACAGGATCTTCCTAAGTGATATCTTATGATAAGTTTCTTTTCCTGTGTGACTTCTTTCACTTAGAATCATCGTACCTGAATCCACTCATTTTGCTGCTACTGGTCTTATGACATTGATTTCGTGGCTGAGGGATATTCCATCGTACGTAAGTTCCACAATGTTTGGAACCATTTTTATATTTCCTGGGATATTTCAGGTGTACCCAGGTTGAGGTTCTTGTAAGCAGTGCAGCCCTCAATTAGGGGGTGGCTCTGTCTTATGGATTTTCAGTTTTCCCAAGGTATATTCCCTAGACTGGAAGTGCCCTTGGCTCTGTACCTCTGTTGTTTACTTGTTTTAGGGAACACAATGCACTCCTCCAGTGAGGCAGTTGGCAACTTACATCCCGCCCATCAGCATAACAGGGCTCCCTGTTCTCCAGGGCCTGTCTTGCCTTTCTGGTTTTTTACACATTTTGTGGATGTCCCTTTTGACCGGTGGGAAGTGATACTTCTTTGTAGTGCAGATTTGCATTGCCCGCTTGCTTGCTTGGCCAAAAACGGCGTATGCGTTTTCTCCTGAATATATTCAGGAGAAAACGCATACGCCCTTTTTGGCCAAGTGCATCATTGTCGAAGTTGTGCCCCTCTTCCTGTGCTTTACAGGCGATTCCAATGTACCTCTTGAAATCTGTTTCCTGCTCTTCTGCCTCGCTTTCAAGTCCGCCTCGTTGCCTTCGCTCAACAGATTTTTGGACGATAGTTGGCCTTGATTACTCTGCCAGTTTGTGAATTGCTGTGCCCCTGAGCTCCATTTTTCAACTCGTTTCTTGTGAGCTGAACGCAAGTCCAAACTTTTGGTTCAGGACCTATACTGGTTCCCGGTGGGTGGCTGAGACTTTGGTTCATTCTTCTTCCTGCCGGGAAATTAGAGTGACATGTGCCCATCCAAATGCCTAGCAGCTACTCTCTCATTGGTTCTCCCTCTTCCCTTTCATCCTCTGCCAAATTGGCAACCTGTGCGAACCAGGAGCTTGAAGGGGCTGTCTCTCCAAGTTGGGAGATTGATAGGAAAGCAGTTGGAAAGTCAAACCGGAGCACCAGGAGAGGGGCTCTACGTTGAGTTTTAGAAACCTGTCGTATTCACAGTGTGTCCATTCTCTAGGTTTCCCGTACACGTTATAGCTGTAGTAATATTCCCTTCAACCTGGAGAGCTGGGACCCATGGAATGGGTGCCATGCATTATTGCTTTAAAGGGTCTGCATTTGCTCACCCAATCTCACCAATCCTCTCAGTCCCAAGTGTCCAGCCTTATGCCACATCCAGCTGTCATTGTAGATAGGGTCATTCCAGGTTGCATCAGAGACCCTGAAGGA
Source organism: Mesoplodon mirus (assembly GCF_964341445.2). Classification (NCBI taxonomy): domain Eukaryota; kingdom Metazoa; phylum Chordata; class Mammalia; order Artiodactyla; family Ziphiidae; genus Mesoplodon; species Mesoplodon mirus. The sequence continues at coordinate 4,264,075 of NW_028295801.1, read as the reverse complement.
ATTGTAAAGAATTTCCCTGTTTCTTTGTTCTGTTTTTGAAATTCCTTTTTAGAGTGGGTTTGAGCTGATTCTCGCTGCCATGTTTATGCCAGTCTAGACACACTTGATTCCCTTACGGAGACATATCAGTACATAGGTTTTAAGATTCTTACTAGTCAGATCTATTCCTCTGCGGGAAATATGGGGTTTTGAGTCCCTTTCACTGAGGATGGTGTAGGTCTTGTCTATTCCATAGTTGGTTTTTGGAACGGTACCTGTGCTTATATCAAACTCGGGTTTGATGCATCACCCCACCTCTCCTTCCCCCTTAAGCAGGCATAAGAGTGTTTTCTAAATGTGAGACTCTGTTCTCTTGCCTAACTCAGTTCATGTGTAGCCATGTTTACAGGATCTTCCTAAGTGATATCTTATGATAAGTTTCTTTTCCTGTGTGACTTCTTTCACTTAGAATCATCGTACCTGAATCCACTCATTTTGCTGCTACTGGTCTTATGACATTGATTTCGTGGCTGAGGGATATTCCATCGTACGTAAGTTCCACAATGTTTGGAACCATTTTTATATTTCCTGGGATATTTCAGGTGTACCCAGGTTGAGGTTCCTGTAAGCAGTGCAGCCCTCAATTTGGGGGTGGCTCTGTCTTATGGATTTTCAGTTTTCGCAAGGTATATTCCCTAGACTGGAAGTGCCCTTGGCTCTGTAGCTCTGTTGTTTACTTTCTTTAGGGAACACAATGCACTCCTCCAGTGAGGCAGTTGGCAACTTACATCCCGCCCATCAGCATAACAGGGCTCCCTGTTCTCCAGGGCCTGTCTTGCCTTTCTGGTTTTTTACACATTTTGTGGATGTCCCTTTTGACCGGTGGGAAGTGATACTTCTTTGTAGTGCAGATTTGCATTGCCCGCTTGCTTACTTGGCCAAAAACGGCGTATGCGTTTTCTCCTGAATATATTCAGGAGAAAACGCATATGCCCTTTTTGGCCAAGTGCATCATTGTCGAAGTTGTGCCCCTCTTCCTGTGCTTTACAGGCGATTCCAACGTACCTCTTGAAATCTGTTTCCTGCTATTCTGCCTCGCTTTCAAGTCCGCCTCGTTGCCTTCCCTCAACAGATTTTTGGACGATAGTTGGCCTTGATTACTCTGCCAGTTTGTGAATTGCTGTGCCCCTGAGCTCCATTTTTCAACTCGTTTCTTGTGAGCTGAACGCAAGTCCAAACTTTTGGTTCAGGACCTATACTGGTTCCCGGTGGGTGGCTGAGACTTTGGTTCATTCTTCTTCCTGCCGGGAAATTAGAGTGACATGTGCCCATCCAAATGCCTAGCAGCTACTCTCTCATTGGTTCTCCCTCTTCCCTTTCATCCTCTGCCAAATTGGCAACCTGTGCGAACCAGGAGCTTAAAGGGGCTGTCTCTGCAAGTTGGGAGATTGATAGGAAAGCAGTTGGAAAGTCAAACCGGTGCACCAGGAGAGGGGCTCTTCGTTGAGTTTTAGAAACCTGTCGTATTCACAGTGTGTCCATTCTCTAGGTTTCCCGTACACGTTATAGCTGTAGTAATATTCCCTTCAACCTGGAGAGCTGGGACCCATGGAATGGGTGCCATGCATTATTGCTTTAAAGGGTCTGCATTTGCTCACCCAATCTCACCAATCCTCTCAGTCCCAAGTGTCCAGCCTTATGCCACATCCAGCTGTCATTGTAGATAGGGTCATTCCAGGTTGCATCAGAGACCCTGAAGGAATTGTGAAGAATTTCCCTGTTTCTTTGTTCTGTTTTTGAAATTCCTTTTTAGAGTGGGTTTGAGCTGATTCTCGCTGCCCTGTTTATGCCAGTCTAGACACACTTGATTCCCTTACGGAGACATATCAGTACATAGGTTTTAAGATTCTGACTAGTCAGATCTATTCCTCTGCGGGAAATATGGGGTTTTGAGTCCCTTTCACTGAGGAAGGTGTAGGTCTTGTCTATTCCATAGTTGGTTTTTGGAACGGTACCTGTGCTTATATCAAACTCGGGTTTGATGCATCACCCCACCTCTCCTTCCCCCTTAAGCAGGCATAAGAGTGTTTTCTAAATGTGAGACTCTGTTCTCTTGCCTAACTCAGTTCATGTGTAGCCATGTTTACAGGATCTTCCTAAGTGATATCTTATGATAAGTTTCTTTTCCTGTGTGACTTCTTTCACTTAGAATCATCGTACCTGAATCCACTCATTTTGCTGCTACTGGTCTTATGACATTGATTTCGTGGCTGAGGGATATTCCATCGTACGTAAGTTCCACAATGTTTGGAACCATTTTTATATTTCCTGGGATATTTCAGGTGTACCCAGGTTGAGGTTCCTGTAAGCAGTGCAGCCCTCAATTTGGAGGTGGCTCTGTCTTATGGATTTTCAGTTTTCCCAAGGTATATTCCCTAGACTGGAAGTGCCCTTGGCTCTGTAGCTCTGTTGTTTACTTGCTTTAGGGAACACAATGCACTCCTCCAGTGAGGCAGTTGGCAACTTACATCCCGCCCATCAGCATAACAGGGCTCCCTGTTCTCCAGGGCCTGTCTTGCCTTTCTGGTTTTTTATACATTTTGTGGATGTCCCTTTTGACCGGTGGGAAGTGATACTTCTTTGTAGTGCAGATTTGCATTGCCCGCTTGCTTGCTTGGCCAAAAACGGTGTATGCGTTTTCTCCTGAATATATTCAGGAGAAAACGCATACGCCCTTTTTGGCCAAGTGCATCATTGTCGAAGTTGTGCCCCTCTTCCTGTGCTTTACAGGCGATTCCAACGTACCTCTTGAAATCTGTTTCCTGCTATTCTGCCTCGCTTTCAAGTCCGCCTCGTTGCCTTCCCTCAACAGATTTTTGGACGATAGTTGGCCTTGATTACTCTGCCAGTTTGTGAATTGCTGTGCCCCTGAGCTCCATTTTTCAACTCGTTTTCTGTGAGCTGAACGCAAGTCCAAACTTTTGGTTCAGGACCTATACTGGTTCCCGGTGGGTGGCTGAGACTTTGGTTAATTCTTCTTCCTGCCGGGAAATTAGATTGACATGTGCCCATCCAAATGCCTAACAGCTACTCTCTCATTGGTTCTCCCTCTTCCCTTTCATCCTCTGCCAAATTGGCAACCTGTGCGAACCAGGAGCTTAAAGGGGCTGTCTCTCCAAGTTGGGAGATTGATAGGAAAGCAGTTGGAAAGTCAAACCGGAGCACCAGGAGAGGGGCTCTTCGTCGAGTTTTAGAAACCTGTCGTATTCACAGTGTGTCCATTCTCTAGGTTTCCCGTACACGTTATAGCTGTAGTAATATTCCCTTCAACCTGGAGAGCTGGGACCCATGGAATGGGTGCCATGCATTATTGCTTTAAAGGGTCTGCATTTGCTCACCCAATCTCACCAATCCTCTCAGTCCCAAGTGTCCAGCCTTATGCCACATCCAGCTGTCATTGTAGATTGGGTCATTCCAGGTTGCATCAGAGACCCTGAAGGAATTGTAAAGAATTTCCCTGTTTCTTTGTTCTGTTTTTGAAATTCCTTTTTAGAGTAGGTTTGAGCTGATTCTCCCTGCCCTGTTTATGCCAGTCTAGACACACTTGATTCCCTTACGGAGACATATCAGTACATAGGTTTTAAGATTCTTACTAGTCAGATCTATTCCTCTGCGGGAAATATGGGGTTTTGAGTCCCTTTCACTGAGGAAGGTGTAGGTCTTGTCTATTCTATAGTTGGTTTTCGGAACGGTACATGTGCTTATATCAAACTCGGGTTTGATGCATCACCCCACCTCTCCTTCCCCCTTAAGCAGGCATAAGAGTGTTTTCTAAATGTGAGACTCTGTTCTCTTGCCTAACTCAGTTCATGTGTAGCCATGTTTACAGGATCTTCCTAAGTGATATCTTATGATAAGTTTCTTTTCCTGTGTGACTTCTTTCACTTAGAATCATCGTACCTGAATCCACTCATTTTGCTGCTACTGGTCTTATGACATTGATTTCGTGGCTGAGGGATATTCCATCGTACGTAAGTTCCACAATGTTTGGAACCATTTTTATATTTCCTGGGATATTTCAGGTGTACCCAGGTTGAGGTTCTTGTAAGCAGTGCAGCCCTCAATTTGGGGGTGGCTCTGTCTTATGGATTTTCAGTTTTCCCACGGTATATTCCCTAGACTGGAAGTGCCCTTGGCTCTGTAGCTCTGTTGTTTACTTGTTTTAGGGAACACAATGCACTCCTCCAGTGAGGCAGTTGGCAACTTACATCCCGCCCATCAGCATAACAAGGCTCCCTGTTCTCCAGGGCCTGTCTTGCCTTTCTGGTTTTTACACATTTTGTGGATGTCCCTTTTGACCGGTGGGAAGTGATACTTCTTTGTAGTGCAGATTTGCATTGCCCGCTTGCTTGCTTGGCCAAAAAGGGCGTATGCGTTTTCTCCTGAATATATTCAGGAGAAAACGCATACGCACTTTTTGGCCAAGTGCATCATTGTCGAAGTTGTGCCCCTCTTCCTGTGCTTTACAGGCGATTCCAACGTACCTCTTGAAATCTGTTTCCTGCTATTCTGCCTCGCTTTCAAGTCCACCTCGTTGCCTTCCCTCAACAGATTTTTGGACGATAGTTGGCCTTGATTACTCTGCCAGTTTGTGAATTGCTGTGCCCCTGAGCTCCATTATTCAACTCGTTTTCTGTGAGCTGAACGCAAGTCCAAACTTTTGGTTCAGGACCTATACTGGTTCCTGGTGGGTGGCTGAGACTTTGGTTAATTCTTCTTCCTGCCGGGAATTAGAGGGACATGTGCCCATCCAAATGCCTAGCAGCTACTCTCTCATTGGTTCTCCCTCTTCCCTTTCATCCTCTGCCAAATTGGCAACCTGTGCGAACCAGGAGCTTAAAGGGGCTGTCTCTCCAAGTTGGGAGATTGATAGGAAAGCAGTTGGAAAGTCAAACCGGAGCACCAGGAGAGGGGCACTTCGTCGAGTTTTAGAAACCTGTCGTATTCACAGTGTGTCCATTCTCTAGGTTTCCCATACACGTTATAGCTGTAGTAATATTCCCTTCAACCTGGAGAGTTGGGACCCATGGAATGGGTGCCATGCATTATTGCTTTAAAGGGTCTGCATTTGCTCACCCAATCTCACCAATCCTCTCAGTCCCAAGTGTCCAGCCTTATGCCACATCCAGCTGTCATTGTAGATAGGGTCATTCCAGGTTGCATCAGAGACCCTGAAGGAATTGTAAAGAATTTCCCTGTTTCTTTGTTTTGTTTTTGAAATTCCTTTTTAGAGTGGGTTTGAGCTGATTCTCGCTGCCTTGTTTATGCCAGTCTAGTCACCCTTGATTCCCTTACAGAGACATATCAATACATAGGTTTTAATATTCTTACTAGTCAGATCTATTCCTCTGCGGGAAATATGGGGTTTTGAGTCCCTTTCACTGAGGAAGGTGTAGGTCTTGTCTATTCCATAGTTGGTTTTTGGAACGGTACTTGTGCTTATATCAAAATCTGGTTAGATGCATCACCCCACCTCTCCTTCCCCCTTAAGCAGGCATAAGAGTGTTTTCTAAATGTGAGACTCTGTTCTCTTTCCTAACTCAGTTCATGTGTAGCCATGTTTACAGGATCTTCCTAAGTGATATCTTATGATAAGTTTCTTTTTCTGTGTGACTTCTTTCACTTAGAATCATCATACCGGAATCCACTCATTTTGCTGCTACTGGTCTTATTACATTGATTTCGTGGCTGAGGGATATTCCATCGTACATAAGTTCCACAATTTTTTGAACCATTTTTATATTTCCTGGGATATTTCAGGTGTGCCCAGGTTGAGGTTCTTGTAAGCAGTGCAGCCCTCAATTTGGGGGCGGCAGAGTCTTATTGATTTTCAGTTTTCCCAAGGTATATTCCCTAGACCTGAAGTGCCCTTGGCTCTGTAGCTCTGTTGTTTACTTGTTTTAGGGAACACAATGCACTCCTCCAGTGACGCAGTTGGCAACTTACATCCCGCCCATCAGCATAAAAAGGCTCCCTGTTATCCAGGGCCTGTCTTGCCTTTCTGGTTTTTACACATTTTGTGGATATCCCTTTTGACCGGTGGGAAGTGATACTTCTTTGTAGTGCAGATTTGCATTGCCCGCTTGCTTGCTTGGCCAAAAAGGGCGTATGCGTTTTCTCCTGATTATATTCAGGAGAAAACGCATACGCACTTTTTGGCCAAGTGCATCATTGTCGAAGTTTTGCCCCTCTTCCTGTGCTTTACAGGCAATTCCAACGTACCTCTTGAAATCTGTTTCCTGCTATTCTGCCTCGCTTTCAAGTCCGCCTCGTTGCCTTCCCTCAACAGATTTTTGGACGATTGTTGGCCTTGATGACTCTGCCAGTTTGTGAATTGCTGTGCCCCGGACCTCCATTTTCAACTCGTTTTTTGTGAGCTGAACGCAAGTCCAAACTTTTGGTTCAGGACCTATACTGGTTCCCGGTGGGTGGCTGAGACTTTGGTTCATTCTTCTTCCTGCCGGGAAATTAGAGTGACATGTGCCCATCCAAATGCTTAATAGCTACTCTCTCATTGGTTCTCCCTCTTCCCTTTCATCCTCTGCCAAATTGGCAACCTGTGTGAACCAGGAGCTTAAAGGGGCTGTCTCTCCAAGTTGGGAGATTGATAGGAAAGCAGTTGAAAAGTCAACCCGGAGCACCAGGAGAGGGACTCTTCGTTGAGTTTTAGAAACCTTTCGTATTCACAGTGTGTCCATTCTCTAGGTTTCCCGTACATGTTATAGCTGTAGTAATATTCCCTTCAACCTGGAGAGTTGGGACCCATGGAATGGGTGCCATGCATTATTGCTTTAAAGGGTCTGCATTTGCTCACCCAATCTCACCAATCCTCTCAGTCCCAAGTGTCCAGCCTCATTCCGCATCCAGCTGTCATCGTAGATAGGGTCATTCCAGGTTGCATCAGAGACCCTGAAGGAATTGTAAAGAATATCCCTGTTTCTTTGTTCTGTTTTTGAAATTCCTTTTTAGAGTGGGTTTGAGCTGATTCTCGATGCCCTGTTTATGCCAGTCTAGACACAATTGATTCCCTTACAGAGACATATCAATACATAGGTTTTAAGATTCTTACTAGTCAGGTCTATTCCTCTGCGGGAAACATGGGGTTTTGAGTCCCTTTCACTGAGGAAGGTGTAGGTCTTGTCTATTCCATAGTTGGTTTTTGGAATGGTACCTGTGCTTATATCAAACTCTGGTTTGATGCATCTCCCCACCTCTCCTTCCCCCTTAAGCAGGCATAAGAGTGTTTGCTAAATCTGAGACTCTGTTCTCTTGCCTAACTCAGTTCATGTGTAGCCATGTTTACAGGATCTTCCTAAGTGATATCTTATGATAAGTTTCTATTTCTGTGTGACTTCTTTCACTTAGAATCATCGTACCTGAATCCACTCATTTTGCTGCTACTGGTCTTATGACATTGATTTCATGGCTGAGGGATATTCCATCGTTCGTAAGTTCCACAATGTTTTGAACCATTTTTATATTTCCTGGGATATTTCAGGTGTACCCAGGTTGAGGTTCTTGTAAGCAGTGCAGCCCTCAATTTGGGGGTGGCTCTGTTTTATGGATTTTCAGTTTTCCCAAGGTATATTCCCTAGACTGGAAGTGCCCTTGGCTCTGTAGCTCTGTTGTTTACTTGTTTTAGGGAACACAATGCACTCCTCCAGTGAGGCAGTTGGCAACTTACATCCTGCCCATCAGCATAACAAGGCTCCCATTTCGGCACGGCCTGTCTTGCCTTTCTGGTTTTTACACATTTTGTGGATGTCGCTTTTGACCGGTGGGAAGTGATACTTCTTTGTAGTGCAGATTTGCATTGCCCGCTTGCTTGCTTGACCAAAAAGGTTGTATGCGTTTTCTCCTGAATATATTCAGGAGAAAACACATACGCCCTTTTTGGCCAAGTGCATCATTGTCGAATTTGTGCCCCTCTTCCTGTGCTTTACAGGCGATTCCAACGTACCTCTTGAAATCTGTTTCCTGCTATTCTGCCTCGCTTTCAAGTCCGCCTCGTTGCCTTCCCTCAACAGATTTTTGGACGATAGTTGGCCTTGATTACTCTGCCAGTTTGTGAATTGCTGTGCCCCTGAGCTCCATTTTTCAACTCGTTTTTTGTGAGCTGAACGCAAGTCCAAACTTTTGGTTCAGGACCTATACTGGTTCCCGGTGGGTGGCTGAGACTTTGGTTAATTCTTCTTCCTGCCGGGAAATTAGAGTGACATGTGCCCATCCAAATGCCTAACAGCGACTCTCTCATTGGTTCTCCCTCTTCCCTTTCCTCCTCTGCCAAATTGGCAACCTGTGCGAACCAGGAGCTTAAAGGGGCTGTCTCTCCAAGTTGGGAGATTGATAGTAAAGCTGTTGGAAAGTCAAACTGGAGCACCAGGAGAGGGACTCTTCGTTGAGTTTTAGAAACCTTTCGTATTCACAGTGTGTCCATTCTCTAGGTTTCCCGTACATGTTATAGCTGTAGTAATATTCCCTTCAACCTGGAGAGTTTGGACCCATGGAATGGTTGCCATGCATTATTGCTTTAAAAGGTCTTCATTTGCTTACCCAATCTCACCAATCCTCTCAGTTCCAAGTGTCCAGCCTCATGCCGCATCCAGCTGTCATCGTAGATAGGGTCATTCCAGGTTGCATCAGAGACCCTAAAGGAATTGTAAAGAATTTCCCTGTTTCTTTGTTCTGTTTTTGAAATTCCTTTTTAGAGTGGGTTTGAGCTGATTCTCGCTGCCATATTTATGCCAGTCTAGACACACTTGATTCCCTTACGGAGACATATCAATACATAGGTTTTAAGATTCTTACTAGTCAGATCTATTCCTCTGCGGGAAATATGGCGTTTTGAGTCCCTTTCACTGAGGAACGTGTAGGTCTTGTCTATTCCATAGTTGGTTTTTGGAACAGTACCTGTGCTTATATCAAACTCTGGTTTGATGCATCACCCCACCTCTCCTTCCCCCTTAAGCAGGCATAAGAGTGTTTGCTAAATCTGAGACTCTGTTCTCTTTCCTAACTCAGTTCATGTGTAGCCATGTTTACAGGATCTTCCTAAGTGATATCTTATGATAAGTTTCTTTTTCTGTGTGACTTCTTTCACTTAGAATCATCGTACCTGAATCCACTCATTTTGCTGCTACTGGTCTTATGACATTGATTTCATGGCTGAGGGATATTCCATCGTACGTAAGTTCCACAATTTTTAGAACCATTTTTATATTTCCTGGGATATTTCAGGTGTACCCAGGTTGAGGTTCTTGTAAGCAGTGCAGCCCTCAATTTGGGGGTGGCTCTGTCTTATGGATTTTCAGTTTTCCCAAGGTATATTCCCTAGACTGGAAGTGCCCTTGGCTCTGTAGCTCTGTTGTTTACTTGTTTTAGGGAACACAATGCACTCCTCCAGTGAGGCAGTTGGCAACTTATATCCAGCCCATCAGCATAACAAGGCTCCCTGTTCTCCAGGGCCTGTCTTGCCTTTCTGGTTTTTACACATTTTGTGGATGTCCCTTTTGACCGGTGGGAAGTGATACTTCTTTGTAGTGCAGATTTGCATTGCCCGCTTGCTTGCTTGGCCAAAAAGGGCGTATGCGTTTTCTCCTGAATATATTCAGGAGAAAACGCATACGCCCTTTTTGACCAAGTGCATCATTATCGAAGTTGTGCCCCTCTTCCTGTGCTTTACAGGCGATTCCAACGTACCTCTTGAAATCTGTTTCCTGCTATTCTGCCTCGCATTCAAGTCCGCCTCATTGCCTTCCCTCAACAGATTTTTGGACGATAGTTGGCCTTGATTACTCTGCCAGTTTGTGAATTGCTGTGCCCCTGAGCTCCATTTTTCTACTCTTTTTTTGTGAGCTGAACGCAAGTCCAAACTTTTGGTTCAGGACCTATACTGGTTCCCGGTGGGTGGCTGAGTCTTTGGTTAATTCTTCTTCCTGCCGGGAAATTAGAGTGACATGTGCCCATCCAAATGCCTAACAGCGACTCTCTCATTGGTTCTCCCTCTTCCCTTTCCTCCTCTGCCAAATTGGCAACCTGTGTGAACCAGGAGCTTAAAGGGGCTGTCTCTCAAAGTTGGGAGATTGATAGGAAAGCAGTTGGAAAATCAAACCGGAGCACCAGGAGAGGGACTCTTCGTTGAGTTTTAGAAACCTTTTGTATTCACAGTGTGTCCATTCTGTAGGTTTCCCGTACATGTTATAGCTTTAGTAATATTCCCTACAACCTGGACAGTTGGGACCCATGGAATGGGTGCCATGCATTATTGCTTTAAAGGGTCTGCATTTGCTCACCCAATCTCACCAATCCTCTCAGTCCCAAGTGTCCAGCCTCATGCCGCATCCAGCTGTCATCGTAGATAGGGTCATTCCAGGTTGCATCAGAGACCCTGAAGGAATTGTAAAGAATTTCCCTGTTTCTTTGTTCTGTTTTTGAAATTCCTTTTTAGAGTGGGTTTGAGCTGATTCTCGATGCCCTGTTTATGCCAGTCTAGACACAATTGATTCCCTTACAGAGACATATCAATACATAGGTTTTAAGATTCTTACTAGTCAGGTCTATTCCTCTGCGGGAAACATGGGGTTTTGAGTCCCTTTCACTGAGGAAGGTGTAGGTCTTGTCTATTCCATAGTTGGTTTTTGGAACGGTACCTGTGCTTATATCAAACTCTGGTTTGATGCATCACCCCACCTCTCCTTCCCCCTTAAGCAGGCATAAGAGTGTTTGCTAAATCTGAGACTCTGTTCTCTTGCCTAACTCAGTTCATGTGTAGCCATGTTTACAGGATCTTCCTAAGTGATATCTTATGATAAGTTTCTTTTTCTGTGTGACTTCTTTCACTTAGAATCATCGTACCTGAATCCACTCATTTTGCTGCTACTGGTCTTATGACATTGATTTCATGGCTGAGGGATATTCCATCGTTCGTAAGTTCCACAATGTTTTGAACCATTTTTATATTTCCTGGGATATTTCAGGTGTACCCAGGTTGAGGTTCTTGTAAGCAGTGCAGCCCTCAATTTGGGGGTGGCTCTGTCTTATGGATTTTCAGTTTTCCCAAGGTATATTCCCTAGACTGGAAGTGCCCTTGGCTCTGTAGCTCTGTTGTTTACTTGTTTTAGGGAACACAATGCACTCCTCCAGTGAGGCAGTTGGCAACTTACATCCCGCCCATCAGCATAACAAGGCTCCCTGTTCTCCAGGGTCTGTCTTGCCTTTCTGATTTTTACACATTTTGTGGATATCCCTTTTGACCGGTGGCAAGTGATACTTCTTTGTAGTGCAGATTTGCATTGCCCGCTTGCTTGCTTAGCCAAAAAGGGAGTATGCGTTTTCTCCTGAATATATTTAAGAGAAAACGCATACGCCCTTTTTGGCCAAGTGCATCATTGTCGAAGTTGTGCCCCTCTTACTGTGCTTTACAGGCGAGGACAACCCTGGCTGGCCTGCAGGCACCAAGTTGGCCTGCGTGCTGTCGCTGGTGTGGCTCCACGGTCCTTCCACTAGGCTTTCAAGCCCTTGTACATATTCAGGTGTTTTACCTGGAAAGGGTGGGAACAGTTCAGCAGCAGCTGGCCTGGGGCTCAGCTCACGTTTACTCACAGATGACCCGGCACGGTCCCCAAGCTTTGCAATGAGGTCGCTCCTTGCGTGGGGGGTGGGTTGATGGCTGTATGGGAGATGGTTCCCCACCTCTGACCAATTTCATAATTGTTTACCACTGGAGCAAGTGCCGTGATAGGGTTTTCCTCTGTATAACTCGTGGGTTCAGGTTTTGTTTTCTTTTATGGTTCAAGTTAGATTTTATTCCTCTTTTATGTATTTATAGACATAAACATGGAAATAATTCATTCCTATAAATACATCTGTGTGACCGGAAGAACTTTTTTCTGTTTTAATTTTAAATTTTATTTTTTAAAATTTTGAAATTTAATTTTATTTATTTTTTTATACAGCACATTATTATTAGTTATGTATTTTATGCATATACATGTACACAGGTCAATCCCAAACTCCCAACTCATCCCACCACCACCACCCCATGCCTTCCCACACTTGGTGTCCATACGTTTGTTCTCTACCTCTGTGTCTCTATTTCTTCCCTGCAAACCAGTTCATCTGTACCATTTTTAGGCTCCACATATATGCATTAATATACAATATTTGTTTTCCTCTTTCTGACTTACTTCATTCTGTATGACAGTCTCTCGATCCATCGATGTCTCTACAAATGAACCAGTTTCATTCCTTTTTATGGCCGAGTAGTATTCCATTTTATATATGTACCACATCTTTATCCACTCATCTGTCTGTGGGCATTTAGGTTGCTTCCATTACCTGGCTATTGTAAATAGTGCTGCAATGAACATTGTGGTGAATGTGCATTTTTGAAATACGGTTTTCTCTGGGTATATGCCCAGAAGTGGGATTGCTGGATCAGATGGTAATTCTGTTTCTAGTTTTTTTAAGGAAACTCCATACTGTTCTCCATAGTGACTGTATCAATTTACATTCCCACCAATAGTGGAAGAGGGCTCCTTTTGTCCACACCCTCCCCAGAATTGGTTGTTTGTAGATTTTCTGATGATGCCGATTCTAACAGGTGTGAGGTGAAACCTCATTGTAGTTTTGATTTGCATTTCTCTAATAATTAGTGCTGTTGAGCAGCTTTTCATGTGCGTCTTGGCCATCTCTGTGTCTCCTTTGAAGAAACGTCTCTTTAGATTTTCTGCCCATTTTTTGGGGGTTGTTTGTTTTTTTAATATTAAGCTGCATGAGCTGTTTATATATATTGGAGATTAAACCTCTGTCCATTGATTCGTCTGCAAAGATTTTCGCCCATTCTGAGGGATGCTTTTTTCCATTCCCGTGTTTTTTAACAAAAAAGGAAAGAAAGGAAAAGAAGCAGAACACTAATGTGCGTAAAATATGCCTTTTGAAATGGTCGTTTTGAAATATGGACGTCCTTTGAATATTTTGGTCGATATGTGACCCCAGGATTTGTTTTCAGGGCAGGTGTCATTTACAGGCCTGCAATGATTTTGAATATCAACTGACCATTAGCGCTGGGATTAAAGCTGCTGTTGTGTGAAACGGCCACAAGGTGGCAGCAGTTCACCCTTACCAAATCTGGTTACTAGGGCAAGAGAGCCTCAGTGGAAGTGGTGTTCTAGATTGGAGTTTAGAATGGAATGTGCCAGGAGAAAGCCCCTCACGTTTGTCTCACTACTTCTTGTTCGTGTTTTTAATTTAAGTTTTTATTTTTTATTACAGCAAGTTTGATTACAATGTTTGGCTTGTTGTAGGTGTGGAAGATGTGGTTCTTTTACACATATACAGATGTCTGTTCTTCCTGGGATCCTTTTCCCATGTATGTTATGACAGAATATTGAGTAGTCCTCTCTTGGTATTCTGTAGGTCTTTGGTGATTATATATGTCACCTGTGTTTGTATATGTCTGTTAACCCCGATATCGTAATGAAACCAATCCTCACACCTTTCCATTGGTGAACCATAAGTCTGTTTAATGAATCTGTGATTGCCCTTCTCCGTGGAAATATCTGCCCTGGTATCCATTTTTAGGTAACACCTATAAGTGATATGATATGATATGTGTCTTTCACTTTCTGACTTACTACAAGTCACGTGATTACTTCTAGACTCATCTACGGTGCTGCAAATGGCATTGTGTCCTTTTTTCCCTTGGCTTCTCTTCTGCCTTAGCGGGGTCCATTTTCAACAATGTGATTCCCTGAGGGTTGTGGATTAGCTGACCTGGGCAGCCTTACCCTGCCGGCCCGCCCTCCCCAGGTGTGCCTCGTTGAGGTCAATATAAACAGCGCTCCAGGCAGCAATAGCCCCTGAAGCTGTGCCTGACTCCATATTCTCTGCCCCGTCAGCAGTCTCGGGGCTGTGCTGGTGGGAGGGAGTGAGGGGCCACAGCTTTGTGGGTGGCCCGGTGTGAGTGGGGTTCTGCTGGCCTTTCTGCAGGAGTTGCCAGGCTGCGGCCTGTAAAGAAGAGGTTGTGTCACCCATACCTTCCGCTGGAATTTCTCTCCGGACAGAGGTGAGGAAGGAAAAAAGCAGTGGGGGCCGGGACAGGAGGGGTATCTCAGGCAGGGCAATGGAAAGTTTCTGGAAGAGCGCCTGGGGACAGGACCACCCTGGCTGGCCTGCAGGCACCAAGTTGGCCTGCGTGCTGACACTGGTGTGGCTCCACGGTCCTTCCACTAGGCTTTCAAGCCCTTGTACATATTCAGGTGTTTTACCTGGAAAGGGTGGGAACAGTTCAGCAGCAGCTGGCCTGGGGCTCAGCTCACGTTTACTCACAGATGCCTCGGCACGGTCCCCCAGCTTGCAATGAGGACGCTCCTTGCGTGGGGGGTGGGTTGATGGCTGTATGGGAGATGGTTCCCCACCTCTGACCAATTTCAGAATTGTTGACCGCTAGAGCAAGTGCCGTGATAGGGTTTTCCTCTGTATAACTCGTGGGTTCACTTTTTTTTTTCTTTTATCGTTCAAGTTAGATTTTATTCCTCTTTTATGTATTTATAGATATAAGCATGGAAATAATTCATTCCTATAAATACATCTGTGTGACGGAAAGAACTTTTTTCTGTTTTATTTTTAAATTTTATTTTTTAAAATTTTGAAATTTAATTTTATTTATTTTTTTATACACCACATTATTATTAGTTATATATTTTATGCATATACATGTATACAGGTCAATCCCAATCTCCCAACTCATTCCACCACCACCACCCCATGGCTTCCCACACTTGGTGTCCATACGTTTGTTCTCTACCTCTGTGTCTCTATTTCTTCCCTGCAAACCAGTTCATCTGTACCATTTTTAGGCTCCACATAAATGCGTTAATATACAATATTTGTTTTCCTCTTTCTGACTTACTTCATTCTGTATGACAGTCTCTCGATCCATCGATGCCTCTGCAAATGACCCAGTTTCATTCCTTTTTATGGCCGAGTAATATTCCATTTTATATATGTACCACATCTTTATCCATTCATCTGTCTGTGGGCATTTAGGTTGCTTCCATTACCTGGCTATTGTAAATAGTGCTGCAATGAACATTGTGGTGAATGTGCATTTTTGATTTACGGTTTTCTCTGGGTATATGCCCAGAAGTGGGATTGCTGGATCAGATGGTAATTCTATTTCTAATTTTTTTAAGGAAACTCCATACTGTTCTCCATAGTGACTGTATCAATTTACATTCCCACCAATAGTGGAAGAGGGCTCCTTTTGTCCACACCCTCCCCAGAATTGGTTGTTTGTAGATTTTCTGATGATGCCGATTCTAACAGGTGTGAGGTGATACCTCATTGTAGTTTTGATTTGCATTTCTCTAATAATTAGTGCTGTTGAGCAGCTTTTCATGTGCGTCTTGGCCATCTCTGTGTCTCCTTTGAAGAAACGTCTCTTTAGATCTTCTGCCCATTTTTGGGGGGTTGTTTGCTTTTTTAATATTAAGCTGCATGAGCTGTTTATATATATTGGAGATTAAACCTGTGTCCATTGATTCGTCTGCAACGATTTTCGCCCATTCTGAGGGATGCCTTTTTCCATTCCCGTGTTTTTTAACAAAAAAGGAAAGAAAGGAAAAGAAGCAGAACACTAATGTGCGTAAAATATGCCTTTTGAAACGGTCGTTTTGAAATATGGACGTCCTTTGAATTTTTTGGTCGATATGTGACCCCAGGATTTGTTTTCAGGGCAGGTGTCATTTACAGGCCTGCAATGATTTTGAATATCAACTGACCATTAGCGCTGGGATTAAAGCTGCTGTTGTGTGAAACGGCCACAAGGTGGCAGCAGTTCACCCTTAACAAATCTGGTTACTAGGGCAAGAGAGCCTCAGTGGAAGTGGTGTTCTAGATTGGAGTTTAGAATGGAATGTGCCAGGAGAAAGCCCCTCACGTTTGTCTCACTACTTCTTGTTCGTGTTTTTAATTTAAGTTTTTAATTTTTATTACAGCAAGTTTGATTACAATGTTTGGCTTGTTGTAGGTGTGGAAGATGTGGTTCTTTTACACATATACAGATGACTGTTCTTCCTGGGATCCTTTTACCATGTACGTTATGACAGAATGTTGAGTACTCCTCTCTTGGTATTCTGTAGGTCTTTGGTGATTATATATGTCACCTGTGTTTGTATATGTCTGTTAACCCCATATCGTAATGAAACCAATCCTCACACCTTTCCATTGGTGAACCATAAGTTTGTTTAATGAATCTGTGTTTGCCCTTCTCCGTGGAAATATCTGCCCTGGTATCCATTTTTAGGTAACACCTATAAGTGATATGATATGATATGTGTCTTTCACTTTCTGACTTACTACAAGTCACGTGATTACTTCTAGAATCATCTACGGTGCTGCAAATGGCATTGTGTCCTTTTTTTCCTTGGCTCCTCTTATGCCTTAGCGGGGTCCATTTTCAACAATGTGATTCCCTGAGGGTTGTGGATTAGCTGACCTGGGCAGCCTTACCCTGCCGGCCCGCCCTCCCCAGGTGTGCCTCGTTGAGGTCAATATAAACAGAGCTCCAGGCAGCAATAGCCCCTGAAGCTGTGCCTGACTCCATATTCTCGGCCCCGTCAGCAGTCTCGGGGCTGTGCTGGTGGGAGGGAGTGAGGGGCCACAGCTTTGTGGGTGGCCCGGTGTGAGTGGGGTTCTGCTGGCCTTTCTGCAGGAGTTGCCAGGCTGCCGCCTGTAAAGAAGAGGATGTGTCACCCATACCTTCCGCTGGAATTTCTCTCCGGACAGAGGTGAGGAAGGAAAAAAGCAGTGTGGGTCGGGACAGGAGGGGTATCTCAGGCAGGGCAATGGAAAGATTCTTGAAGAGCGCTCGGGGCCAGGACCACCCTGGCTGGCCTACAGGCACCAATTTGGCCTGCGTGCTGTCGCTGGTGTGGCTCCACGGTCCTTCCTCTAGGCTTTCAAGCCCTTGTACATATTCAGGTGTTTTACCTGGAAAGGGTGGGAACAGTTCAGCAGCAGCTGGCCTGGGGCTCAGCTCACGTTTACTCACAGATGCCTCAGCACGGTCCCCCAGCTTTGCAATGAGGACGCTCCTTGCGTGGGGGGTGGGTTGCTGGTTGTATGGGAGATGGTTCCCCACCTCTGACCAATTTCAGAATTGTTTACCACTGGAGCAAGTGCCCTGATAGCGTTTTCCTCTGTATAACTCGTGGGTTAAGGTTTTTTTTTTTCTTTTATGGTTCAAGCTAGATTTAATTCCTCTTTTATGTATTTATAGATATAAGCATGGAAATAATTCATTCCTATAAATACATCTGTGTGACGGGAAGAACTTTTTTCTGTTTTATTTTTAAATTTTATTTTTTAAAATTTGGAAATTTAATTTTATTTATTTTTTTTATACAGCACGTTATTATTAGTTATGTATTTTATGCATATACATGTATACAGGTCAATCCCAAACTCCCAACTCATCCCACCACCACCACCCCATGGCTTCCCACACTTGGTGTCCATACGTTTGTTCTCTACCTCTGTGTCTCTATTTCTTCCCTGCAAACCAGTTCATATGTACCATTTTTAGGCTCCACATATATGCATTAATATACAGTATTTGTTTTCCTCTTTCTGACTTACTTCATTCTGTATGACAGTCTCTCGATCCATCATTGTCTCTACAAATGACCCAGTTTCATTCCTTTTTATGGCCGAGTAATATTCCATTTTATATATGTACCACAGCTTTATCCATTCATCTGTCTGTGGGCATTTAGGTTGCTTCCATTACCTGGCTATTGTAAATAGTGGTGCAACGAACATTGTGGTGAATGTGCCTTTTTGAAATACGGTTTTCTCTGGGTATATGCCCAGAAGTGGTATTGCTGGATCAGATGGTAATTCTATTTCTAGATTTTTTAAGGAAACTCCATACTGTTCTCCATAGTGACTGTATCAATTTACATTCCCACCAATAGTGGAAGAGGGCTCCTTTTGTCCACACCCTCCACAGAATTGGTTGTTTGTAGATTTTCTGATGATGCCGATTCTAACAGGTGTGAGGTGATACCTCATTGTAGTTTTGATTTGCATTTCTCTAATAATTAGTGCTGTTGAGCAGCTTTTCATGGGCGTCTTGGCCATCTCTGTGTCTCCTTTGAAGAAACGTCTCTTTAGATCTTCTGACCATTTTTTGGGGGGTTGTTTGTTTTTTTAATATTAAGCTGCATGAGCTGTTTATATATATTGGAGATTAAACCTCTGTCCATTGATTCGTCTGCAATGATTTTCGCCCATTCTGAGGGATGCCTTTTTCCATTCCCGTGTTTTTTAACAAAAAAGGAAAGAAAGGAAAAGAAGCAGAACACTAATATGCGTAAAATATGCCTTTTATAACGTTCGTTTTGAAATATGGACGTCCTTTGAATTTTTTGGTCGATATGTGACCCCAGGATTTGTTTTCAGGGCAGGTGTCATTTACAGGCCTGCAATGATTTTGAATATCAACTGACCAATAGCGTTGGGATTAAAGCTGTTGTTGTGTGAAACGGCCACAAGGTGGCAGCAGTTCACCCTTACCAAATCTGGTTATTAGGGCAAGTGAGCCTCAGTGGAAGTGGTGTTCTAGATTGGAGTTTAGAATGGAATGTGCCAGGAGAAAGCCCCTCACGTTTGTCTCACTACTTCTTGTTCGTGTTTTTAATTTAATTTTTTATTTTTTATTACAGCAAGTTTGATTACAATGTTTGGCTTGTTGTAGGTGTGGAAGATGTGGTTCTTTTACACATATACAGATGACTGTTCTTCCTGGGATCCTTTTCCCATGTACGTTATGACAGAATGTTGAGTAGTCCTCTCTTGGTATTCTGTAGGTCTTTGGTGATTATATATGTCACCTGTGTTTGTATATGTCTGTTAACCCCGATATCGTAATGAAACCAATCCTCACACCTTTCCATTGGTGAACCATAAGTTTGTTTAATAAATCTGTGATTGCCCTTCTCCGTGGAAATATCTGCCCTGGTATCCATTTTTAGGTAACACCTATAAGTGATATGATATGATATGTGTCTTTCACTTTCTGACTTACTACAAGTGACATGATTACTTCTAGACTCATCTACGGTGCTGCAAATGGCATTGTGTCCTTTTTTCCCTTGGCTTCTCTTCTGCCTTAGCGGGGTCTATTTTCAACAATGTGATTCCCTGAGGGTTGTGGATTAGCTGACCTGGGCAGCCTTACACTGCCGGCCCGCCCTCCCCAGGTGTGCCTCTTTGAGGTCAATATAAACAGCGCTCCAGGCAGCAATAGCCCCTGAAGCTGTGCCTGACTCCATATTCTCGGCCCCGTCAGCAGTCTCGGGGCTGTGCTGGTGGGAGGGAGTGAGGGGCCACAGCTTTGTGTGTGGCCCGGTGTGAGAGGGGTTCTGCTGGCCTTTCTGCAGGATTTGCCAGGCTGCCGCCTATAAAGAAGAGGTTGTGTCACCCATACCTTCCGCTGGAATTTCTCTCCGGACAGAGGTGAGGAAGGAAAAAAGCAGTGGGGGGCGGGACAGGATGGGTATCTCAGGCAGGGCAATGGAAAGCTTCTGGAAGAGCGCCCGGGTCCAGGACCACCCTGGCTGGCCTGCAGGCACCAAGTGGCCCTGCGTGCTGTTGCTGGTGTGGCTCCACGGTCCTTCCTCTAGGCTTTCAAGCCCTTGTACATATTCAGGTGTTTTACCTGGAAAGGGTGGGAACAGTTCAGCAGCAGCTGGCCTGGGGCTTAGCTCACGTTTACTCACAGATGCCTCGGCACGGTCCCCCAGCTTTGCAATGAGGACGCTCCTTGCGTGGGAGGTGGGTTGCTGGCTGTATGGGAGATGGTTCCCCACCGCTGACCAATTTCAGAATTGTTTACCCCTGGAACAAGTGCCCTGATAGGGTTTTCCTCTGTATAACTCGTGGGTTCAGGTTTTTTTTTTCTTTTATGGTTTAAGTTAGATTTTATTCCTCTTTTATGTATTTATAGATATAAGCATGGAAATAATTCATTCCTATAAATACATCTGTGTGACGGGAAGAACTTTTTTCTGTTTTATTTTTTAAAATTTTGAAATTTAATTTTATTTATTTTTTTATACAGCACGTTATTATTAGTCATGTATTTTATGCATATACATGTATACAGGTCAATCCCAAACTCCCAACTCATCCCACCACCACCACCCCATGGCTTCCCACACTTGGTGTCCATACGTTTGTTCTCTACCTCTGTGTATCTATTTCTTCCCTGCAAACCAGTTCATCTGTACCATTTTTAGGCTCTACATATATGCATTCATATACAATATTTGTTTTCCTCTTTCTGACTTACTTCATTCTGTATGACAGTCTCTCGATCCATCGATGTCTCTACAAATGACCCAGTTTCATTCCTTTTTATGGCCCAGTAATATTCCATTTCATATATGTACCACATCTTTATCCATTCATCTGTCTGTGGGCATTTAGGTTGCTTCCATTATCTGGCTATTGTAAATAGTGCTGCAATGAACATTGTGGTGAATGTGCCTTTTTGAAATACGGTTTTCTCTGGGTATATGCCCAGAAGTGGGATTGCTGGATCAGATGGTAATTCTATTTCTAGTTTTTTCAAGGAAACTCCATACTGTCCTCCATAGGGACTGTATCAATTTACATTCCCACCAATAGTGGAAGAGGGCTCCTTTTGTCCACACCCTCCCCAGAATTGGTTGTTTGTAGATTTTCTGATGATGCCTATTCTAACAGGTGTGAGGTGAAACCTCATTGTAGTTTTGATTTGCATTTCTCTAATAATTAGTGCTGTTGAGCAGCTTTTCATGTGCGTCTTGGCCATCTCTGTGTCTTCTTTGAAGAAACGTCTCTTTAGATCTTCTGCCCATTTTTGTATTGGGTTGTTTGTTTATTTAATATTAAGCTGCATGAGCTGTTTATATATATTGGAGATTAAAGCTCTGTCCATTGATTCGTCTGCAACGATTTTCGCCCATTCTGAGGGATGCCTTTTTCCATTCCCGTGTTTTTTAACAAAAAAGGAAAGAAAGGAAAAGAAGCAGAACACTAATGTGCGTGAAATATACGTTTTGAAACGGTCGTTTTGAAATATGGACGTCCTTTGAACTTTTTGGTCGATATGTGACCCAAGGATTTGTTTTCAGGGCAGGTGTCATTTACAGGCCTGAAATGATTTTGAATATCAACTGACCATTAGCGCTGTGATTAAAGCTGCTGTTGTGTGAAACGGCCACAAGGTGGCAGCAGTTCACCCTTACCAAATCTGGTTACTAGGGCAAGAGAGCCTCAGTGGAAGTGGTGTTCTAGATTGGAGTTTAGAATGGAATGTGCCAGGAGAAAGCCCCTCACGTTTGTCTCACTACATCTTGTTCGTGTATTTAATGTAATTTAATATTTTTTATTACAGCTATTTTGATTACATTGTTTGGCATGCTGTAGGTGTGGAAGATGTGGTTCTTTTACACATATACAGATGTCTGTTCTTCCTGGGATACTTTTCCCATGTACGTTATGACAGAATGTTGAGTAGTCCTCTCTTGGAAATCTGTAGGTCTTTGGTGATTATATAGGTCACCTGTGTTTGTATATGTCTGTTAACCCCGATATCGTAATGAAACCAATCCTCACACCTTTCCATTGGTGAACCATAAGTTTGTTTAATGAATCTGTGATTGCCCTTCTCCGTGGAAATATCTGCCCTGGTATCCATTTTTAGGTAACACCTATAAGTGATATGATATGATATGTGTCTTTCACTTTCTGACTTACTACAAGTCACGTGGTTACTTCTAGACTCATCTACGGTGTTGCAAATGGCATTGTGTCCTTTTTTTCCTTGGATTCTCTTCTGCCTTAGCGGGGTCCATTTTCAACAATGTGATTCCCTGAGGGTTGTGGATTAGCTGACCTGTGCAGCCTTACCCTAACGGCCCTCCCTCACCAGGTGTGCCTAGTTGAGGTCAATATAAACAGCGCTCCAGGCAGCAATATCCCCTGAAGCTGCGCCTGACTCCATATTCTCTGCCCCGTCAGCAGTCTCGGGGCTGTGCTGGTGGGAGGGAGTGAGGGGCCACAGCTTTGTGGGTGGCCCGGTGTGAGTGGGGTTCTGCTGGCCTTTCTGCAGGAGTTGCCAGGCTGCCGCCTGTAAAGAAGAGGTTGTGTCACCCATACCTTCCGCTGGAATTTCTCTCCGGACAGAGGTGAGGAAGGAAAAAAGCAGTGGTTGCCGGGACAGGAGGGGTATCTCAGGCAGGGCAATGGAAAGCTTCTGGAAGAGCGCCCGGGGCCAGGACCACCCTGGCTGGCCTGCAGGCACCAAGTTGGCCTGCGTGCTGTCGCTGGTGTGGCTCCACTGTCCTTCCTCTAGGCTTTCAAGCCCTTGTACATATTCAGGTGTTTTACCTGGAAAGGGTGGGGACAGTTCAGCTGCAGCTGGCCTGGGGCTCAGCTCACGTTTACTCTCAGATGCCTCGGCACTGTCCCCCAGCTTTGCAATGAAGACGCTCCTTGCGTCGGGGGTGGGTTGCTGGCTGTATGGGAGATGGTTCCCCACCTCTGACCAATTTCAGAATTGTTTACCACTGGAGCAAGTGCCCTGATAGGGTTTTCCTCTGTATAACTCGTGGGTTCAGGTTTTTTTTTTCTTTTATGGTTCAAGTTAGATTTTATTCCTCTTCTATGTATTTATAGATATAAGCATGAAAATAATTCATTCCTATAAATACATCTGTGTGACGGGAAGAACTTTTTTCTGTTTTATTTTTAAATTTTATTTTTTAAAATTTTGAAATTTAATTTTATTTATTTTTTTATACAGCACGTTATTATTAGTTATGTATTTTATTCATATACATGTATACAGGTCAATCCCAAACTCCCCTCTCATCCCACCACCACCACCCCGTGGCTTCCCACACTTGGTGTCCATACGTTTGTTCTCTACCTCTGTGTCTCTATTTCTTCCCTGCAAACCAGTTCATCTGTACCATTTTTAGGCTCCACATATATGCATTAATATAAAATATTTGTTTTCCTCTTTCTGACTTACTTCATTCTGTATGACAGTCTCTCGATCCATCGATGTCTCTACAAATGACCCAGTTTCATTCCTTTTTATGGCCGAGTAATATTCCATTTTATATATGTACCACATCTTTATCCATTCATCTGTCTGTGGGCATTTAGGTTGCTTCCATTACCTGGCTATTGTAAATAGTGCTGCAATGAACATTGTGGTGAATGTGCCTTTTTGAAATACGGTTTTCTCTGGGTATATGCCCAGAAGTGGGATTGCTGGATCAGATGGTAATTCTATTTCTAGTTTTTTTAAGGAAACTCCATACTGTCCTCCATGGGGACTGTATCAATTTACATTCCCACCAATAGTGGAAGAGGGCTCCTTTTGTCCACACCCTCCCCAGAAATTGTTGTTTATAGATTTTCTGATGATGCCGATTCTAACAGGTGTGAGGTGATACCTCATTGTAGTTTTGATTTGCATTTCTCTAATAATTAGTGCTGTTGAGCAGCTTTTCATGTGCGTCTTGGCCATCTCTGTGTCTCCTTTGAAGAAACGTCTCTTTAGATCTTCTGCCCATTTTTTGGGGGTTGTTTGTTTTTTTAATATTAAGCTGCATGAGCTGTTTATATATATTGGAGATTAAACCTCTGTCCATTGATTCATCTGCAATGATTTTCGCCCATTCTGAGGGATGCCATTTTCCATTCCCGTGTTTTTTAACAAAAAAGGAAAGAAAGGAAAAGAAGCAGAACACTAATGTGCCTAAAATATGCCTTTTGAAACGGTCGTTTTGAAATATGGACGTCCTTTGAATTTTTTGGTCGATATGTGACCCCAGGATTTGTTTTCAGGGCAGGTGTCATTTACAGGCCTGCAATGATTTTGAATATCAACTGACCATTAGCGTTGGGATTAAAGCTGCTGTTGTGTGAAACGGCCACAAGGTGGCAGCAGTTCACCCTTACCAAATCTGGTTACTAGGGCAAGAGAGCCTCAGTGGAAGTGGTGTTCTAGATTGGAGTTTAGAATGGAATGTGCCAGGAGAAAGCCCCTCACGTTTGTCTCACTACTTCTTGTTCGTGTTTTTAATTTAATTTTTTATTTTTTATTACAGCAAGTTTGATTACAATGTTTGGCTTGTTGTAGGTGTGGAAGATGTGGTTCTTTTACACATATACAGATGACTGTTCTTCCTGGGATCCTTTTCCCATGTACGTTAAGACAGAATGTTGATTAGTCCTCTCTTGGTATTCTGTAGGTCTTTGGTGATTATATATGTCACCTGTGTTTGTATATGTCTGTTAACCCCGATATCGTAATGAAACCAATCCTCACAACTTTCCATTGGTGAACCATAAGTTTGTTTAATGAATCTGTGATTGCCCTTCTCCGTGGAAATATCTGCCCTGGTATCCATTTTTAGGTAACACCTATAAGTGATATGATATGATATGTGTCTTTCACTTTCTGACTTACTACATATCACGTGATTAATTCTAGACTCATCTACGGTGCTGCAAATGGCATTGTGTCCTTTTTTCCCTTGGCTTCTCTTCTGCCTTAGCGGGGTCCATTTTCAACAATGTGATTCCCTGAGGGTTGTGGATTAGCTGACCTGGGCAGCCTTACCATGCCGGCCCGCCCTGCACAGGTGTGCCTCGTTGAGGTCAATATAAACAGAGCTCCAGGCAGCAATAGCCCCTGAAGCTGTGCCTGACTCCATATTCTCTGCCCCGTCAGCAGTCTCGGGGCTGTGCTGGTGGGAGGGAGTGAGGGGCCACAGCTTTGTGGGTGGCCCGGTGTGAGTGGGGTTTTGCTGGCCTTTCTGCAGGAGTTGCCAGGCTGCCACCTGTAAAGAAGAGGTTGTGTCACCCATACCTCCTGCTGGAATTTCTCTCCTGACAGAGGTGAGGAAGGAAAAAAGCAGTGGGGGCCGGGACAGGAGGGGTATCTCAGGCAGGGCAATGGAAAGCTTCTGGAAGAGCGCCAGGGTCCAGGACCACCCTGGACGGCCTGCAGGCACCAAGTTGGCCTGCGTGCTGTCGCTGGTGTGGCTCCACGGTCCTTCCCCTAGGCTTTCAAGCCCTTGTACATATTCAGGTGTTTTACCTGGAAAGGGTGGGGACAGTTCAGCAGCAGCTGGCCTGGGGCTCAGCTCACGTTTACTCACAGATGCCTCGGCACGGTCCCCCAGCTTTGCAATGAGGACGCTCCTTGCTTGGGTGTTGGGTTGCTGGCTGTATGGGAGGTGGTTCCCCACCTCTGACCAATTTCAGAATTGTTTCCCGCTGGAGCAAGTGCCGTGATAGGGTTTTCCTCTGTATAACTCGTGGGTTCAATTATTTTTTCTTTTATGGTTCAAGTTAGATTTTATTCCTCTTTTATTTATTTATAAATATAAGCATGGAAATAATTCATTCCTATAAATACATCTGTGTGACGGGAAGAATTTTTTCTGTTTTATTTTTAAATTTTATTTTTTAAAATTTTGAAATTTAATTTTATTTATGTTTTTATACAGCAGGTTATTATTAGTTATGTATTTTATGCATATACATGTATACATGTCAATCCCAATCTCCCAACTCATCCCACCACCACCACCCCATGGCTTCCAACACTTGGTGTCCATACGTTTGTTCTCTACCTCTGTGTCTCTATTTCTTCCCTGCAAAACAGTTCATCTGTACCATTTTTTTAGGTTCCACATGTATGCATTAATATACAATATTTGTTTTCCTCTTTCTGACTTACTTCATTTTGTATGACAGTCTCTCGATCCATCGATGCCTCTGCAAATGACCCAGTTTCATTCCTTTTTATGGCCGAGTAATATTCCATTTTATTTATGTACCACATCTTTATCCATTCATCTGTCTGTGGGCATTTAGGTTGCTTCCATTACCTGGCTATTGTAAATAGTGCTGCAATGAACATTGTGGTGAATGTGCATTTTTGATTTACGGTTTTCTCTGGGTATATGCCCAGAAGTGGGATTGCTGGATCAGATGGTAATTCTATTTCTAATTTTTTTAAGGAAACTCCATACTGTTCTCCATAGTGACTGTATCAATTTACATTCCCACCAATAGTGGAAGAGGGCTCCTTTTGTCCACACCCTCCCCAGAATTGGTTGTTTGTAGATTTTCTGATGATGCCGATTCTAACAGGTGTGAGGTGATACCTCATTGTAGTTTTGATTTGCATTTCTCTAATAATTAGTGCTGTTGAGCAGCTTTTCATGTGCGTCTTGGCCATCTCTGTGTCTCATTTGAAGAAACGTCTCTTTACATCTTCTGCCCATTTTTTGGGGGTTGTTTGTTTTTTTAATATTAAGCTGCATGAGCTGTTTATATATATTGGAGATTAAACCTCTGTCCATTGATTCGTCTGCAACGATTTTCACCCATTCTGAGGGATGCCTTTTTCCATTCCCGTGTTTTTTAACAAAAAAGGAAAAAAGGAAAAGAAGCAGAACACTAATGTGCGTAAAATATGCCTTTTGAAACGGTCGTTTTGAAATATGGACGTCCTTTGAATTTTTTGGTCGATATGTGACCCCAGGATTTGTTTTCAGGGCAGGTGTCATTTACAGGCTTGCAATGATTTTGAATATCAACTGACCATTAGCGCTGGGATTAAAGCTGCTGTTGTGTGAAACGGCCACAAGGTGGCAGCAGTTCACCCTTAACAAATCTGGTTACTAGGGCAAGAGAGCCTCAGTGGAAGTGGTGTTCTAGATTGGAGTTTAGAATGGAATGTGCCAGGAGAAAGCCCCTCACGTTTGTCTCACTACTTCTTGTTCGTGTTTTTAATTTAATTTTTTATTTTTTATTACAGCAATTTTGATTACAATGTTTGGCTTGTTGTAGGTGTGGAAGATGTGGTTCTTTTACACATATACAGATGACTGTTCTTCCTGGGATCCTTTTCCCATGTACGTTATGACAGAATGTTGAGTAGTCCTCTCTTGGTATTCTGTAGGTCTTTGGTGATTATATATGTCACCTGTGTTTGTATATGTCTGTTAACCCCATATCGTAATGAAACCAATCCTCACACCTTTCCATTGGTGAACCATAAGTTTGTTTAATGAATCTGTGATTGCCCTTCTCCGTGGAAATATCTGCCCTGGTATCCATTTTTAGGTAACACCTATAAATGATATGATATGATATGTGTCTTTCACTTTCTGACTTACTACAAGTCACGTGATTACTTCTAGAATCATCTACGGTGCTGCAAATGGCATTGTGTGCTTTTTTTCCTTGGCTCCTCTTATGCCTTAGCGGGGTCCATTTTCAACAATGTGATTCCCTGAGGGTTGTGGATTAGCTGACCTGGGCAGCCTTACCCTGCCGGCCCGCCCTCCCCAGGTGTAACTCGTTGAGGTCAATATAAACAGAGCTCCAGGCAGCAATAGCCCCTGAAGCTGTGCCTGACTCCATATTCTCTGCCCCGTCAGCAGTCTCGGGGCTGTGCTGGTGGGAGGGAGTGAGGGGCCACAGCTTTGTGGGTGGCCCGGTGTGAGTGGGGTTCTGCTGGCCTTTCTGCAGGAGTTGCCAGGCTGCCGCCTGTAAAGAAGAGGATGTGTCACCCATACCTTCCGCTGGAATTTCTCTCCGGACAGAGGTGAGGAAGGAAAAAAGCAGTGTGGGTCGGGACAGGAGGGGTATCTCAGGCAGGGCAATGGAAAGATTCTGGAAGAGCGCCCGGGTCCAGGACCACCCTGGCTGGCCTACAGGCACCAATTTGGCCTGCGTGCTGTCGCTGGTGTGGCTCCACGGTCCTTCCTCTAGGCTTTCAAGCCCTTGTACATATTCAGGTGTTTTACCTGGAAAGGGTGGGAACAGTTCAGCAGCAGCTGGCCTGGGGCTCAGCTCACGTTTACTCACAGATGCCTCAGCACGGTCCCCCAGCTTTGCAATGAGGACGCTCCTTGCGTGGGGGGTGGGTTGCTGGTTGTATGGGAGATGGTTCCCCACCTCTGACCAATTTCAGAATTGTTTACCACTGGAGCAAGTGCCCAGATAGCGTTTTCCTCTGTATAACTCGTGGGTTAAGGTTTTTTTTTTTCTTTTATGGTTCAAGTTAGATTTAATTCCTCTTTTATGTATTTATAGATATAAGCATGGAAATAATTCATTCCTATAAATACATCTGTGTGACGGGAAGAACTTTTTTCTGTTTTATTTTTAAATTTTATTTTTTAAAATTTGGAAATTTAATTTTATTTATTTTTTTTATACAGCACGTTATTATTAGTTATGTATTTTATGCATATACATGTATACAGGTCAATCCCAAACTCCCAACTCATCCCACCAACACCACCCCATGGCTTCCCACACTTGGTGTCCATACGTTTGTTCTCTACCTCTGTGTCTCTATTTCTTCCCTGCAAACCAGTTCATATGTACCATTTTTAGGCTCCACATATATGCATTAATATACAGTATTTGTTTTCCTCTTTCTGACTTACTTCATTCTGTATGACAGTCTCTCGATCCATCATTGTCTCTACAAATGACCCAGTTTCATTCCTTTTTATGGCCGAGTAATATTCCATTTTATATATGTACCACAGCTTTATCCATTCATCTGTCTGTGGGCATTTAGGTTGCTTCCATTACCTGGCTATTGTAAATAGTGGTGCAACGAACATTGTGGTGAATGTGCCTTTTTGAAATACCGTTTTCTCTGGGTATATGCCCAGAAGTGGGATTGCTGGATCAGATGGTAATTCTATTTCTAGATTTTTTAAGGAAACTCCATACTGTTCTCCATAGTGACTGTATCAATTTACATTCCCACCAATAGTGGAAGAGGGCTCCTTTTGTCCACACCCTCCACAGAATTGGTTGTTTGTAGATTTTCTGATGATGCCGATTCTAACAGGTGTGAGGTGATACCTCATTGTAGTTTTGATTTGCATTTCTCTAATAATTAGTGCTGTTGAGCAGCTTTTCATGGGCGTCTTGGCCATCTCTGTGTCTCCTTTGAAGAAACGTCTCTTTAGATCTTCTGCCCATTTTTTTTGGGTTGTTTGTTTTTTTAATATTAAGCTGCATGAGCTATTTATATATATTGGAGATTAAACCTCTGTCCATTGATTCGTCTGCAACGATTTTCACCCATTCTGATGGATGCCTTTTTCCATTCCCGTGTTTTTTAACAAAAAAGGAAAGAAAGGAAAAGAAGCAGAACACTAATGTGCATAAAACATGCCTTTTGCAACGGTCGTTTTGAAATATGGACGTCCTTTGAATTTTTTGGTCGATATGTGACCCCAGGATTTGTTTTCAGGGCAGGTGTCATTTACAGGCCTGCAATGATTCTGAATATCAACTGACCAATAGCGTTGGGATAAAAGCTGTTGTTGTGTGAAACGGCCACAAGGTGGCAGCAGTTCACCCTTACCAAATCTGGTTACTAGGGCAAGAGAGCCTCAGTGGAAGTGGTGTTCTAGATTGGAGTTTAGAATGGAATGTGCCAGGAGAAAGCCCCTCACGTTTGTCTCACTACTTCTTGTTCGTGTTTTTAATTTAATTTTTTATTTTTTATTACAGCAAGTTTGATTACAATGTTTGGCTTGTTGTAGGTGTGGAAGATGTGATTCTTTTACACATATACAGATGACTGTTCTTCCTGGGATCCTTTTCCCATGTACGTTATGACAGAATGTTGAGTAGTCCTCTCTTGGTATTCTGTAGGTCTTTGGTGATTATATATGTCACCTGTGTTTGTATATGTCTGTTAACCCCGATATCGTAATGAAACCAATCCTCACACCTTTCCATTGGTGAACCATAAGTTTGTTTAATGAATCTGTGATTGCCCTTCTCCGTGGAAATATCTGCCCTGGTATCCATTTTTAGGTAACACCTATAAGTGATATGATATGATATGTGTCTTTCACTTTCTGACTTACTGCAAGTCACGTGATTACTTCTAGACTCATCTACGGTGCTGCAAATGGCATTGTGTCCTTTTTTCCCTTGGCTTCTCTTTTGCCTGAGCGGGGTCCATTTTCAACAATGTGATTCCCTGAGGGTTGTGGATTAGCTGACCTGGGCAGCCTTACCCTGCCGGCCCGCCCTCCCCAGGTGTAACTCGTTGAGGTCAATATAAACAGAGCTCCAGGCAGCAATAGCCCCTGAAGCTGTGCCTGACTCCATATTCTCTGCCCCGTCAGCAGTCTCGGGGCTGTGCTGGTGGGAGGGAGTGAGGGGCCACAGCTTTGTGGGTGGCCCGGTGTGAGTGGGGTTCTGCTGGCCTTTCTGCAGGAGTTGCCAGGCTGCCGCCTGTAAAGAAGAGGATGTGTCACCCATACCTTCCGCTGGAATTTCTCTCCGGACAGAGGTGAGGAAGGAAAAAAGCAGTGTGGGTCGGGACAGGAGGGGTATCTCAGGCAGGGCAATGGAAAGATTCTGGAAGAGCGCCCGGGTCCAGGACCACCCTGGCTGGCCTACAGGCACCAATTTGGCCTGCGTGCTGTCGCTGGTGTGGCTCCACGGTCCTTCCTCTAGGCTTTCAAGCCCTTGTACATATTCAGGTGTTTTACCTGGAAAGGGTGGGAACAGTTCAGCAGCAGCTGGCCTGGGGCTCAGCTCACGTTTACTCACAGATGCCTCAGCACGGTCCCCCAGCTTTGCAATGAGGACGCTCCTTGCGTGGGGGGTGGGTTGCTGGTTGTATGGGAGATGGTTCCCCACCTCTGACCAATTTCAGAATTGTTTACCACTGGAGCAAGTGCCCAGATAGCGTTTTCCTCTGTATAACTCGTGGGTTAAGGTTTTTTTTTTTCTTTTATGGTTCAAGTTAGATTTAATTCCTCTTTTATGTATTTATAGATATAAGCATGGAAATAATTCATTCCTATAAATACATCTGTGTGACGGGAAGAACTTTTTTCTGTTTTATTTTTAAATTTTATTTTTTAAAATTTGGAAATTTAATTTTATTTATTTTTTTTATACAGCACGTTATTATTAGTTATGTATTTTATGCATATACATGTATACAGGTCAATCCCAAACTCCCAACTCATCCCACCAACACCACCCCATGGCTTCCCACACTTGGTGTCCATACGTTTGTTCTCTACCTCTGTGTCTCTATTTCTTCCCTGCAAACCAGTTCATATGTACCATTTTTAGGCTCCACATATATGCATTAATATACAGTATTTGTTTTCCTCTTTCTGACTTACTTCATTCTGTATGACAGTCTCTCGATCCATCATTGTCTCTACAAATGACCCAGTTTCATTCCTTTTTATGGCCGAGTAATATTCCATTTTATATATGTACCACAGCTTTATCCATTCATCTGTCTGTGGGCATTTAGGTTGCTTCCATTACCTGGCTATTGTAAATAGTGGTGCAACGAACATTGTGGTGAATGTGCCTTTTTGAAATACCGTTTTCTCTGGGTATATGCCCAGAAGTGGGATTGCTGGATCAGATGGTAATTCTATTTCTAGATTTTTTAAGGAAACTCCATACTGTTCTCCATAGTGACTGTATCAATTTACATTCCCACCAATAGTGGAAGAGGGCTCCTTTTGTCCACACCCTCCACAGAATTGGTTGTTTGTAGATTTTCTGATGATGCCGATTCTAACAGGTGTGAGGTGATACCTCATTGTAGTTTTGATTTGCATTTCTCTAATAATTAGTGCTGTTGAGCAGCTTTTCATGGGCGTCTTGGCCATCTCTGTGTCTCCTTTGAAGAAACGTCTCTTTAGATCTTCTGCCCATTTTTTTTGGGTTGTTTGTTTTTTTAATATTAAGCTGCATGAGCTATTTATATATATTGGAGATTAAACCTCTGTCCATTGATTCGTCTGCAACGATTTTCACCCATTCTGATGGATGCCTTTTTCCATTCCCGTGTTTTTTAACAAAAAAGGAAAGAAAGGAAAAGAAGCAGAACACTAATGTGCATAAAACATGCCTTTTGCAACGGTCGTTTTGAAATATGGACGTCCTTTGAATTTTTTGGTCGATATGTGACCCCAGGATTTGTTTTCAGGGCAGGTGTCATTTACAGGCCTGCAATGATTCTGAATATCAACTGACCAATAGCGTTGGGATAAAAGCTGTTGTTGTGTGAAACGGCCACAAGGTGGCAGCAGTTCACCCTTACCAAATCTGGTTACTAGGGCAAGAGAGCCTCAGTGGAAGTGGTGTTCTAGATTGGAGTTTAGAATGGAATGTGCCAGGAGAAAGCCCCTCACGTTTGTCTCACTACTTCTTGTTCGTGTTTTTAATTTAATTTTTTATTTTTTATTACAGCAAGTTTGATTACAATGTTTGGCTTGTTGTAGGTGTGGAAGATGTGATTCTTTTACACATATACAGATGACTGTTCTTCCTGGGATCCTTTTCCCATGTACGTTATGACAGAATGTTGAGTAGTCCTCTCTTGGTATTCTGTAGGTCTTTGGTGATTATATATGTCACCTGTGTTTGTATATGTCTGTTAACCCCGATATCGTAATGAAACCAATCCTCACACCTTTCCATTGGTGAACCATAAGTTTGTTTAATGAATCTGTGATTGCCCTTCTCCGTGGAAATATCTGCCCTGGTATCCATTTTTAGGTAACACCTATAAGTGATATGATATGATATGTGTCTTTCACTTTCTGACTTACTGCAAGTCACGTGATTACTTCTAGACTCATCTACGGTGCTGCAAATGGCATTGTGTCCTTTTTTCCCTTGGCTTCTCTTTTGCCTGAGCGGGGTCCATTTTCAACAATGTGATTCCTTGAGGGTTGTGGATTAGCTGACCTGGGCAGCCTTACCCTGCCGGCCCGCCCTCCCCAGGTGTGCCTCTTTGAGGTCAATAAAAACTGCGCTCCAGGCAGCAATAGCCCCTGAAGCTGTGCCTGACTCCATATTCTCTGCCCCGTCAGCAGTCTCGGGGCTGTGCTGGTGGGAGGGAGTGAGGGGCCACAGCTTTGTGGGTGGCCCGGTGTGAGTGGGGTTCTGCTGGCCTTTCTACAGGAGTTGCCAGGCTGCCGCCTGTAAAGAAGAGGATGTGTCACCCATACCTTCCGCTGGAATTTCTCTCCGGACAGAGGTGAGGAAGGAAAAAAGCAGTGGGTGCCGGGACAGGAGGGGTATCTCAGGCAGGGCAATGGAAAGCTTCTGGAAGAGCGCCCGGTCCCAGGACCACCCTGGCTGGCCTACAGGCACCAAGTTGGCCTGCGTGCTTTCGCTGCTATGGCTCCACGGTCCTTGCTCTAGGCTTTCAAGCCCTTGTACATATTCAGGTGTTTTACCTGGAAAGGGTGGGAACAGTTCAGCAGCAGCTGGCCTGGGGCTCAGCTCACGTTTACTCACAGATGCCTCAGCACGGTCCCCCAGCTTTGCAATGAGGTCGCTCCTTGCGTGGGGCATGGGTTGCTGGTTGTATGGGAGATGGTTCCCCACCTGTGACCAATTTCAGAATTGTTTACCACTGGAGCAAGTGCCCTGATTGAGTTTTCCTCTGTATAACTCGTGGGTTAAGGTTTTTTTTTTCTTTTATGGTTCAAGTTAGATTTAATTCCTCTTTTATGTATTTATAGATATAAGCATGGAAATAATTCATTCCTATAAATACATCTGTGTGACGGGAAGAACTTCATTCTGTTTTATTTTTAAATTTTATTTTTTAAAATTTTGAAATTTAATTTTATTTATTTTTTTTATACAGCACGTTATTATTAGTTATGTATTTTATGCATATACATGTATACAGGTCAATCCCAAACTCCCAACTCATCCCACCACCACCACCCCATGGCTTCCCACACTTGGTGTCCATACGTTTGTTCTCTACCTCTGTGTCTCTATTTCTTCCCTGCAAACCAGTTCATCTGTACCATTTTTAGGCTTCACATATATGCATTAATATACAATATTTGTTTTCCTCTTTCTGACTTACTTCATTCTGTATGACAGTCTCTCGATCCATCGATGTCTCTACAAATGACCCTGTTTCATTCCTTTTTATGGCCGAGTAATATTCCATTTTATATATGTACCACAGCTTTATCCATTCATCTGTCTGTGGGTATTTAGGTTGCTTCCATTACCTGGCTATTGTAAATAGTTCTGCAACGAACATTTTGGTGAATGTGCCTTTTTAAAATACGGTTTTCTCTGGGTATATGCCCAGAAGTGGGATTGCTGGATCAGATGGTAATTCTATTTCTAGATTTTTTAAGGAAACTCCATACTGTTCTCCATAGTGACTGTATCAATTTACATTCCCACCAATAGTGGAAGAGGGTTCCTTTTGTCCACACCCTCCACAGAATTGGTTGTTTGTAGATTTTCTGATGATGCCGATTCTAACAGGTTTGAGGTGATACCTCATTGTAGTTTTGATTTGCATTTCTCTAATAATTAGTGCTGTTGAGCAGCTTTTCATGGACGTCTTGGCCATCTCTGTGTCTCCTTTGAATAAACGTCTTGTTAGATCTTCTGCCCATTTTTTGGGGGTTGTTTGTTTTTTTAATATTAAGCTGCATGAGCTGTTTATATATATTGGAGATTAAATCTCTGTCCATTGATTCGTCTGCAACGATTTTCGCCCATTCTGAGGGATGCCTTTTTCCATTCCCGTGTTTTTTAACAAAAACGGCAAGAAAGGAAAAGAAGCAGAACACTAATGTGCATAAAATATGCCTTTTGCAACGTTCGTTTTGAAATATGGACGTCCTTTGAATTTTTTGGTCGATATGTGACCCCAGGATTTGTTTTCAGGTCAGGTGTCATTTATAGGCCTGCAATGATTTTGAATATCAACTGACCATTAGCGTTGGGATTAAAGCTGCTGTGGTGTGAAACGGCCACAAGGTGGCAGCAGTTCACCCTTACCAAATCTGGTTACTAGGGCAAGAGAGCCTCAGTGGAAGTGGTGTTCTAGATTGGAGTTTAGAATGGAATGTGCCAGGAGAAAGCCCGTCACGTTTGTCTCACTACTTCTTGTTCGTGTTTTACATTTAATTTTTTATTTTTTATTACAGGAAATTTGATTACAATGTTTGGCTTGTTGTAGGTGTGGAAGATGTGGTTCTTTTACACATATACAGATGACTGTTCTTCCTGGGATCCTTTTCCCATGTACGTTATGACAGAATGTTGAGTAGTCCTCTCTTGGTATTCTGTAGGTCTTTGGAGATTATATATGTCACCTGTGTTTGTATATGTCTGTTAACCCCAATATCGTAATGAAACCAATCCTCACACCTTTCCATTGGTGAACCATAAGTGTGTTTAATGAATCTGTGATTGCCCTTCTCCGTGGAAATATCTGCCCTGGTATCCATTTTTAGGTAACACCTATAAGTGATATGATATGATATGAGTCTTTCACTTTCTGACTTACTACAAGTCACGTGATTACTTCTAGACTCATCTACGGTGCTGCAAATGGCATTGTGTCCTTTTTTCCCTTGGATTCTCTTCTGCCTTAGCGGGGTCCATTTTCAACAATGTGATTCCCTGAGGGTTGTGGATTAGCTGACCTGGGCAGCCTTACCCTGCCGGCCCGCCCTCCCCAGGTGTGCCTCTTTGAGGTCAATAAAAACTGCGCTCCAGGCAGCAATAGCCCCTGAAGCTGTGCCTGACTCCATATTCTCTGCCCCGTCAGCAGTCTCGGGGCTGTGCTGGTGGGAGGGAGTGAGGGGCCACAGCTTTGTGGGTGGCCCGGTGTGAGTGGGGTTCTGCTGGCCTTTCTACAGGAGTTGCCAGGCTGCCGCCTGTAAAGAAGAGGATGTGTCACCCATACCTTCCGCTGGAATTTCTCTCCGGACAGAGGTGAGGAAGGAAAAAAGCAGTGTGGGTCGGGACAGGAGGGGTATCTCAGCCAGGGCAATGGAAAGCTTCTGGAAGAGCGCCCGGGGCCAGGACCACCCTGGCTGGCCTGCAGGCACCAAGTTGGCCTGCGTGCTGTCGCTGGTGTGGCTCTACGGTCCTTCCTCTAGGCTTTCAAGCCCTTGTACATACTCAGGTGTTTTACCTGGAAAGGGTGGGAACAGTTCAGCAGCAGCTGGCCTGGGGCTCAGCTCACGTTTACTCACAGATGCCTCGGCACGGTCCCCCAGCTTTGCAATGAGGACGCTCCTTCCGTGGGGGGTGGGTTGCTGGCTGTATGGGAGATGGTTCCCCACCTCTGACCAATATCAGAATTGTTTACCACTGTAGCAAGTGCCCTGATAGGGTTTTCCTCTGTATAACTCGTGGGTTCAGGTTTTTATTTCTTTTATGTTTCAAGTAAGATTTTATTCCTCTTTTATGTATTTATAGATATAATCATGGAAATAATTCATTCCTATAAATACATCTGTGTGACGGGAAGAACTTTTTCTGTTTTATTTTTAAATTTTATTTTTTAAAATTTTGAAATTTAATTTTATTTATTTTTTTATACAGCACGTTATTATTAGTTATGTATTTTATGCATATACATGTATACAGGTCAATCACAAACTCCCAACTCATCCCACCACCACCACCCCATGGCTTCCCACACTTGGTGTCCATACGTTTGTTCTCTACCTCTGTGTCTCTATTTCTTCCCTGCAAACCAGTTCATCTGTACCATTTTTAGGCTCCACATATATGCATTAATATACAATATTTGTTTTCCTCTTTCTGACTTACTTCATTCTGTATGACAGTCTCTCGATCCATTGATGTCTCTACAAAAGACGCAGTTTCATTCCTTTTTATGGCCGAGTAATATTCCATTTTATATATGTACCACAGCTTTATCCATTCATCTGTCTGTGGGCATTTAGGTTGCTTCCATTACCTGGCTATTGTAAATAGTGCTGCAATGAACATTGTGGTGAATGTGCCTTTTTGAAATATGGTTTTCTCTGGGTATATGCCCAGAAGTGTGATTGCTGGATCAGATGGTATTTCTATTTCTAGTTTTTTTAAGGAAACTCCATACTGTTCTCCATAGTGACTGTATCAATTTACATTCCCACCTGTAGTGTAAGAGGGCTCCTTTTGTCCACACCCTCCCCAGAATTGGTTGTTTGTAGATTTTCTGATGATGCCGATTCTAACAGGTGTGAGGTGATACCTCATTGTAGTTTTGATTTGCATTTCTCTAATAATTAGTGCTGTTGTGCAGCTTTTCATGTGCGTCTTGGCCATCTCTGTGTCTCCTTTGAAGAAACGTCTCTTTAGATCTTCTGCCCATTTTTTGGGTGGTTGTTTGTTTTTTTAATATTAAGCTGCATGAGCTGTTTATATATATTGGAGATTAAACCTCTGTCCATTGATTCGTCTTCAACGATTTTCGCCCATTCTGAGGGATGCCTTTTTCCATTCCCGTGTTTTTTAACAAAAAAGGAAAGAAAGGAAAAGAAGCAGAACACTAATATGCGTAAAATATGCCTTTTGAAATGGTCGTTTTGAAATATGGACGTCCTTTGAAATTTTTGGTCAATATGTGACCCCAGGATTTGTTTTCAGGGCAGGTGTCATTTACAGGCCTGCAATGATTTTGAATATCAACTGACCAATAGCGTTGGGATTAAAGCTGCTGTTGTGTGAAACGGCCACAAGGTGGCAGCAGTTCACCCTTACCAAATCTGGTTACTAGGGCAAGAGCGCCTCAGTGGAAGTGGTGTTCTAGATTGGAGTTTAGAATGGAATGTGCCAGGAGAAATCCCCTCACGTTTGTCTCACTACTTCTTGTTCGTGTTTTTAATTTAATTTTTTATTTTTTATTACAGCAAGTTTGATTACAATGTTTGACTTGTTGTAGGTGTGGAAGATGTGGTTCTTTTACACATATACAGATGACTGTTCTTCCTGGGATCATTTTCCCATGTACGTTATGACAGAATGTTGAGTAGTCCTCTCTTGGTATTCTGTAGGTCTTTGGTGATTATATATGTCACCTGTGTTTGTATATGTCTGTTAACCCCGACATCGTAATGAAACCAATCCTCACACCTTTCCATTGGTGAACCATAAGTTTGTTTAATGAATCTGTGATTGCCCTTCTCCGTGGAAATATCTGCCCTGGTATCCATTTTTAGGTAACACCTATAAGTGATATGATATGATATGTGTCTTTCACTTTCTGACTTACTGCAAGTCACGTGATGACTTCTAGACTCATCTACGGTGCTGCAAATGGCATTGTGTCCTTTTTTCCTTGGCTTCTCTTCTGCCTTAGCGGGGTCCATTTTCAACAATGTGATTCCCTGAGGGTTGTGGATTAGCTGACCTGGGCAGCCTTACCCTGCCTGCCCGCCCTCCCCAGGTGTGCCTCGTTGAGGTCAATATAAACAGAGCTCCAGTCAGCAATAGCCCCTGAAGCTGTGCCTGACTCCATATTCTCTGCCCCGTCAGCAGTCTCGGGGCTGTGCTGGTGGGAGGGAGTGAGGGGCCACAGCTTTGTGAGTGGCCCGGTGTGTGTGGGGTTCTGCTGGCCTTTGTGCAGGAGTTGTCAGTCTGCCGCCTGTAAAGAAGAGGATGTGTCACCCATACCTTCCGCTCGAATTTCTCTCCGGACAGAGGTGAGGAAGGAAAAAAGCAGTGGGGGCCGGGACAGGAGGGGTATCTCAGGCAGGGCAATGGAAAGCTTCTGGAAGAGCGCACGGGGCCAGGACTACCCTGGCTGGCCTGCAGACACCAAGTTGGCCTGCGGGCTGTCGCTGGTGTGGCTCCACGGTCCTTCCTCTAGGCTTTCAAGCCCTTGTACATATTCAGGTGTTTTACCTGGAAAGGGTGGGAACAGTTCAGCAGCAGCTGGCCTGGGGCTCATCTCACGTTTACTCACAGATGCCTCGGCACGGTCCCCCAGCTTTGCAATGAGGACGCTCCTTGCGTGGGGGATGGGTTGCTGGCTGTATGGGAGATTGTTCCCCACCTCTGACCAATTTCAGAATTGTTTACCGCTGGAGCAAGAGCCATGATAGGGTTTTCCTCTGTATAACACGTGGGTTCACTTTTTTTTTCTTTTATGGTTCAAGTTAGATTTAATTCCTCTTTTATGTATTTATAGATATAAGCATGGGAATAATTCATTCCTATAAATACATCTGTGTGACGGGAAGAACTTTTTTCTGTTTTATTTTTAAATTTTATTTTTAAAAATTTTGAAATTTAATTTTATTTATTTTTTTATACAGCACGTTATTATTAGTTATGTATTTTATGCATATACATGTATACAGGTCAATCCCAAATTCCCAACTCATCCCACCACCACCACCCCATGGCTTCCCACACTTGGTGTCCATACGTTTGTTCTCTACCTCTGTGTCTCTATTTCTTCCCTGCAAACCACTTCATCTGTACCATTTTTTAGGCTCCACATATATGCATTAATATACAATATGTGTTTTCCTCTTTCTGACTTACTTCACTCTGTATGACAGTCTCGCGATCCATCGATGTCTCTACAAATGACCCAGTTTCATTCCTTTTTATGGCCGAGTAATATTCCATTTTATATATATACCACATCTTTATACATTCATCTTTCTGTGGGCATTTAGGTTGCTTCCATTACCTGGCTATTGTAAATAGTGCTGCAACGAACTTTGTGGTGAATGTGCCTTTTTGAAATACGGTTTTCTCTGGTATATGCCCAGAAGTGGGATTGCTGGATCAGATGGTAATTCTATTTCTAGTTTTTTTAAGGAAACTCCATACTGTTCTCCATAGTGACTGTATCAATTTACATTCCCACCAATAGTGGAAGAGGGCTCCTTTTGTCCACACCCTCCCCAGAATTGGTTGTTTGTAGATTTTCTGATGATGCCGATTCTAACAGGTGTGAGGTGATACCTCATTGTAGTTTTGATTTGCATTTCTCTAATAATTAGTGCTGTTGAGCAGCTTTTCATGGGCGTCTTGGCCATCTCTGTGTCTTCTTTGAAGAAACGTCTCTTTAGATCTTCTGCCCATTTTTGTATTGGGTTGTTTGTTTTTTTAATATTAAGCTGCATGAGTTGTTTATATATATTGGAGATTAAACGTCTGTCCATTGATTCGTCTGCAACGATTTTCGCCCATTCTGAGGGATGCCTTTTTCCATTCCCGTGTTTTTTAACAAAAAAGGAAAGAAAGGAAAAGAAGCAGAACACTAATGTGCGTAAAATATGCCTTTTGAAACGGTCGTTTTGAAATATGGACGTCCTTGGAATTTTTTGGTCGATATGTGACCCCAGGATTTCTTTTCAGGGCAGGTGTCATTTACAGGCCTGCAATGATTTTGAATATCAACTGACCATTAGCGCTGGGATTAAAGCTGCTGTTGTGTGAAACGGCCACAAGGTGGCAGCAGTTCACCCTTACCAAATCTGGTTACTAGGGCAAGAGAGCCTCAGTGGAAGTGGTGTTCTAGATTGGAGTTTAGAATGGAATGTGCCAGGAGAAAGCCCCTCACGTTTGTCTCACTACTTCTTGTTCGTGTTTTTAATTTAATTTTTTATTTTTTATTACAGCAAGTTTGATTACAATGTTTGGCTTGCTGTAGGTGTGGAAGATGTGGTTCTTTTACACATATACAGATGAATGTTCTTCCTGGGATCATTTTCCCATGTACGTTATGACAGAATGTTGAGTAGTCCTCTCTTGGTATTCTGTAGGTCTTTGGTGATTATATATGTCACCTGTGTTTGTATATGTCTGTTAACCCCGATATCGTAATGAAACCAATCCTCACACCTTTCCATTGGTGAACCATAAGTTTGTTTAATGAATCTGTGATTGCCCTTCTCCGTGGAAATATCTGCCCTGGTATCCATTTTTAGGTAACACCTATAAGTGATATGATATGATATGTGTCTTTCACTTTCTGACTTACTACAAATCACGTGATTACTTCTAGACTCATCTACGGTGCTGCAAATGGCATTGTGTCCTTTTTTCCCTTGGCTTCTCTTCTGCCTTAGTGGGGTCCATTTTCAACAATGTGATTCCCTGAGGGTTGTGGATTAGCTGACCTGGGCAGCCTTACCCTGCTGGCCCGCCCTCCCCAGGTGTGCCTCATTGAGGTCAATATAAACAGCGCTCCAGGCAGCAATAGCCCCTGAAGCTGTGCCTGCCTCCATATTCTCTGCCCCGTCAGCAGTCTCGGGGCTGTGCTGGTGGGAGGGAGTGAGGGGCCACAGCTTTGTGGGAGGCCCGTTGTGAGTGGGGTTCTGCTGGCCTTTCTGCAGGAGTTGCCAGGCTGCCGCCTGTAAAGAAGAGGTTGTGTCACCCATACTTTCCGCTGGAATTTCTCTCCGGACAGAGGTGAGGATGGAAAAAAGCAGTGGGGGCCGGGACAGGAGGGGTATCTCAGGCAGGGCAATGGAAAGCTTCTGGAAGAGCGCCCGGGGCCAGGACCACCCTGGCTGGCCTGCAGGCACCAAGTTGTCCTGCGTGCTGTCGCTGGTGTGGCACCATGGTCCTTCCTCTAGGCTTTCAAGCCCTTGTACACATTCAGGTGTTTTACCTGGAAAGGTTGGGAACAGTTCAGCAGCAGCTGGCCTGGGGCTCAGCTCACGTTTACTCACAGATGCCTCGGCACGGTCCCCCAGCTTTGCAATGAGGACGCTCCTTGCTTGGGGGGTGGGTTGCTGGCTGTATGGGAGATGATTCCCCACCTCTGACCAATTTCAGAATTGTTTACCACTGGAGCAAGTGCCCTGATAGGGTTTTCCTCTGTATAACTCGTGGGTTCAGGATTTTTTTTTCTTTTATGGTTCAAGTTAGATTTTATTCCTCTTTTATGTATATATAGATATAAGCATGGAAATAATTCATTCCTATAAATACATCTGTGTGACGGGAAGAACATTTTTCTGTTTTATTTTTAAATTTTATTTTTTAAAATTTTGAAATTTTATTTTATTTATTTTTTTTATACAGCACGTTATTATTAGTTATGTATTTTATGCATATACATGTATACAGGTCAATCCCAAACTCCCAACTCATCCCACCACCACAACCCCATGGCTTCCCACACTTGGTGTCCATACGTTTGTTCTCTACCTCTGTATCTCTATTTCTTCCCTGCAAACCAGTTCATCTGTACCATTTTTAGGCTCCACATATATGCGTTAATATACAATATTTGTTTTCCTCTTTCGGACTTACTTCATTCTGTATGACAGTCTCTCGATCCATCGATGTCTCTACAAATGACCCAGTTTCATTCCTTTTTATGGCCGAGTAATATTCCATTTTATATATGCACCACATCTTTATCCATTCATCTGTCTGTGGGCATTTAGGTTGCTTCCATTACCTGGCTATTGTAAATAGTGCTGCAACGAACATTGTGGTGAATGTGCCTTTTTGAAATACGGTTTTCTCTGGGTATATGCCCAGAAGTGGGATTGCTGGATCAGATGGTAATTCTATTTCTAGATTTTTTAAGGAAACTCCATACTGTTCTCCATAGTGACTGTATCAATTTACATTCCCACCCATTGTGGAAAAGGGATCCTTTTGTCCACACCCTCCCCAGAATTGGTTGTTTGTAGATTTTCTAATGATGCCGATTCTAACAGGTGTGAGGTGATACCTCATTGTAGTTTTGATTTGCATTTCTCTAATAATTAGTGCTGTTGAGCAGCTTTTCATGTGCGTCTTGGCCATCTCTGTGTCTCCTTTGAAGAAACGTCTCTTTAGATTTTCTGCCCATTTTTTTTGGGTTTTTTGTTTATTTTTAATATTAAGCTGCATGAGCTGTTTATATATATTGGAGATTAAACCTCTGTCCATTGATTCGTCTGCAACGATTTTCGCCCATTCTGAGGGATTCCTTTTTCTATTCCCGTGTTTTTTAACAAAAAATGAAAGAAAGGAAAAGAAGCAGAACACTAATGTGTGTAAAATATGCCTTTTGAAACGGTCGTTTTGAAATATGGACGTCCTTTGAATTTTTTGGTCGATATGTGACCCCAGGATTTGTTTTCAGGGCAGGTGTCATTTACAGGCCTGCAATGATTTTGGATATCAACTGACCATTAGCGTTGGGATTAAAGCTGCTGTTGTGTGAAACGGCCACAAGGTGGCAGCAGTTCACCCTTACCAAATCTGGTTACTAGGGCAAGAGAGCCTCAGTGGAAGTGGTGTTCTAGATTGGAGTTTAGAATGGAATGTGCCAGGAGAAAGCCCCTCACGTTTGTCTCACTACTTCTTGTTCGTGATTTTAATTTAATTTTTTTTTTATTACAGCAAGTTTGATTACAATGTTTGGATTGCTGTAGGTGTGGAAGATGTGGTTCTTTTACACATATACAGATGTCTGTTCTTCCTGGGATCCTTTTCCCATGTACGTTATG
Source organism: Mesoplodon mirus (assembly GCF_964341445.2). Classification (NCBI taxonomy): domain Eukaryota; kingdom Metazoa; phylum Chordata; class Mammalia; order Artiodactyla; family Ziphiidae; genus Mesoplodon; species Mesoplodon mirus. The sequence goes on along the minus strand of NW_028295801.1, from coordinate 4,220,660 downwards.
ACAGAATGTTGAGTCGTCCTCTCTTGGTATTCTGTAGGTCTTTGGTGATTATATATGTCACCTGTGTTTGTATATGTCTGTTAACCCCGATATCATAATGAAACCAATCCTCACACCTTTCCATTGGTGAACCATAAGTTTGTTTAATGAATCTGTGATTGCCCTTCTCCGTGGAAATATCTGCCCTGGTATCCATTTTTAGGTAACACCTATAAGTGATATGATAGGATATGTGTCTTTCACTTTCTGACTTACTACAAGTCACGTGATTTCTTCTAGACTCATCTACGGTGCTGCAAATGGCATTGTGTCCTTTTTTCCCTTGGCTTCTCTTCTGCCTTAGCGGGGTCCATTTTCAACAATGTGATTCCCTGAGGGTTGTGGATTAGCTGACCTGGGCAGCCTTACCCTGACGGCACGCCCTTCCAAGGTGTGCCTCGTTGAGGTCAATATAAACAGAGCTCCAGGCAGCAATAGCCCCTGAAGCTGTGCCTGACTCCATATTCTCTGAACCGTCAGCAGTATTGGGGCTGTGCTGGTGGGAGGGAGTGAGGGGCCACAGCTTTGTGTGTGGCCCGGTGTGAGTGGGGTTCTGCTGGCCTTTCTGCAGGAGTTGTCAGGCTGCCGCCTGTAAGGAAGAGGATGTGTCACCCATACCTTCCGCTGGAATTTCTCTGTGGACAGAGGTGAGGAAGGGAAAAAGCAGTGGGGGCCGGGACAGGAGGGGTATCTCAGGCAGGGCAATGGAAAGCTTCTGGAAGAGCGCCAGTGTCTAGGACCAACCTGGCTGGCCTGCAGGCAGAAAGTTGGCCTGCGTGCTGTCACTGGTGTGGCTCCACGGTCCTTCCTCTAGGCTTTCAAGCCCTTGTACATATTCAGGTGTTTTACCTGGAAAGGGTGGGAACAGTTCAGCAGCAGCTGGCCTGGGGCTCAGCTCACGTTTACTCACAGATGCCTCGGCACGGTCCCCCAGCTTTGCAATGAGGACGCTCCTTGCGTGGGGGTGGGTTGCTGGCTATATGGGAGATGGTTCACCACCTGTGCCCAATTTCAGAATTGTTTACCGCTAGAGCAAGTGCCGTGATAGCGTTTTCCTCTGTATAACTCGTGGGTTCATTTTTTTTTTCTTTTATGGTTCAAGTTAGATTTTATTCCTCTTTTATGTATTTATAAATATAAGCATGGAAATAATTCATTCCTATAAATACATCTGTGTGACGAGAAGAATTTATTCTGTTTTATTTTTAAATTTTATTTTTTAAAATTTTGAAATTTAATTTTATTTATGTTTTTATACAGCACGTTATTATTAGTTATGTATTTTATGCATATACATTTATACAGGTCAATCCCAAACTCCCAACTCATCCCACCACCACCACCCCATGGCTTCCCACACTTGGTGTCCATACGTTTGTTCTCTACCTCTGTGTCTCTATTTCTTCCCTGCAAACCAGTTCATCTCTACCATTTTTTAAGTTCCACATATATGCATTAATATACAATATTTGTTTTCCTCTTTCTGACTTACTTCATTCTGTATGACAGTCTCTCGATCCATCGATGTCTCTACAAATGACCCAGTTTCATTCCATTTTATGGCCGAGTAATATTCCATTTTATATATGTACCACATCTTTATCCATTCATCTGTCTGTGGGCATTTAGGTTGCTTCCATTACCTGTCTATTGTAAATAGTGCTGCAATGAACATTGTGGTGAATGTGCCTTTTTGAAATACGGTTTTCTCTGGGTATATGCCCAGAAGTGGGATTGCTGGATCAGATGGTAATTCTATTTCTAGTTTTTTTAAGGAAACTCCATACTATTCTCCATAGTGACTGTATCAGTTTACATTCCCACCAATAGTGGAAGAGGGCTCCTTTTGTCCACACCCTCCCCAGAATTGGTTGTTTGTAGATTTTCTGATGATGCCGATTCTAACAGGTGTGAGGTGATACCTCATTGTAGTTTTGATTTGCATTTCTCTAATAATTAGTGCTGTTGAGCAGCTTTTCATGTGCGTCTTGGCCATCTCTGTGTCTCCTTTGAAGAAACGTCTCTTTAGATCTTCTGCCCATTTTTTTGGGGTTGTTTGTTTTTTTAATATTAAGCTGCATGAGCTGTTTATATATATTGGAGATTAAACCTCTGTCCATTGATTCGTTTGCAACGATTTTCGCCCATTCTGAGGGATGCCTTTTTCCATTCCCGTGTTTTTTAACAAAAAAGGAAAGAAAGGAAAAGAAGCAGAACACTAATGTGCGTAAAATATGCCTTTTGAAACGGTCGTTTTGAAATATGGACGTCCCTTGAATTTTTTGGTCGATATGTGACCCCAGGATTTGTTTTCAGGGCAGGTGTCATTTACAGGCCTGCAATGATTTTGAATATCAACTGACCATTAGCGCTGGGATTAAAGCTGCTGTTGTGTGAAACGGCCACAAGGTGGCAGCAGTTCTCCCTTACCAAATCTGGTTAGTAGGGCAAGAGAGCCTCAGTGGAAGTGGTGTTCTAGATAGGAGTTTAGAATGGAATGTGCCAGGAGAAAGACCCTCACGTTTGTCTCACTACTTCTTGTTCGTGTTTTTAATTTAATTTTTTATTTTTTATTAGAGCAAGTTTGATTACAATGTTTGGCTTGCTGTAGGTGTGGAAGAAGTGGATCTTTTACACATATACAGATGTCTGTTCTTCCTGGGATCCTTTTCCCATGTACGTTATGACAGAATGTTGAGTAGTCCTCTCTTGGTATTCTGTAGGTCTTTGGTGATTATATATGTCACCTGTGTTTGTATATGTCTGTTAACCCCGATATCGTAATGAAACCAATCCTCACACCTTTCCATTGGTGAACCATAAGTTTGTTTAATGAATCTGTGATTGCCCTTCTCCGTGGAAATATCTGTCCTGGTATCCATTTTTAGGTAACACCTATAAGTGATATGATATGATATGTGTCTTTCACTTTCTGACTTACTACAAGTCACGTGATTACTTCTAGACTCATCTACGGTGCTGCAAATGGCATTGTGTCCTTTTTTCCCTTGGCTTCTCTTCTGCCTTAGCGGGGTCCATTTTCAACAATGTGATTCCCTGAGGGTTGTGGATTAGCTGACCTGGGCAGCCTTACCCTGCCGGCCCGCCCTCCCCAGGTGTGCCTCGTTGAGGTCAATATAAACAGAGCTCCAGGCAGCAATAGCCCCTGAAGCTGTGCCTGACTCCATATTCTCTGCCCCGTCAGCAGTCTCGGGGCTGTGCTGGTGGGAGGGAGTGAGGGGCCACAGCTTTGTGGGTGGCCCGGTGTGAGTGGGGTTCTGCTGGCCTTTCTGCAGGAGTTGCCAGGCTGCCGCCTGTAAAGAAGAGGATGTGTCACCCATACCTTCAGCTAGAATTTCTCTCCGGACAGAGGTGAGGAAGGAAAAAAGCAGTGGGGGCCGGGACAGGAGGGGTATCTCAGGCAGGGCAATGGAAAGCTTCTGGAAGAGCGCCCGGGTCCAGGACCACCCTGGCTGGCCTGCAGGCACCAAGTTGGCCTGCGTGCTGTCGCTGGTGTGGCTCCACGGTCCTTCCTCTAGGCTTTCAAGCCCTTGTACATATTCAGGTGTTTTACCTGGAAAGGGTGGGAACAGTTCAGCAGCAGCTGGCCTGGGGCTCAGCTCACGTTTACTCACAGATGCCTCGGCACGGTCCCCCAGCTTTGCAATGAGGACGCTCCTTGCGTGGGGGGTGGGTTGCTGGCTGTATGGGAGATGGTTCCCCACCTCTGACCAATTTCAGAATTGTTTACCACTGGAGCAAGTGCCCTGATAGGGTTTTCCTCTGTATAACTCGTGGGTTCAGGATTTTTTTTTCTTTTATGGTTCAAGTTAGATTTTATTCCTCTTTTATGTATTTATAGATAGAAGCATGGAAATAATTCATTCCTATAAATACATCTGTGTGACGGGAAGAACTTTTTTCTGTTTTATTTTTAAATTTTATTTTTTAAAATTTTGAAATTTAATTTTATTTATTTTTTTATACAGCACGTTATTATTAGTTATGTATTTTATGCATATACATGTATACAGGTCAATCCCAAACTCCCAACTCATCCCACCACCACCACCCCATGGCTTCCCACACTTGGTGTCCATACGTTTGTTCTCTACCTCTGTGTCTCTCTTTCTTCCCTGCAAACCAGTTCATCTGTACCATTTTTAGGCTCCACATATATGCGTTAATAGACAATATTTGTTTTCCTCTTTCTGACTTACTTCATTCTGTATGACAGTCTCTCGATCCATCGATGTCTCTACAAATGACCCAGTTTCATTCCTTTTTATGGCCGAGTCATATTCCATTTTATATATGTACCACATCTTTATCCATTCATCTGTCTGTGGGCATTTAGGTTGCTTCCATTACCTGGCTATTGTAAATAGTGCTGCAACGAACATTGTGGTGAATGTGCCTTTTTGAAATACGGTTCTCTCTGGGTATATGCCCAGAAGTGGGATTGCTGGATCAGATGGTAATTCTATTTCTAGATTTTTTAAGGAAACTCCATACTGTTCTCCATAGTGACTGTATCAATTTACATTCCCACCAATTGTGGAAAAGGGCTGCTTTTGTCCACACCCTCCCCAGAATTGGTTGTTTGTAGATTTTCTGATGATGCTGATTCTAACAGGTGTGAGGTGATACCTCATTGTAGTTTTGATTTGCATTTCTCTAATAATTAGTGCTGTTGAGCAGCTTTTCATGTGCGTCTTGGCCATCTCTGTGTCTCCTTTGAAGAAACGTCTCTTTAGATCTTCTGCCCATTTTTTTTTGGGTTGTTTGTTTTTTTTAATATTAAGCTGCATGAGCTGTTTATATATATTGGAGATTAAACCTCTGTCCACTGATTCGTCTGCAACGATTTTCGCCCATTCTGAGGGATGCCTTTTTCCATTCCCGTGTTTTTTAACAAAAAAGGAAAGAAAGGAAAAGAAGCAGAACACTAATGTGCGTAAAATATGCCTTTTGAAACGGTCGTTTTGAAATATGGACGTCCTTTGAATTTTTGGTCGATATGTGACCCCAGGATTTGTTTTCAGGGCAGGTGTCATTTACAGGCCTGCAATGGTTTTGAATATCAACTGACCATTAGCGCTGGGATTAAAGCTGCTGTTGTGTGAAACGGCCACAAGGTGGCAGCAGTTCACCCTCACCAAATCTGGTTACTAGGGCAAGAGAGCCTCAGTGGAAGTGGTGTTCTAGATTGGAGTTTAGAATGGAATGTGCCAGGAGAAAGCCCCTCACGTTTGTCTCACTACTTCTTGTTCGTGTTTTTAATTTAATTTTTTTATTTTTTATTACAGCAAGTTTGATTACAATGTTTGGCATGCTGTAGGTGTGGAAGATGTGGTTCTTTTACACATATACAGATGTCTGTTCTTCCTGGGATCCTTTTCCCATGTACATTATGACGGAATGTTGAGTAGTCCTCTCTTGGTATTCTGTAGGTCTTTGGTGATTATATATGTCACCTGTGTTTGTATATGTCTGTTAACCCCGATATCGTAATGAAACCAATCCTCACACCTTTCCATTGGTGAACCATATGTTTGTTTAATGGATCTGTGATTGCCCTTCTCCGTGGAAATATCTGCCCTGGTATCCATTTTTAGGTAACACCTATAAGTGATATGATATGATATGTGTCTTTCACTTTCTGACTTACTACAAGTCACGTGATTACTTCTAGACTCATCTACGGTGCTGCAAATGGCATTGTGTCCTTTTTTCCCTTGGCTTCTCTTCTGCCTTAGCGGGGTCCATTTTCAACAATGTGATTCCCTGAGGGTTGTGGATTAGCTGACCTGGGTAGCCTTACCCTGCCGGCCCGACCTCCCCAGGTGTGCCTCATTGAGGTCAATATAAACAGCGCTCCAGGGAGCAATAGCCCCTGAAGCTGTGCCTGCCTCCATATTCTCTGCCCCGTCAGCAGTCTCGGGGCGGTGCTGGTGGGAGGGAGTGAGGGGCCACAGCTTTGTGGGTGGCCCGGTGTGAGTGGGGTTCTGCTGGCCTTTCTGCAGGAGTTGCCAGGCTGCCGCCTGTAAAGAAGAGGTTGTGTCACACATACCTTTCGCTGGAATATCTCTCCGGACAGAGGTGAGGATGGAAAAAAGCACTGGGGGCCGGGACAGGAGGGGTATCTCAGGCAGGGCAATGGAAAGCTTCTGGAAGTGCGCCCGGGGCCAGGACCACCCTGGCTGGCCTGCAGGCACCAAGTTGGCCTGCGTGCTGTCACTGGTGTGGCTCCACGGTCCTTCCTCTAGGCTTTCAAGCCCTTGTACATATTCAGGTGTTTTACCTGGAAAGGGTGGGAACAGTTCAGCAGCAGCTGGCCTGGGGCTCAGCTCACGTTTACTCACAGATGCCTCGGCACTGTCCCCCAGCTTTGCAATGAGGACGCTACTAGAGTGGGGGGTGGGTGGCTGGCTGTATGGGAGATGATTCCCCACCTCTGACCAATTTCAGAATTGTTTACCACTGGAGCAAGTGCCCTGATAGGGTTTTCCTCTGTATAACTCGTGGGTTCAGGATTTTTTTTTCTTTTATGGTTCACGTTAGATTTTATTCCTCTTTTATGTATTTATAGATATAAGCATGGAAATAATTCATTCCTATAAATACATCTGTGTGACGGGAAGAACTTTTTTCTGTTTTATTTTGAAATTTTATTTTTTAAAATTTTGAAATTGTATTTTATTTATTTTTTTTTTATACAGCACTTTATTATTAGTTATGTATTTTATGCATATACATGTATACAGGTCAATCCCAATCTCCCAACTCATCCCACCACCACCACCCCATGGCTTCCCACACTTGGTGTCCATACGTTTGTTCTCTACCTCTGTGTCTCTATTTCTTCCCTGCAAACCAGTTCTTCTGTACCATTTTTAGGCTCCACATATATGCGTTAATAGACAATATTTGTTTTCCTCTTTCTGACTTACTTCATTCTGTATGACAGTCTCTTGATCCATCGATGTCTCTACAAATGACCCAGTTTCATTCCTTTTTATGGCCGAGTAATATTCCATTTTATATATGTACCACATCTTTATCCATTCATCTGTCTGTGGGCATTTAATTGCTTCCATTACCTGGCTATTGTAAATAGTGCTGCAACGAACATTGTGGTGAATGTGCCTTTTTGAAATACGGTTTTCTCTGGGTATATGCCCAGAAGTGGGATTGCTGGATCAGATGGTAATTCTATTTCTAGTTTTTTTAAGGAAACTCCATACTGTTCTCCATAGTGACTGTATCAATTTACATTCCCACCAATAGTGGAAGAGGGCTCCTTTTGTCCACACCCTCCCCAGAATTGGTTGTTTGTAGATTTTCTGATGATGCCGATTCTAACAGGTGTGAGGTGATACCTCATTGTAGTTTTGATTTGCATTTCTCTAATAATTAGTGCTGTTGAGCAGCTTTTCATGTGCGTCTTGGCCATCTCTGTGTCTCCTTTGAAGAAACGTCTCTTTAGATCTTCTGCCCATTTTTTTTGGGTTGTTTGTTTTTTTTAATATTAAGCTGCATGAGCTGTTTATATATATTGGAGATTAAACCTCTGTCCATTGATTCGTTTGCAATGATTTTCACCTATTCTGAGGGATGCCTTTTTCCATTCCCGTTTTTTTTTAACAAAAAAGGAAAGAAAGGAAAAGAAGCAGAACACTAATGTGCGTAAAATATGCCTTTTGAAACGGTCGTTTTGAAATATGGACGTCCCTTGAATTTTTTGGTCGATATGTGACCCCAGGATATGTTTTCAGGGCAGGTGTCATTTACAGGCCTGCAATGATTTTGAATATCAACTGACCATTAGCGTTGGGATTAAAGCTGCTGTTGTGTGAAACGGCCACAAGGTGGCAGCAGTTCTCCCTTACCAAATCTGGTTAGTAGGACAAGAGAGCCTCAGTGGAAGTGGTGTTCTAGATAGGAGTTTAGAATGGAATGTGCCAGGAGAAAGACCCTCACGTTTGTCTCACTACTTCTTGTTCGTGTTTTTAATTTAATTTTTTATTTTTTATTAGAGCAAGTTTGATTACAATGTTTGGCTTGCTGTAGGTGTGGAAGAAGTGGATCTTTTACACATATACAGATGTCTGTTCTTCCTGGGATCCTTTTCCCATGTACGTTATGACAGAATGTTGAGTAGTCCTCTCTTGGTATTCTGTAGGTCTTTGGTGATTATATATGTCACCTGTGTTTGTATATGTCTGTTAACCCCGATATCGTAATGAAACCAATCCTCACACCTTTCCATTGGTGAACCATAAGTTTGTTTAATGAATCTGTGATTGCCCTTCTCCGTGGAAATATCTGTCCTGGTATCCATTTTTCGGTAACACCTATAAGTGATATGATAGGATATGTGTCTTTCACTTTCTGACTTACTACAAGTCACGTGATTACTTCTAGACTCATCTACGGTGCTGCAAATGGCATTGTGTCCTTTTTTCCCTTGGCTTCTCTTCTGCCTTAGCGGGGTCCATTTTCAACAATGTGATTCCCTGAGGGTTGTGGATTAGCTGACCTGGGCAGCCTTACCCTGCCGGCCCGCCCTCGCCAGGTGTGCCTCGTTGAGGTCAATAAAAACAGCGCTCCAGGCAGCAATAGCCCCTGAAGCTCTGCCTGCCTCCATATTCTCTGCCCCGTCAGCAGTCTCGAGGCTGTGCTGGTGGGAGGGAGTGAGGGGCCACAGCTTTGTGGGTGGCCCTGTGTGAGTGGGGTTCTGCTGGCCTTTCTGCAGGAGTTGCCAGGCTGGCGCCTGTAAAGAAGAGGTTGTGTCACCCATACCTTCCGCTGGAATTTCTCTCCGGACAGAGGTGAGGAAGGAAAAAATGCAGTGGTGGCCGGGACAGGAGGGGTATCTCAGGCAGGGCAATGGAAAGCTTCTGGTAGAGTGCCCGGGGCCAGGACCACCCTGGCTGGCCTGCAGGCACCAAGTTGGCCTGCGTGCTGTCGCTGGTGTGGCTCCACGGTCCTTCCTCTAGGCTTTCAAGCCCTTGTACATATTCAGGTGTTTTACCTGGAAAGGGTGGGAACAGTTCAGCAGCAGCTGGCCTGGGGCTCAGCTCACGTTTACTCACAGATGCCTCGGCACGGTCCCCCAGCTTTGCAATGTGGACGCTCCTTGCGTGGGGGGTGGGTTGCTGGCTGTATGGGAGATGAGTCCCCACCTCGGACCAATTTCAGAATTGTTTACCACTGGAGCAAGTGCCCTGATAGGGTTTTCCTCTGTATAACTCGTGGGTTCAGGATTTTTTTTTCTTTTATGGTTCAAGTTAGATTTTATTCCTCTTTTATGTATTTATAGATATAAGCATGGAAATAATTCATTCCTATAAATACATCTGTGTGACGGGAAGAAATTTTTTCTGTTTTATTTTTAAATTTTATTTTTTAAAATTTTGAAATTTTATTTTATTTATTTTTTTATACAGCACGTTTTTATTAGTTATGTATTTTAAGCATATACATGTATACAGGTCAATCCCAATCTCACAACTCGTTCCACCACCACCACCCCATGGCTTCCCACACTTGGTGTCCATACGTTTGTTCTCTACCTCTGTGTCTCTATTTCTTCCCTGCAAACCAGTTCATCTGTACCATTTTTAGGCTCCACATATATGCGTTAATAGACAATATTTGTTTTCCTCTTTCTGACTTAATTCATTCTGTATGACAGTCTCTCGATCCATCGATGTCTCTACAAATGTCCCAGTTTCATTCCTTTTTATGGCCGAGTAATATTCCATTTTATATATGTACCACATCTTTATCCATTCATCTGTCTGTGGGCATTTAGGTTGCTTCCATTACCTGGCTATTGTAAATAGTGCTGCAACGAACATTGTGGTGAATGTGCCTTTTTGAAATACGGTTTTCTCTGGGTATATGCCCAGAAGTGGGATTGCTGGATCAGATGGTAATTCTATATCTAGTTTTTTTAAGGAAACTCCATACTGTTCTCCATAGTGACTGTATCAATTTACATTCCCACCAATAGTCTAAGAGGGCTCCTTTTGTCCACAACCTCCCCAGAATTGGTTGTTTGTAGATTTTCTGATGATGCCGATTCTAACAGGTGTGAGGTGATTCCTCAATGTAGTTTTGATTTGCATTTCTCTAATATTTAGTGCTGTTGAGCAGCTTTTCATGTGCGTCTTGGCCATCTCTGTGTCTCCTTTGAAGAAACATCTCTTTAGATATTCTGCCCATTTTTTTTGGGTTGTTTGTTTTTTTAATATTAAGCTGCATGGGCTGTTTATATATATTGGAGATTAAACCTCTGTCCATTGATTCGTTTGCAACGATTTTCACCCATTCTGAGGGATGCCTTTTTCCATTCCCGTGTTTTTTATCAAAAAAGGAAAGAAAGGAAAAGAAGCAGAACACTAATGTGCGTAAAATATGCCTTTTGAAACGGTCGTTTTGAAATATGGACGTCCTTTGAATTTTTTGGTCGATATGTGACCCCAGGATTTGTTTTCAGGGCAGGTGTCATTTACCGGCCTGCAATGATTTTGAATATCAACTGACCATTAGCGTTGGGATTAAAGCTTCTGTTGTGTGAAACGGCCACAAGGTGGCAGCAGTTCTCCCTTACCAAATCTGGTTACTAGGGCAAGAGAGCCTCAGTGGAAGTCGTGTTCTAGATTGGAGTTTAGAATGGAATGTGCCAGGAGAAAGCCCCTCACGTTTGTCTCACTACTTCTTGTTCGTGTTTTTAATTTAATTTTTTATTTTTTGTTACAGCAAGTTTGATTACAATGTTTGGCTTGTTGTAGGTGTGGAAGATGTGGTTCTTATACACATATACAGATGTCTCTTCTTCCTGGGATCCTTTTCCCATGTACGTTATGACAGAATGTTGAGTAGTCCTCTCTTGGTATTCTGTAGGTCTTTGGTGATTATATATGTCACCTGTGTTTGTATATGTCTGTTAACCCCGATATCGTAATGAAACCAATCCTCACACCTTTCCATTGGTGAACCATAAGTTTGTTTAATGAATCTGTGATTGCCCTTCTCCGTGGAAATATCTGCCCTGGTATCCATTTTTAGGTAACACCTATAAGTGATATGATAGGATATGTGTCTTTCACTTTCTGACTTACTACAAGTCACGTGATTACTTCTAGACTCATCTACGGTGCTGCAAATGGCATTGTGTCCTTTTTTCCCTTGGCTTCTCTTCTGCCTTAGCGGGGTCCATTTTCAACAATGTGATTCCCTGAGGGTTGTGGATTAGCTGACCTGGGCAGCCTTACCCTGCCGGCCCGCCCTCCCCAGGTGTGCCTCATTGAGGTCAATATAAACAGCGCTCCAGGGAGCAATAGCCCCTGAAGCTGTGCCTGCCTCCATATTCTCTGCCCCGTCAGCAGTCTCGGGGTTGTGCTGGTGGGAGGGAGTGAGGGGCCACAGCTTTGTGGGTGGCCCGGTGTGAGTGGGGTTCTGCTGGCCTTTCTGCAGGAGTTGCCAGGCTGCCGCCTGTAAAGAAGAGGATGTGTCACCCATACCTTCCGCTGGAATTTCTCTCCGGACAGAGGTGAGGAAGGAAAAAAGCAGTGGGGGCCGGGACAGGAGGGGTATCTCAGGCAGGGCAATGGAAAGCTTCTGGAAGAGCGCCCGGGGCCAGGACCACCCTGGCTGGCCTGCAGGCACAAAGTTGGCCTGCATGCTGTCGCTGGTGTGGCTCCACGGTCCTTCCTCTAGGCTTTCAAGCCCTTGTACATATTCAGGTGTTTTACCTGGAAAGGGTGGGAACAGTTCAGCAGCAGCTGGCCAGTGGCTCAGCTCACGTTTACTCACAGATGCCTCGGCACGGTCCCCCAGCTTTGCAATGAGGACGCTCCTTGCGTGGGAGGTGGGTTGCAGGCTGTATGGGAGATGGTTCCCCACATCTGACCAATTTCAGAATTGTTTACCACTGGAGCAAGTGCCCTGATAGGGTTTTCCTCTGTATAACTCGTGGGTTCAGGATTTTTTTTTCTTTTATGGTTCAAGTTAGATTTTATTCCTCTTTTATGTATTTATAGATAGAAGCATGGAAATAATTCATTCCTATAAATACATCTGTGTGACGGGAAGAACTTTTTTCTGTTTTATTTTTAAATTTTATTTTTTAAAATTTTGAAATTTTATTTTATTTATTTTTTTTATACAGCACGTTATTATTAGTTATGTATTTTATGCATATACATGTATACAGGTCAATCCCAAACTCCCAACTCATCCCACCACCACCACCCCATGGCTTCCCACACTTGGTGTCCATACGTTTGTTCTCTACCTCTGTGTCTCTCTTTCTTCCCTGCAAACCAGTTCATCTGTACCATTTTTAGGCTCCACATATATGCGTTAATAGACAATATTTGTTTTCCTCTTTCTGACTTACTTCATTGTGTATGACAGTCTCTCGATCCATCGATGTCTCTACAAATGACCCAGTTTCATTCCTTTTTATGGCCGAGTAATATTCCATTTTATATATGTACCACATCTTTATCCATTCATCTGTCTGTGGGCATTTAGGTTGCTTCCATTACCTGGCTATTGTAAATAGTGCTGCAACGAACATTGTGGTGAATGTGCCTTTTTGAAATACGGTTTGCTCTGGGTATAAGCCCAGAAGTGGGATTGCTGGATCAGATGGTAATTCTATTTCTAGATTTTTTAAGGAAACTCCATACTGTTCTCCATAGTGACTGTATCAATTTACATTCCCACCAATTGTGGAAAAGGGCTGCTTTTGTCCACACCCTCCCCAGAATTGGTTGTTTGTAGATTTTCTGATGATGCTGATTCTAACAGGTGTGAGGTGATACCTCATTGTAGTTTTGATTTGCATTTCTCTAATAATTAGTGCTGTTGAGCAGCTTTTCATGTGCGTCTTGGCCATCTCTGTGTCTCCTTTGAAGAAACGTCTCTTTAGATCTTCTGCCCATTTTTTTTGGGTTGTTTGTATTTTTTAATATTAAGCTGCATGAGCTGTTTATATATATTGGAGATTAAACCTCTGTCCACTGATTCGTCTGCAACGATTTTCGCCCATTCTGAGGGATTCCTTTTTCCATTCCCGTGTTTTTTAACAAAAAAGGAAAGAAAGGAAAAGAAGCAGAACACTAATGTGCGTAAAATATGCCTTTTGAAACGGTTGTTTTGAAATATGGACGTCCTTTGAAATTTTTGGTCGATATGTGACCCCAGGATTTGTTTTCAGGGCAGGTGTCATTTACAGGCCTGCAATGATTTTGAATATCAACTGACCATTAGCGTTGGGATTAAAGCTGCTGTTGTGTGAAACGGCCACAAGGTGGCAGCAGTTCACCCTTACCAAATCTGGTTACTAGGGCAAGAGAGCCTCAGTGGAAGTGGTGTTCTAGGTTGGAGTTTAGAATGGAATGTACCAGTAGAAAGCCCCTCACGTTTGTCTCACTACTTCTTGTTCGTGTTTTTAATTTAAGTTTTTATTTTTTATTACAGCAAGTTTGATTACAATGTTTGGCTTGCTGTAGGTGTGGAAGATGTGGTTCTTTTACACATATACAGATGTGTGTTCTTCCTGGGATCCTTTTCCCATGTACGTTATGACAGAATGTTGAGTAGTCCTCTCTTGGTATTCTGTAGGTCTTTGGTGATTATATATGTCACCTGTGTTTGTATATGTCTGTTAACCCCGATATCGTAATGAAACCAATCCTCACACCTTTCCATTGGTGAACCATAAGTTTGTTTAATGAATCTGTGATTGCCCTTCTCCGTGGAAATATCTGCCCTGGTATCCATTTTTAGGTAACACCTATAAGTGATATGATATGATATGTGTCTTTCACTTTCTGACTTACTACAAGTCACGTGATTACTTCTAGACTCATCTACGGTGCTGCAAATGGCATTGTGTCCTTTTTTCCCTTGGCTTCTCTTCTGCCTTAGCGGGGTCCATTTTCAACAATGTGATTCCCTGAGGGTTGTGGATTAGCTGACCTGGGCAGCCTTACCCTGCCGGCCCGCCCTCCCCAGGTGTGCCTCGTTTAGGTCAATATAAACAGAGCTCCAGGCAGCAATAGCCCCTGAAGCTGTGCCTGACTCCATATTCTCTGCCCCGTCAGCAGTCTCGGGGCTGTGCTGGTGGGAGGGAGTGAGGGGCCACAGCTTTGTGGGTGGCCCGGTGTGAGTGGGGTTCTGCTGGCCTTTCTGCAGGAGTTGCCAGGCTGCCGCCTGTAAAGAAGAGGATGTGTCACCCATACCTTCCGCTGGAATTTCTCTCCGGACAGAGGTGAGGAAGGAAAAAAGCAGTGGGGGCCGGGACAGGAGGGGTATCTCAGGCAGGGCAATGGAAAGCTTCTGGAAGAGCGCCCGGGGCCAGGACCACCCTGGCTGGCCTGCAGGCACCAAGTTGGCCTGCGTGCTGTCGCAGGTGTGGCTCCACGGTCCTTCCTCTAGGCTTTCAAGCCCTTGTACATATTCAGGTGTTTTACCTGGAAAGGGTGGGAACAGTTCAGCAGCAGCTGGCCTGGGGCTCAGCTCACGTTTACTCACAGATGCCTCGGCACGGTCCCCCAGCTTTGCAATGAGGACGCTCCTTGCGTGGGGGGTGGGTTGCTGGCTGTATGGGAGATGGTTCCCCACCTCTGACCAATTTCAGAATTGTTTACCACTGGAGCAAGTGCCCTGATAGGGTTTTCCTCTGTATAACTCGTGGGTTCAGGATTTTATTTTCTTTTATGGTTCAAGTTAGATTTTATTCCTCTTTTATGTATTTATAGATAGAAGCATGGAAATAATTCATTCCTATAAATACATCTGTGTGACGGGAAGAAATTTTTTCTGTTTTATTTTTAAATTTTATTTTTTAAAATTTTGAAATTTTATTTTATTTATTTTTTTATACAGCACGTTATTATTAGTTATGTATTTTATGCATATACATGTATACAGGTCAATCCCAAACTCCCAGCTCATCCCACCACCACCACCCCATGGCTTCCCACACTTGGTGTCCATACGTTTGTTCTCTACCTCTGTGTCTCTCTTTCTTCCCTGCAAACCATTTCATCTGTACCATTTTTAGGCTCCACATATATGCGTTAATAGACAATATTTGTTTTCCTCTTTCTGACTTACTTCATTCTGTATGACAGTCTCTCGATCCATCGATGTCTCTACAAATGACCCAGTTTCATTCCTTTTTATGGCCGAGTAATATTCCATTTTATATATGTACCACATCTTTATCCATTCATCTGTCTGTGGGCATTTAGGTTGCTTCCATTACCTGGCTATTGTAAATAGTGCTGCAACGAACATTGTGGTGAATGTGCCTTTTTGAAATACGGTTTTCTCTGGGTATATGCCCAGAAGTGGGATTGCTGGATCAGATGGTAATTCTATTTCTAGATTTTTTAAGGAAACTCCATACTGTTCTCCATAGTGACTGTATCAATTTACATTCCCACCAATTGTGGAAAAGGGCTGCTTTTGTCCACACCCTCCCCAGAATTGGTTGTTTGTAGATATTCTGATGATGCTGATTCTAACAGGTGTGAGGTGATACCTCATTGTAGTTTTGATTTGCATTTCTCTAATATTTTCTGCTGTTGAGCAGCTTTTCATGTGCGTCTTGGCCATCTCTGTGTCTCCTTTGAAGAAACGTCTCTTTAGATCTTCTGCCCATTTTTTTTTGGGTTGTTTGTATTTTTTAATATTAAGCTGCATGAGCTGTTTATATATATTGGAGATTAAACCTCTGTCCACTGATTCGTCTGCAACGATTTTCGCCCATTCTGAGGGATTCCTTTTTCCATTCCCGTGTTTTTTAACAAAAAAGGAAAGAAAGGAAAAGAAGCAGAACACTAATGTGCGTAAAATATGCCTTTTGAAACGGTTGTTTTGAAATATGGACGTCCTTTGAAATTTTTGGTCGATATGTGACCCCAGGATTTGTTTTCAGGGCAGGTGTCATTTACAGGCCTGCAATGATTTTGAATATCAACTGACCATTAGCGTTGGGATTAAAGCTGCTGTTGTGTGAAACGGCCACAAGGTGGCAGCAGTTCACCCTTACCAAATCTGGTTACTAGGGCAAGAGAGCCTCAGTGGAAGTGGTGTTCTAGGTTGGAGTTTAGAATGGAATGTACCAGGAGAAAGCCCCTCACGTTTGTCTCACTACTTCTTGTTCGTGTTTTTAATTTAAGTTTTTATTTTTTATTACAGCAAGTTTGATTACAATGTTTGGCTTGCTGTAGGTGTGGAAGATGTGGTTCTTTTACACATATACAGATGTGTGTTCTTCCTGGGATCCTTTTCCCATGTACGTTATGACAGAATGTTGAGTAGTCCTCTCTTGGTATTCTGTAGGTCTTTGGTGATTATATATGTCACCTGTGTTTGTATATGTCTGTTAACCCCGATATCGTAATGAAACCAATCCTCACACCTTTCCATTGGTGAACCATAAGTTTGTTTAATGAATCTGTGATTGCCCTTCTCCGTGGAAATATCTGCCCTGGTATCCATTTTTAGGTAACACCTATAAGTGATATGATATGATATGTGTCTTTCACTTTCTGACTTACTACAAGTCACGTGATTACTTCTAGACTCATCTACGGTGCTGCAAATGGCATTGTGTCCTTTTTTCCCTTGGCTTCTCTTCTGCCTTAGCGGGGTCCATTTTCAACAATGTGATTCCCTGAGGGTTGTGGATTAGCTGACCTGGGCAGCCTTACCCTGCCGGCCCGCCCTCCCCAGGTGTGCCTCGTTGAGGTCAATATAAACAGAGCTCCAGGCAGCAATAGCCCCTGAAGCTGTGCCTGACTCCATATTCTCTGCCCCGTCAGCAGTCTCGGGGCTGTGCTGGTGGGAGGGAGTGAGGGGCCACAGCTTTGTGGGTGGCCCGGTGTGAGTGGGGTTCTGCTGGCCTTTCTGCAGGAGTTGCCAGGCTGCCGCCTGTAAAGAAGAGGATGTGTCACCCATACCTTCCGCTGGAATTTCTCTCCGGACAGAGGTGAGGAAGGAAAAAAGCAGTGGGGGCCGGGACAGGAGGGGTATCTCAGGCAGGGCAATGGAAAGCTTCTGGAAGAGCGCCCGGGGCCAGGACCACCCTGGCTGGCCTGCAGGCACCAAGTTGGCCTGCGTGCTGTCGCAGGTGTGGCTCCACGGTCCTTCCTCTAGGCTTTCAAGCCCTTGTACATATTCAGGTGTTTTACCTGGAAAGGGTGGGAACAGTTCAGCAGCAGCTGGCCTGGGGCTCAGCTCACGTTTACTCACAGATGCCTCGGCACGGTCCCCCAGCTTTGCAATGAGGACGCTCCTTGCGTGGGGGGTGGGTTGCTGGCTGTATGGGAGATGGTTCCCCACCTCTGACCAATTTCAGAATTGTTTACCACTGGAGCAAGTGCCCTGATAGGGTTTTCCTCTGTATAACTCGTGGGTTCAGGATTTTTTTTTCTTTTATGGTTCAAGTTAGATTTTATTCCTCTTTTATGTATTTATAGATAGAAGCATGGAAATAATTCATTCCTATAAATACATCTGTGTGACGGGAAGAAATTTTTTCTGTTTTATTTTTAAATTTTATTTTTTAAAATTTTGAAATTTTATTTTATTTATTTTTTTATACAGCACGTTATTATTAGTTATGTATTTTATGCATATACATGTATACAGGTCAATCCCAAACTCCCAGCTCATCCCACCACCACCACCCCATGGCTTCCCACACTTGGTGTCCATACGTTTGTTCTCTACCTCTGTGTCTCTCTTTCTTCCCTGCAAACCATTTCATCTGTACCATTTTTAGGCTCCACATATATGCGTTAATAGACAATATTTGTTTTCCTCTTTCTGACTTACTTCATTCTGTATGACAGTCTCTCGATCCATCGATGTCTCTACAAATGACCCAGTTTCATTCCTTTTTATGGCCGAGTAATATTCCATTTTATATATGTACCACATCTTTATCCATTCATCTGTCTGTGGGCATTTAGGTTGCTTCCATTACCTGGCTATTGTAAATAGTGCTGCAACGAACATTGTGGTGAATGTGCCTTTTTGAAATACGGTTTTCTCTGGGTATATGCCCAGAAGTGGGATTGCTGGATCAGATGGTAATTCTATTTCTAGATTTTTTAAGGAAACTCCATACTGTTCTCCATAGTGACTGTATCAATTTACATTCCCACCAATTGTGGAAAAGGGCTGCTTTTGTCCACACCCTCCCCAGAATTGGTTGTTTGTAGATATTCTGATGATGCTGATTCTAACAGGTGTGAGGTGATACCTCATTGTAGTTTTGATTTGCATTTCTCTAATATTTTCTGCTGTTGAGCAGCTTTTCATGTGCGTCTTGGCCATCTCTGTGTCTCCTTTGAAGAAACGTCTCTTTAGATCTTCTGCCCATTTTTTTTTGGGTTGTTTGTATTTTTTAATATTAAGCTGCATGAGCTGTTTATATATATTGGAGATTAAACCTCTGTCCACTGATTCGTCTGCAACGATTTTCGCCCATTCTGAGGGATTCCTTTTTCCATTCCCGTGTTTTTTAACAAAAAAGGAAAGAAAGGAAAAGAAGCAGAACACTAATGTGCGTAAAATATGCCTTTTGAAACGGTTGTTTTGAAATATGGACGTCCTTTGAAATTTTTGGTCGATATGTGACCCCAGGATTTGTTTTCAGGGCAGGTGTCATTTACAGGCCTGCAATGATTTTGAATATCAACTGACCATTAGCGTTGGGATTAAAGCTGCTGTTGTGTGAAACGGCCACAAGGTGGCAGCAGTTCACCCTTACCAAATCTGGTTACTAGGGCAAGAGAGCCTCAGTGGAAGTGGTGTTCTAGGTTGGAGTTTAGAATGGAATGTACCAGGAGAAAGCCCCTCACGTTTGTCTCACTACTTCTTGTTCGTGTTTTTAATTTAAGTTTTTATTTTTTATTACAGCAAGTTTGATTACAATGTTTGGCTTGCTGTAGGTGTGGAAGATGTGGTTCTTTTACACATATACAGATGTGTGTTCTTCCTGGGATCCTTTTCCCATGTACGTTATGACAGAATGTTGAGTAGTCCTCTCTTGGTATTCTGTAGGTCTTTGGTGATTATATATGTCACCTGTGTTTGTATATGTCTGTTAACCCCGATATCGTAATGAAACCAATCCTCACACCTTTCCATTGGTGAACCATAAGTTTGTTTAATGAATCTGTGATTGCCCTTCTCCGTGGAAATATCTGCCCTGGTATCCATTTTTAGGTAACACCTATAAGTGATATGATATGATATGTGTCTTTCACTTTCTGACTTACTACAAGTCACGTGATTACTTCTAGACTCATCTACGGTGCTGCAAATGGCATTGTGTCCTTTTTTCCCTTGGCTTCTCTTCTGCCTTAGCGGGGTCCATTTTCAACAATGTGATTCCCTGAGGGTTGTGGATTAGCTGACCTGGGCAGCCTTACCCTGCCGGCCCGCCCTCCCCAGGTGTGCCTCGTTGAGGTCAATATAAACAGAGCTCCAGGCAGCAATAGCCCCTGAAGCTGTGCCTGACTCCATATTCTCTGCCCCGTCAGCAGTCTCGGGGCTGTGCTGGTGGGAGGGAGTGAGGGGCCACAGCTTTGTGGGTGGCCCGGTGTGAGTGGGGTTCTGCTGGCCTTTCTGCAGGAGTTGCCAGGCTGCCGCCTGTAAAGAAGAGGATGTGTCACCCATACCTTCCGCTGGAATTTCTCTCCGGACAGAGGTGAGGAAGGAAAAAAGCAGTGGGGGCCGGGACAGGAGGGGTATCTCAGGCAGGGCAATGGAAAGCTTCTGGAAGAGCGCCCGGGGCCAGGACCACCCTGGCTGGCCTGCAGGCACCAAGTTGGCCTGCGTGCTGTCGCAGGTGTGGCTCCACGGTCCTTCCTCTAGGCTTTCAAGCCCTTGTACATATTCAGGTGTTTTACCTGGAAAGGGTGGGAACAGTTCAGCAGCAGCTGGCCTGGTGCTCAGCTCACGTTTACTCACAGATGCCTCGGCACGGTCCCCCAGCTTTGCAATGTGGACGCTCCTTGCGTGGGGGGTGGGTTGCTGGCTGTATGGGAGATGAGTCCCCACCTCTGACCAATTTCAGAATTGTTTACCACTGGAGCAAGTGCCCTGATAGGGTTTTCCTCTGTATAACTCGTGGGTTCAGGATTTTTTTTTCTTTTATGGTTCAAGTTAGATTTTATTCCTCTTTTATGTATTTATAGATATAAGCATGGAAATAATTCATTCCTATAAATACATCTGTGTAACGGGAAGAACTTTTTTCTGTTTTATTTTTAAATTTTATTTTTTTAAATTTTGAAATTTAATTTTATTTATTTTTTTATACAGCACGTTATTATTAGTTATGTATTTTATGCATATACATGTATACAGGTCAATCCCAAACTCCCAACTCATCCCACCACCACCACCCCATGGCTTCCCACACTTGGTGTCCATACGTTTGTTCTCTACCTCTGTGTCTCTATTTCTTCCCTGCAAACCAGTTCATCTGTACCATTTTTAGGCTCCACATATATGCATTAATATACAATATTTGTTTTCCTCTTTCTGACTTACTTCATTCTGTATGACAGTCT